>NC_140262.1:2502151-2544697 GCF_949987555.1 Borostomias antarcticus
TTCGCTATTGGTTTCTCTGTTTCTTTCTCTTCTTTCTGCTTCTCTCTCTCTCCTCCTCCCTCTCTCTCTCCTCC
The DNA here is from genome assembly GCF_949987555.1 of Borostomias antarcticus. Taxonomy (NCBI): domain Eukaryota; kingdom Metazoa; phylum Chordata; class Actinopteri; order Stomiiformes; family Stomiidae; genus Borostomias; species Borostomias antarcticus. Next base: position 2,502,226 of record NC_140262.1, read on the forward strand.
TCCTTCTCTCTCTCTCCTCCTCTCTCTCTCTCTCTCCTCCTCCTCTCTCTCTCCTCCTCTCTCTCTCTCTCCTCCTCCTTCTCTCTCTCTCCTCCTCTCTCTCTCTCTCTCTCTCTCTCTGTTTTTTTCCCCACTAAAGAGCATGTTACATCATCACCCAGACCCTGTTGCTATGGGATGCGTGGTCACTTTTTTTTGGACCAATCACATCACCATCAGTCACTTGCACTTCCGCTGTCAATCAAATCAAATCATACAGATAACCGAGGAGCCCTGGCCTGTGATAGGCTGGAAACGAGCGTGCGTTTACACAGCACTGAGCGGAGCCCGGCCTCATCTAACCCCTGTTCATCTACTTTATCTGCTGCTCTGTGTGTTTCTGTTATTGTTGTCCTGGGTTTGTTATTGTTGTCCTGATTTTATCTCTTGACAATGAGACACAATGCAACCGTTCGTTACATGACAATAAAGTCCTCTAAAAATCACTCGAGGGCGGTAGGTTACAGTATATGGCTATTACACAAATATCAGTTTTTTTAATTTCATTTTTGACAATAAAGCGGGAAAAGAAAATGGCGCGTGACTTTACTTAAGTCTACTTTGCCGCAGTGGAGCTGTTTGTCTGGCCGCAGGTACGGAGCAGCACACCCAGATCTATAGGGCAGTATCTCACTGTGTTCCCGCTCTCCTCTTACTACTCAGCTCGTTCTAGGGGCCTTCTGCTTAGTCAGGTGGTCATTAGGCTAATACGACCAGGGGTCTGGGAGAGAGGGAGCCGTACGCTACCGGCTCTGGACATATCAGCACATTCCCCCGTGCTTCACTAATCATCCTGGGGGTAGTCTTTTTTCTGATTAGCATCGAGGCCAGAGGAAACCAATGGGGACTGGAGCTACATTAGCATGCTAAGCTAACCGGAGGCTGCTGAAAACTAGCCCCGAAGTCAGACTTCCTTGCAAAACAAAAAAACCTGTCACGATAGTCTGGTCTTCTAGCCGCCCTGAATGACTTCAGTGGGCGGGAGTACTTCCCTTGATGCGTAACAAAACTTTTGCTAAATCCAGTCAGAAGAAAGGCGAAAATGTATTTTATTCTGAGAAACTCCGTTAGAGCATACTCTTGTGCTTGTTTAATTGTTGTTATCGAGTCTATTTCTACCATAACTGCACTTATGGCTGTTTATTCTACTAACATTAATGTAACAGCTCGTTGCTTCGAGAGACTTTTACCGATGGCCTGTATCTCATTTTCACGCATCAACTACAGGAACCAATCAAGGGCTACGTTCTGCTGGATGGCAGAACAGCAGTCAGAACACAGTCCCTGATTCGCCTGGTTGAAATGTGATTTCTGAAAATCGATGTGGATGGAGAGAATGAATGAGAGCAGAATGTGAGCTCTTGTGATCAGGATGGTGAACGCCAGGATAGCTGAAAACAGAGACTGCCTGGATTTTTTAAATAAACACGACAGACAAGTTTAAATGACTGACTTGGTGTTGCAGCTAACTGTATATTCTGTCAGTTGTTCAATATTTCAGCGCTGTCACTGTGCCTTTCTGTAATTTGTTGTCGATACACGGTATGTATCCCTCGGGAGAAGCAGCATGGTCATGAAAATGGTCATATTGAAATACAAGTTCAATATCCCCCCGACACCATAACACACAAGCCATTCCATTTCTGATGAGGCCAGCAGTTCTAGCATGTCTCCACAGAGACGCAGCTATAGGAAACGCATGCATAACTCACCCCTCCACTTATTAACGGCTATCATGACAACAATCCCCTAGAGTCTCTGTTCCTGCTGTGGAGGAGAACTAGGTTTGATTCTGAGGGAAGGAAGGGTTCAAATAACCTATATGGGACCAGGATCCAAAGTCACCCCACCCCTGATGCTCAAGTGTCTACCATTAGACCAAGACAGCAGCTTTCAAGTCTCAAGGCGGAGCTTGGTCATTATCAGGGCATGGTTACAAACCACCTCTTCTAACAGCTACTGGGCAGGACTTTGACGCAGAGCCACGAACAAAGAGAAAACAGCACATAGACTTTTAGGCTACAACAATTACATGACTTGCACCAAATTCTAGCACTGTTTTCATAACTTGTGCTTCAATGACTACAAACTCTTCTGGGAAATCATGAAAACATTTTAAGGGGATCGATACTGCAATTCAACAAATGCTGAGCAAGTGTAATTTTTTTTTTTATAAAGATCAATGCAGTTTTGTAGTAAATGGAGCTTGTGGCATTTCTGTAGTCTTGGAGCTGACTCACTTGCTGGGAGAGGGAGAGAGAGAAAGAAGGAGAAAGAGGGAAAGAAGGAGAAAGAAAGAAAGAAAGAAAGAAAGAAAGAAAGAAAGAAAGAAAGAAAGAAAGAAAGAAAGAAAGAAAGAAAGAAAGAAAGAAAGAAAGAAAGAAAGAGAAAGAAAGAAACCAAGTAAGAAACCAAGTAAGAAAGAGAGAGTAGGAACGAGAGACATCGAGAACAAGAAAGCGAGAGAGAAAGAGAGTAAAGAGAGATAGAGAGAGAGAGAGAGAGAGAAAGAGAGAGAAAGAGAGAGACTAGAGGGCAACCGGGGAAACTAGCAATGAATGAGTCCGTCACGTGTGTGCGTTAGTGATCAGTCACATGTGTGCGTTAGTGATCAGTCACATGTGTGCGTTAGTGATCAGTCACATGTGTGCGTTAGTGAACAGTCACAGCTGGAGTCACAGTATTTGCAGTGGGCTGTTAATGTCTTACCGTTACTAAAAAAGGGACGATTTGCTTTTCTTTCTTTTCTAAACAAATGTCCTCTTATTCTATTCTATCCTGAGAATGACTATTTTTACTTCATGTTGACTCTTCTGATCTGAGCATATTTTTGGATTCTTTCCCTTCTTTGAAGTACCTGATTGTAGAAACTGTTTTAATGCTTTTAATTTGTCCTGCCTTTTGTTTTAAATGTCTATAATGTCTTGCTTTTTGTTTTAATGCTTTTAATGTCTCATGTAAAGCACCTTGAATTGCCCTGTGGCTGAAATGTGCTATATAAATAAACTTGCCTTGCCTTGCCTTGCCTTTTGTTTTTTTAGGACCCCAGACCGAAGAGAAATACACAACTCTCATTAGCCAGGAAGCTGGACCGGGCCAACAGAGTCTCATCCTGTTCTAGAGATCCTCAGCCAAGCCCAGCATTACCATCTCTGTCCACCTCAGCAAAAACACAATATGCCTGTGCAAAATGGACCCGCTGGCAAGAACCACAACCGCATACAACTTTATGATGCATGACCTGTCTCCGGCTGAATATAGTTTGCAGGAAATTAATAAGGAAATTGAAATATTATTATGCTGATAATGGATATGGTGATGCGTGAAACACATGGTAACACACAGACACACGTTGTTGTTTATTACGGTCACCGATGAAATGTTCTCTGTGCTTAACCCATCCCTTCGTCCTTCCCGAAGGGCAGCCGGGAGCAGACAGTAGGCGCGTGCCCGAGCCACGCCCGACCAATCGATGTGCTCCTGTCTGGGACGGACATCGGTAGCGGTCTGTTCTTATTTTCGTATTGGGCTCTTTAGGGAAGGGAACCCCTTGAGAACATGGGGAGAACATGCAAACTCCACACAGGAACTGAGTTTCCCAAGCGGGAATCGAACCCAGGACCTTCTTGCTGTGCACTGTGCCACCATGCTGTGGTGTGTCCAGTAGGTATCACCTCCTCCCTCTGAGAGTGATGCGTCCAGCAGACCCTGGAATGAAGGGTCATGGAGGTGGAGTTACAGCCTGGACCCAGATCAAACATCTCAGAACCCCTTACAAGACCCCCCCCCTGAAACAAGACCGAGCGCCAGACCCTCACTCAGGGGCCCTGACTCCATTCCTGGACACACACACACACACACACGGACGGAAAACCCAGACTGCACCGGAAACAGCTCCTCATGGCGTTGGTATCTGAACACTATCGGGTTCCGAGGACGACACCAGAGAACCTGGGAACGTCCTCCTCACCCTGATTGGCTCGCGGCAGGTTCCGGAACGCTGCCACCGGCGCTGGACATTCCAACCGGGATTACAGCCAGGACCGGGATCTAATCTGCAGACTATCTGTGTTACTGAGCTGGTGACAGTGATGATGACGGTGCAGCTAAAACGGTATTACTGTTAGCCTAGCTGTGATCTGAGTATGGCCTGCACCACCTGTGGCCCTCAGCTCTAAGTCATGTACTGTACTGGTCTGATCCTTCCTGATGTCCAAATCTCCACTGTATTGACTACGAAGAGGAGAGAATGTCGGCTGAGTAGTGAATGAATGAATGAATGAATGAATATTTATTTTCGTGTCATGTCCGAGGACCCATCCCTTACGGGATTATAAGACACCATAAACAATAAACAATAATTAACTATATCACACACACTTCTCACGGTTTGTAAGCTATGCAATGTATACAGTGCCAAACAATAACAGAAAATAAATAAATAAAAATAAAAGTCTTTCGTCAGAATCCTAAATAAATGCATCACATATAAGTTATCTTTGTTCGTTTGTCCCGAGCTTTCTCTCTCAAACATCCATTTTAGTCTCTCTGCATCACTCAACCACATCAAATCAATATTTTTACATCTCTCAAATAATTTTTGACGCAACTTATGATATAAGGGGCAATAAAACACAAAATGGAAATAGTGTTGCATAATCCATTACACTCACACTACGGACATGTCAGTCAGTAACCAAGAACTAACCTCAAGGACTCAGGACTATGGTTATTGGTCAGCACACATTCATGCACGCACACACACACATAGACACACACACACACACACACACACACACACACACACACACACACAGGTAAGAGCATTACGCAAGAGAATACTAACTAGATGCAACCCTGTTTACTCGACCCAGTCCCATTCTTACTGAGACGCGGAGAGGACGACGAGGACATTTCACTTCACGGCATGACTCATCATCGTTAGGCTCAATCAACTCAGGAGAACTGCCCGGCGACATGCAGCGATGTGTGCGTGTGTATGTGTGTGCGTGTGTGTGTGTGTGTGTGGGTGTGTGCATCAGAAACACACTCTGGGTCACTGCGCTGAGGAGGAAAACCCACGGACACAATGCCAGGGGCACACAGCTTAGCTTCATGAGGCATGAGATTCCTCTAGATTGTCCTCCAGCCGGGCACAGCTCGAACCCAGTTATCCCAGCGAGTGTGAGCGTGAGTGAGCGGCAGCTCTATCTAGCGGGTTGGTAAGAGAAAAAAATAACAATGATATTCGTGGACACCAATAGGGCTAGGTATTGGCAAGGACCTCACGATACGATACATATCACGATACATGGCTCACGATACGATGCATATCGCGATACATGGCTCACGGTACGATACATATCGCGATACATGGTGCACGGTACGATACATATCACGATACATGGCTCACGATACGATACATATCGCGATACATGGCTCACGATACGATACATATCACGATACATGGCTCGCGATACGATACATATCACGATACACTGCGATCATGATACAATACAATACATATTGCGATATATTGCGATACTCTATATATAATTGACTGAAAATTGACAAATACGGCTGAAAATACAACTCCATCCCCCGCTCCCCGGAGGTGATCCTGAGGGCGGAGGGAAAGTAAGGACATTTTAATTTTAATATTTCAAACATGAATAATGTATCTATAACTGAATCATACATCAAGGCAGAAAGATCTGAGCCAAAGTTGCCGTTTGCAAACTAACACCTTCCGTTTTGAGAGGAGGCTTGCCTGGCGAGATCGTTTCCTCGTATTGTGACAGATAAACGTAAGCGTGATCTATGTGAACCTGAACACCTGTAAAGGTTTGGGGATGATGCAACATCGCCTGAGCTAACTGATACAGACTGTGTGAGTCTGTAGGGGCCCCACTCACTCTCAGTGAAGGGGACAGATTAAGCAGCAGCTTTCGAGAGAGAGAGAGAGAGAGAGAGGCAAGACTCCAAGTTCACAATATGTCTGCTATGTGTGTCAGCAAAACTATCTCTTCCTCTCTTCCTGATACCCCTCCTTCTCCTCAGCTAACACACACGCGCACACACACACACACACACACACACACACACACACACACACACACATAGTGGGCGAGCCTGCTGGGAGTCTCTGAAGCACACTTCCTGCTTGGCTCCCCAATTAGAACTCTCATGTCCAGATTGGCGTTCAATTACATAGTAAATATATCACCCTGTTCCTGAGTTGGCACTGCCAGTCTGGATGGGTACAGGGCACTAGAGGCTGTTCCACCCAAACTGGGTTCCACTGGGACTGCATGGGGCTGGGCACAGGGTTCGATGCAGAAAAAAATCGAATACACAAATCAAATCAACGTACGCAAGGCAACATGGCTCTCTATTGATTTGCGTATAGAGTTTGAGAAACGAGACACGACAGACTTCCCCCCGCTGAACTCCCCCTGAACCCAGTCTACACTAGCCGAAGGCTGGGGATCACGTTTCACACCCGGCTATAATTACATTTGCGATGTTTCCAATCAACAAACGTCAGAAAAGTAGATATGTGTGGATTACTACAACCCATAATTGTACGCGTCTACAAGATACGCACGCTTGCGATATTCACAGTGCTTTGTACAACCACCATCGTCATAGCGGAAGCTCCCTCCCTCTCTCCCTCCCTCTCTCTCTCTCTCTCTCTCTCTCCATCGCAACCAGAGCCGGTTGCCATGGCTACAGCCATTAACACACCTGCCAAAGCTACAGGTCCCCCATGTAGACACTGATCTCTCTCTCTCTCTCTCTCTCTCTCTCTCTCTTTCCCTCTCTCTCTCTCTCTCTCTCTCCCTCCCTCTCTCTGATATTCACAGGCAGTGACCTATAAAAACAGCCCAATGTTGACAGGAACAGTAATTACCTCTAAAGAGAGGCTTCTTCTTCTGAATCCCTCTCTGTCATCCGAGTCTCCGTCACCGGTAAGACGAGGCGCTTGCTTTTACCGCCCTTAATAAAAAGCAGGAGCGTCTTGTATATTTCACAAAGACACCGCGAGGCACCTTAACAGTGTTCTGTCTGTATGATGTCATCATCCCAGGTCTTCCTCTTACGGCGTGTGGATTTCGGCGCGCTCCGATCGATGACCTCGTCTGTGGCCACTCTGCTCACTCGGCACAGCTCGGTTGCAGAGTTCAAGACTGGAGAATCGTTGTTGCCACATCCATTATACAAGTATAAGCTGTGTAAAATTATTGTGTTCCGGCTCTTCGACCTCAAAGTGAGCCGCTGCTCGTGTTACAGCTACAGTATAACAATAGAGAATACATCTGCAGTCAAAGAGCCCCTACCGCACCCCTCCCCTCGAACCCACACCACTTAATGGTAGATTAGTCACGGATTATTGTTTTTCTGAGTTGTTTTTTTTATGCATTCTTCTGAGGACTTCCACTCGGGACGATCCAAACATTAGAAGCCACACCAAGAATCAATGGAAGTGAATTAAGCGAAAAGTGGCCCGCCCTGATAAACATTGTACTGTTCACACACACGCACACACACACACACCTCGGTGCTGTTGTTAATGTAAGAGTGTAAGACTGTGTATTTCAACAATTACAACAATTTCCATCCATCCATCCATCCATCCATCCATCCATCCATCCATCCATCTATCCATCCATCCATTCATCCACCATCCATCCATCCATCCATCCCTCCATCCATCCATCATCCATCCATCCATCCATCCATCCATCCATCCATCCATCCATCCATCCATCCATCCATCCATCCATCCATCCATCCATCAGCGGGATGCTTAGCAACAGGTTGGCGAGGCGGCGGCAGCCGCCCTATGAAACTGCTTCCTACTGCGTCCTCTCATCTTATTTCCTCTCATCTGCTTTCCCCCCCCTCTCACCCCCCCCCCCCTCTCCCCCCTCCCCCCCTCCCCCCCCCTCCCCCCTCCCCCTCCGCCCCAGAGAGACAACAACAAAGAGGGAGGTGACCTGACTAACAGCCTGCTCCTCCTGCTATCGCCTCCTCCTCCTCTCCGCCCGTGCAGCCGAACAAAGGAGGTCTCCTCCGCTCCTCCGCTCCAACACCTGTTACGCTCTCCGCGCCGCAGGGGCGATCCCCCCCCCCCCCCCCCCTCCCATTAGGACCAGACCATAACAGCTGACCAAGCACCGAATACAGCAGGAAAAAAAAACATGTAATGTAATGCAGTGCTTACCAAGCAGGTTAAATCCCAACGTATAGTACAATCGCAACCGGCCTATCCAGCCCATAAATCCTAAAGTCAGCAAATAATGGTCCCTGGAAGTGATACAGACTAACGCCGAGGCTGGCTTCAGCGCAGTAGCTACTCAGCCAAGCTCAGCGCGCCTACTTCACCGGCTGGATGTTCTAGCGGGTTGAGAACAGTCAGAGTCCAGCATACTGTAGCTGAAGTAACAGGTGCACTTTTCGATATTGTTTCCTAGATAGTGTTACTCGTTGTTTCTGGGTGGTTTGACCAGAAATAGACGTACGAAACGAGCATAAAACGCGTGAGTGAGTGTGAGGCTGTCGTTAGGTCATCTGTGGAAGATTGATGAAAACGATGTCGCCTCACAGGCACATTTCACCGTATATCAAACTCTTCAGTCCGCTTGTGACGCTTAATCGGACCTGAGGAGCAGAACGCCGGACGCAAACCGGAGCAACGAGAACGGAGACCCACGCGCATCACACCCACAGAGCCACAGAGTAGTGTCTTCTCCTCAAATGAGCTACTACAGTATGATCAAAATACTATGAAACAGCGAGCAACAATGATTGAAATGTGCTCTCTCTCTCTCTCTCTCTCTCTCTCTCTTTCAAACAAAGAAAAGTGAAATCAGTCTTTTTGTTCCTGGACACTCTCCTCACGCTGTCGTACCAGTCTATTGTTTACTGACCCCCCCTCACGGGATCTCTCTCTGTTTACAGAAGCCCTCTACGCATCAGTGTCAGGTGTCGGCGAATCTCCGTTACCTTCTTGCCTTTCTTCTTGCGTTGCGCGTTGGCGGCGGCGGCGGCGGCCGCCTTGGCCGGGGTCCTGTCCCTGACCTCCTCGCTCATCCTGGCTCCCGGACCTCCTCCTGGCCCTCAGCCCGGCATGGAGAGGTGGACGGCGGCTGAGGGAGGGGTCCTGCGCTGGCGTACCGGTGCGCTCAGAGCTCGCACGCTCTCCCCAAGTCCATGAGTAGGGTAGCGCTGTCCGTCTGCCCGCCCCAACGCCCGGCTGGCTGGCTGACCAACAGGCTGCGTCCGTCTCTCTCTCTCTCTCTCTGTCTCTGGCGCTTACCGACGCTCCTCTCACACTCGCGCCAGCTCACACTCACCGGCACGCACGCTTCTTCTTACAAACACACACACACGCGCGCGCTCCGGCTCCAGCGCTCGGTCTCTCCCACACACACTCCAGAAGTGAGGGGAGCGGAGCGACGGTGGAGGTACGGACGCAGACGGGTATCAGGGGCCAATCAATAATAATCCCTGGGTTAGAGGAGACGGCTCTGCTCCGCTCTGGGGGTTGACTTGGATCGGCTGCCCGCCCAACTCCGAGAGAGCTGCCACACACTTTTACCCTCCTCTCTCTCTCTCTCTCACTCTCTCTCTCCCTCTCTCTCTCCAGCTAAATGGCACTGATGGAGAAACTCCCTCCCTCCCTCACAGGCGGTGGTAGGAGGGGAGAGAGGGGTGGGGAGGGAGGGAGAAAAGAGGGAGGGTGGGAGTGAAGCTAAATGGGGAGGGGGGGTAGAGGGAGAGTGTGGGAGAGGAGGGAGACGGAGGGGTGGGTGGAGGAGGAGGAGGAGGAGGAGGAGGAGGGAGGACGAGCAAGGAGGAGTGGAAGGAAAAGACGGAGCGGGAGACACCAGAGTGAGAAGTGAGAAAGATCTGGGGGAGAGAGAGAGAGAGAAAGAGACAGACAGACAGACAGACAGACAGACAGACAGACAGGCAGGCATGCAGACAGACAGACAGACAGACAGACAGACAGACAGACAGGCAGGCAGGCAGGCAGGCAGACAGACAGACAGACAGACAGACAGACAGACAGACAGACAGACAGACAGACAGACAGGCATGCAGACAGACAGACAGGCAGACAATCAGACAGACAGGCAGGCAGGCAGACAGACAGACAGACAGGCAGGCAGAGAAAAACAGACACATTCAGAGTGTGTGAAAGACGTCCACAGATAAGAGACACAAAGAGAGAGGGATAAACGTCAGAGCGCTGTTACTGTAAGTGCGAGCTCTCTCCCTCTCTCTCTCTCCTTGTGAATGTCTCTCTCTCTTCTCCAGTGTTTCTGCTTGTTCTCAAAGTCCAGCCCACAGCGCAGCGTCGGACCCAGCGAGGAGCATCGGGTCTGTCTAGAGAGAGACACGGAGGGTGGAGATACACGCACAAGCTGGTCAGCGCTAGATGACCGTCACTCAGTGGCGCCAGTCAGCATCATCGTGACGGCAACCGTCTCATCCACATCACCCCACCTGGCAGAGGGGGAACCAGACACACACACCCGACCTTCACCAGGGAGAGAGAGAGAGAGAGAGAGAGAGAGAGAGAGAGAGAGAGAGATTAAGGGAGAGAGAGAGAGAGAGAGACAGAGAGAGAGAGAGAGAGCTTAAGGGAGTCCCTACTGCACAAACTGTGTCCAATTTCTAATCCCTCCTCATTAATAATGAACAAAGAGGAGAGCCCCTATTGGTTCACCAGTACAGTATACTGGCTTATACTAGAGGAGAGGACGCTACCCAGATTTCAACCACAACTGGACCGACATTTGGGACTGTGTTTTTCTTTTTTCTTTTCTTTCCAGAATGTTCTCCGTGGTCATCTGTGCCACTGTCTGGCACAAGCCAGAGCCTGGGCATGCAGACAGCAGACGCGCCCGGCCCAGGTGGGCGTGGTGTGGTCGTTAGGCTGTTTGATTTATGCCCCCGGACGTCTTAATGGGCAGAGCAGGTGAAAGTGATAGGGCGGCTGTAGGAGCAGCTAGGTGGTAATTCAGCAGTTCAGACTGGATACGATTTGGCCGAGTTGTGACATTAATATACATCCGTCACCAGAGGAAAAAACCCTGGTCCTTTCAGACTGAAAATGTCTATTCATCTAGTGGTGCGTCTCTGAGAATTTCAGTGTGGAAATACACTCTTGCTTTCTTCTCATGTTTGATACATAGTAAATGGACTGCACTTATATAGTGCTTTTCCACCTTAGCAGCACTCAAAGCACTTTACAACGGCCTCTCATTCACCCATTCACACACACATTCACACACCAAAGGCGGTAGCTGCCATGCAAGGTGCTAACCTGCTCATTGGGAGCAATTTGGGGTTAGGTGTCTTGCTCAAGGACACTTCGACATGTGGACAGTCAGAGCTGGGATTCGAACCACTGACCCTTCGATCACTGAACGACCCGCTCTACCAACCTTGCTACAGCCGCCCCATAGTGATCTTTCTCTTTCTCAGTTCGCCTGCACTACAGATCCAGTGGGTTGTGGTGACAAGTTTTAATCTCCTCTTTGTTTTCCCTGGAAGCCTCTCCACACTGCCCTCTGCTGGACACCACCAGTCATGACATAAACAAGACAGGAAAGCAGAGGAAAATGTCCCACGGCTCTATTGCTATACAGTAGGTCATCCACACTGACAGGAGGCTGTTGAAATCACAGATTTCCTCATAATTAAGACCAGGGTATAGATGCTGCTAGATTGCATCAACTGTCATGGAGATACCATACATGACCGTGCAGAAAATGGTGTCAATCAAAAGTTGTACTGCATACTGTACACATGCTGCCACTAATCCAGAGTAAAAATCAATCGATGCTGTGTGAGATACTGTACTGTATGTAGACACAGCGCTGTATGTAGCTCTCCTCTCCTCCCTCATCCCTCCATCTCTCTCCCCTCGCTCGTTCATGTGACTCTCCTCTCCTCCCTCATCCCCCCATCTCTCCTCTCCTCCCTCATCGCTCCATCTCTCCTCTCCTCTCATCCCTCCATCTCTCTCTCTCCCCTCTCGTTCTGATAATAACACCAGTCCTGTCGCTCCAGTGTTCCTCTGCCAGCTTCGCCCTCAATTCACTCTGGCAGGGCTGGACCAGACGCGCTCTCACACACACACACACACACACACACACACACACACACACACACACACACTCTCACTCTTCTATCTCTCTTTCTCACAAGCACACCCACTGTGTTTTTACATCTAACTCCTCTTTACCCTCCAAATCCCGCTGGTCATCGGTTTGGGCAAGACGCCATTAGGGCTGGGCGATATTGACAAAAACATACATTGCAGCGATGCAATTTTTTGCGATATATATTGCAATATATTTTGTTTGTTTGAAACAGAAATAAGCAAACTTGTAAACATACAGGCCTATGTCCTATATGAGGTTAGAACTAAACAGTGATCCTCGCGTCTGCTTACACCGGTAGCCAAGTGTCTTGACTGCGTTCCAAAACGCCTACTAATAATGCGTCTCTTAGTTTTTGACAGTCATCAAAATTAAAAAGTTGAGCAAAAGTTAGTAGCATGACATGTTTTGAGTTAACATAGCAGGGGGAAAAAGAGAACAACATTGCAGGCCCTTGCGATGTGACTATTGCGCATGTGCACATTGTGATGGCCATGCATAAACCATATATTGTGCAGCCCTAGCCGCCATCAGTGAATCCGGAAACCTCTTGCACAGCACTACATGTGCCTCAGTCAGTACAAGCCCAACCAACCACCTGTCGGTGCTACACACACACACACCTGTTTCTACCTCAGAGGTGAGACTGCTACAGAATGCAGCTACAGTTCTCTCTCTCTCTCTCTCTCTCTCTCTCTCTCTCCCTCCTTCTCTCTCTCCCTGCCTCCAACGTGGATCTGTGATGCTTCCGACTGCAGGTTCAGCGTGCACGTGTGTCCGATAAACACAGGAGCGTGCGTGGGAGTGTGCTCGCCGCTCTGCTCTCATCACGCTGCTATCTGGATACAACAGCCTCAACTCAAGTCAGTAACATCTCCATCGGGAACTATGGTGTGTGTGTGTGTGTGTGTGTGTGTGTGTGTGTGTGTGTGTGTGTGCGACGCAGTTTATTGTTGTACTGAAAGTACCAGAGGCGGGCTTAGATCACGCTAGATGTTTCTGGGCGGCAGATATCTTCACCGACTCGACCTCCCAAGACCAGTGGGATAGAAGCCAGGTGGAGAAACATCAGCGGTGATTAAACAGAAACATCAGTGGTGATTAAACAGACAACAACAGAGCGAAGGCCGCCACTTTGGACCCAGAGAAAAACATTTGTCTTGATCAAGTGACTGTCTGACGTGCTTAGACAGCTCTATAAATGTTGTTTGGTTTCGGGGTAGAGATGTCGAAACAACCCTAAACACGCTAAATAAACACGCTCTTGGAGGGGGGGGGGGTAGTCTCTTGGTCACTTTCTCTAACTCTCCCTCTTTCGCTTTCTCTCTCTCTCTCTCTCTAACTCTATGTCTCTCTCTCTCGCCCTCAGGTCTGCTTTCTCTTTCCCTCTCTCCACTCACCCCCCCCCCCCTCTCTCTCTTTCTCCCCGGTCATTTTGAAGGACAGAAAGACTGTCCTCCAGGTCCTACAGAAAGACTGTCCTCCAGGTCCTAATGCTGACTACACTGAGTGGCGTTCTGGGTTCAAGTATCTCCCAGCCCTCTGTTAGCTCCTCCCAGCCTGCCGAGGAATGTGGCGCGTACATCTGAGTCTATAAACCAGATCTATAAATAGAAAAACGACCTCTCTGTCTCTATAATGACGTATAAAGGACCAGGACTGCCTGTTGGGTGTTAGTCCTCAACCAAACACACCAGGGTTAAGGACACGGTCTGAAAAACATTTCCATCAAAGGGCGAGCCAGCATCTTCAGAAGTGAACACGAACATACAGTATGGCTGTGATATGTGCTGTATAATCGCTCAAAGGGTTACACGATGTCATGGGAAAGGTCGTGGAAATATTAGGGACTGCGGCTTTAAGATTCCTTGGTGATTAGAATCACTCTGGGATCTCTCTGGGCGTCCAGACAAGTTATCCTAACCTAAGACTGGCCATGCATGAGAACGATGACTATCGCCGTTATCTCGCGCCACTGACGGCATCATCACAGTATAGCTTACATAAAACAAAAGCCTGTGTGTTCTTGGCCGAACGCTCAGAAAGGCTTATCCTCTCTCTCGTGGATCAAAACTGACAGAGGAGAGAGGGAGAGAGAGAGAGAGAGAGAGAGAGAGGAAGAGAGAGAGAGTTGCTGTTGTAAACTCAGTAGAGCTCGTGACTACCAGCTCTACTGTGTACATATACAACCACATCATCACACCTCAACATCACACCACGTTATGCAACACTAGTACTCATACCTCTTCACTTTTTCCACATTTTATGTTACAGCCTTATTCCAAAATTGATTAAATTATTTTTTTCTTCTTAAAAAAACAACACACAATACCCCATAATGACAAAGTGAAAAAAGTATTTTAGAGATGTTTGCAAATGTAATACGAATAAAAAAACGGAAATATCACATGTGCATAAGTATTCAGACACTTTACTCAGTGCTTTGTTGAGGAACCTTTGGTAGTGGTTACAGCCTCAAGTCTTCTTGGGTATGACGGTACAAGCTTGGCACACCTGTGTTTGGGGTATTTTTCCCATTCTTCTCTGCAGATCCTCTCAAGCTCTGTCAGGTTAGATGAGGAGCGTCGCTGCTCAGTTATTTTCAGGTCTTTCCAGAGATGCTCAATCGGGTTCAAGTCTGGGCTCTGGCTGGGCCACTTGAGGACATTCACAGACTTGTCCCAAAGCCACTCCTTCAGTGTTTTGGCTGTGTGCTTATGGTCTGTAGCGCCCGATAATGTAATAATTAACTGATAATGTAATAACGCCTGATAATGTAATAAAAGTTTGACTTAACTCAATCGAAAATGTAATAAAACCTGATAAGTCTTTTTGAATGGTGTCTTTAAATTTGGCACCTAGTGGTGAGTACTTGACACAGCACATTGGGTTGTTACTGGACACTCTTTTTGGGGGTTTGAGGCACTCTTCCGGGGGTTGCCGGTTGAAGCGCCCTCGGGCTGCATCCACCCACTCATTTCTATATCCTTTGTTGAGGAACCTGCTTGATAGGTCAGAGGCTACATAGTTTGCATCTTCACTGCACACCCTGCGAACCCTGTGGAACTGGCTAATGGGTAGACTTTTTATGAGTGGGCGTGGGTGGAAACTGTCTCCTCTCAACATGGTGTTTCGGTCAGTGGGCTTACGGAATAAGTCAGTTTGAAGTCTGTCACCACTCTTGTACACCAGTACATCCAGAAAACTGATACACTCCCTGTCATACTCCATAGTGAAATGCAGGTGCTCATTACAAGAATTTAAAATGCTGGTAGAAAGCCTTAAGTTCATCTACAGTAGACTCTATGAGCATGTACACATCATCAACAAATCTCTTGTACAGTAACAGCTTTGATAGAAAAGGCTTTGATTCATTGAGGACAAAGTTCTTTTTGAAATACCCCATATATAGGCAGGCACAATTTGCCGCCATCTTGATGCCCATAGCGGTACCTTTAACTTGGAAGTAGAAATCATTGTCAAAGCGAAAATAATTGTTGTTCAGGATCAGGACTACCTCAGCCAGATCTAAAATGCATTTGGTACTAGGCTTAGATATGGCAGGGCGCTGGCCTAGATAATGCTCAAGTGCCTCTATGCTGCCCTCTACTGGGATGTTTGTGTAGAGCGACTGCACATCAAAGCAGGCCATCAGTAGGGTTAGGGTTAGGGTTAGGGTTAGTATGCCAGTATATCAAAGTATACCACAAAGTACCCCAAAGTATACCACAAAGTACCTCAAAGCACCCCAAAGTATACTGCAAAGTATCATAAGACACACCAAAGTATACCACAAGCACCACAAAGTACGCCAAAGTATACCACAAAGTACCCTAACAGTATTATTCATTCACTTTTTTAGATTATGACATTATCAGTCAAGTATTACATTACCAGTTTAGAAAAAAAGACCCACCTGATAATGTAATAACTTGACCAATAATGTAATAAGGTATTACATTATCAGAAAAATGGTATTACCTTATCAGTCAGGAAATGTTATTACATTATTGGTTAAGTTATTACATTATCAGGTTTTATTCCTTTTTTCGATTGAGTTAAGTCAAACTTTTATTACATTATCAGGCGTTATTACATTATCAGTTAAAGGACATGGCCAAGATTTTGGGAAATACGTTTTCCATCTTCCCTGGGGTTAGACAAGCAGTATGAAGCATTTTCAACTCTATGCGTGCAATATGGAGTGGCGAGACCTGGACCGATTAGCCTAGCTTAGCAGCATTCACCGGTACCAGGTTAGGCCGATTAGCCTACTTTCCAAATGTCACAAAATAACCCCCCAATACAACTCCAAAACTATTCTGTTTAGAGTTTTTAAGGTGTGTATTTGCCACGTTGAGTGATCACAATTTCTAATTAAACATTTTAATTTTCTAAGCAGAAATACTCAGAACTATTTTTTTAGAACCAGGCGTAGGGATTAGACGCATCACTCCAGTGACTAGCTAGGTATCGAGGTAAACAAACGTGCGTTCCAACGAGCGAAGTGGATTGTGATCACTCAACGTGGTAAATACTCTGCTCACCAGAAAAAGCTAATATGAGATGAGGCGATAGAGCAGTGAGCTAGCAGATGGTTCATTGAACTAACATAGCCAAGCATGCTAGGCATGTTCGGGCATTGTCGTCTGACAATGACGTTGCCACTTTTCAGACCTGCAGGGGATTCTTCATGTCACCTAAACATTTCAAACTCTCAGAACCCTTGACGGATTCTGTTTCTGACATGTCTCGACTTGAGAGGTCCTGATGAATCATCTCACAACACTGTGTGTGCGTGTTGCATGCTGATAAACCAGAAGAGATTGCGCAATTCCCTTTCCTAAAATGATCTTTAGCCTTAAAACGGGGGTTAAGCCGCTGACTTCGACAGGCATCTGATAGAGCACGCCGCTGCAGAAGATGACATCGGGGGGTGGGGGTTCAGGTTAAAGGATGTCATGAAGGAGTAATAATGACATAGATCTCTACTAGCAGGGAGAGAGAGGAAGAGAAGAGGAGAAGAGAAGCTCTCCAACAAGGCCCTTCAGCCCAGTGAATCCACCAGCAGAGCACTACAGGCCATAGAGCCAGCCTAGCAGTCAGCTGTACTCAGCTAAAGCC
The DNA here is from genome assembly GCF_949987555.1 of Borostomias antarcticus. Classification (NCBI taxonomy): domain Eukaryota; kingdom Metazoa; phylum Chordata; class Actinopteri; order Stomiiformes; family Stomiidae; genus Borostomias; species Borostomias antarcticus. The sequence continues at coordinate 2,519,568 of NC_140262.1, forward strand.
TTGTGATGAATGCCAGTGTTGGGTCACATGGTCTGAGACAGCTCCCAGTGCAGCAGCAGGAGTGACGGGGTAGAACAGAGACTGCTGATGTACACAGTGGGACTGGGACTGGGGCTGGGGCCAGGATTGGGACTAATCTGACCTAAACCTGACCTGAATAACGCAGAGAAGAAGCGCAAGTCGTGGGGGGGAGAGGTTCAGGAGAAAGCGACGCCGTTGAAAAACGACAAAAGAACCATAAGTCGCAAAGTACAACCGCCAAATTAGCGTCGCATCGATCACACGGTCGCCAGCACCGTGAGAAGAGAGAGTAAAACTATCGTTCAGCAAAACTGTTTCTGTTTCTCCCAGATTCCGGGAAAAGACACGCCTCACAATGAAAAGACTGTGAGAGAGGCACGCTGAAGCTGGCAGAGCCGTCCGTGCGTGTTGGCAGATCTGTTGTTCTAGCTGGTCTGATAAGATCAGCGCTGGCGGAGAGCGGCCAAACCCGTCGGTGCCTGCGAAGCTGAAGGCTCGCCGCGCGGGTACGGACAGAATGCTTTGATGGGCGGACGGACGCCGCCGTAGATAAGGAGGCTCTGACAGGCCGTGCAGAAGTGCTTCCACTGCCAGACACAGTGCAGGCTAACTTGAGACAACACTTCCTTGGGGCTGGGTAGGTATTCCGTTTCACGGTAGACGTTGCGTTCGCGACAGGTTGCGACAGAGCTGAGGGGGAACTTGACGGTTCCATTCTACATTCTTCAAGGATCATAGATCCATTAAACTGACTCTATTCAAAAACAGAGGATGGTGACTAGTTGTGTGTAAAACAAGTTGTGTGTAAAAGTCTAAAGATAGACTGACTAAAGAGAGAGAGAGAGAGAGAGAGAGAGAGAGAGAGAGAGATAGATAGATAGATAGATAGATAGATAGATAGATAGATAGGATGGGACTAAAGATGGCATGACTTCCTGATGAGGAGCACCATGCTAGTGCCCCTACACTGTATGGTAACCACAACGGCATGGCTTCACCATGACAACCTCCATGCCATGGGAATACTAACACATGAGCGAGGCACAGAGTAGGATATACAGTCGAGCAAGTGTGTGTGTGTTTACTACATACTGTGTGTGTGTGTGTGTGCGTGAGTGTGTGTGTTTGACAGCGCTCAGGTCTGGGATCTGGGCCAGGTGATGACATCCATATATCTACAGTAGGTTGGAACAGATTCAATCCTCCGACAGGTTGCGACACACGCTCCGCAGCAGGTCCTGTTACACCTGGAAGTCATTACGCAGGTGTGTGTGTGACAGTATCTGATGTGTACAGGTGTATGTTCCAGTGTAACCAGGTGCTCCGGGTGTCACCAAGCTGTACCGTACACGCGTGTTTTACGAGTGTCCTACTTCCAAGAAGTTGCTCCACGAGCGTTACTGTTCACCGGAGTTTCAACATGCTGAGACACAGAGGACCTCTACCCTTTGAACTACCAGTAATGACACCTAAGTATGGATAAAAAATACAAGTAGCACTCCTTCTTGCCCCCGAGCCCTAGTTGACCTTCTGGCCTCATTCGGGCGAATCATCTGCAGAGTCTTCAAGGATAAGATCAACCAGGGTTGGGTTGTAAACAGGTCGCTCTACTCTCCTGTTAGCTGAGGTCAGGTGGAGAGAGATCATAACACGTAAGGTTCTGTCGTAGCGGCATTGCTCACGAGGTCGGGTTAACGTGTAACCGGAGGCGGTTCGGAGAAACCGCCGCCTCGTGATGACTGACATCTCCGCAGGGACGAGACGAGAACTCGAGCTTTACATCGGCGGGCCGACGCCGCCTCGCCGTTCGAAACCCACGAAGCGCGCGAACCTGGGAGTCGGCTCAGTCGATCGCTTCCTCTCCAAGCCTTTGTGGTCTCTCTCTGTGGTCTTTCTTCCAAAAACAAAGAGGGGGATTCCAACTCTCCTCTAACAATAGACATACGGTATCCCCCCTGTGGAGGAGAGTTAGGTAGGAGGAGCTTTACGGCTAGCTGGCGTGTCGCCCACGGACCTTGACTCCGCAGACCTTAAGAGAGAGGCCTGACGGGCAGGCTGGTCACACTGTTGACTCTATGACAGTACTACAGGGGAGTGTCTCAACAGTGCAAACAATGCAGATACTGCTGCTGGAGCAGCTGCAGACATAAAGAAAGACTCTCTCTCTCTCTCTCTCTCTCTCTCTCTCTCTCTCTTCTGAATCAAAGACAGGGGAAGAACTTTAGAAGCGATATGTAAAACAATGTACTGTACTATCCAGGAGCACTAAGTCAAGCTAATGTTCAAAGCTCAATAACAGCCTCAAGCTGTTAGGCTGTGGTTTACTTCTAGGTATGTTTGACATATGGCCGGATGTTGGCTTGGAACAAACACCTTAGGGATAGACCAGGGTCACTGACAACAACCAGCTAAAGAGAAGAATCTTCTTTGCTTATACTGTACTAAACACACGCCTGAAGAGACAATCACACAGAGAAGAAGGCCGCTGGGAACGAGCACGCCAGCACCAAACTGCTCTTCGCTGCGAAGCTTTTCTGTTGGTTGATCCAGACCTCCCTCTGACAACCAGCTACAGACAATTCCAGAGTTGTGTTCCTGGTGACCCCTCCTCACTAAACCCAGACTAAAGACATTTGTCCAAAATCCGGCACTGAAAGTGGGTGGAAAACAATTAGAGATTGAAAAATACTTGCATTACAGAACCAATCCAATGTCTTTAGAGTAGCCCTTCCTAATGGGGCGTTGAATGTTTTGTTTTGATTCTCCACCCCAGTTTGTTTGGACATAATTTCCGGTAAGGCGGGTCTTTCACCCTATTGGAGATGTAGGCAGCATTTCTGATTGGCAGCATCGGTTTTCGGCGCTGTTCTAGCAACGATTTTCAACGGACATGTCTCCAGACTTTCAGAGGCAGAGATCGTGAAAGTCTGGTATCGCGAGGCTACCTCCTCACTGACCTCACTGACACCTAACAGAACCGGGCAGGCCAGAACCAGACAGGCCAGAACCAGGCAGGCCAGAACCAGGCAGGCCAGAACCAGGCAGTCCAGTACCAGGCAGGCCAGTACCAGGCAGACCAGTACCAGACAGTCCAGTACCAGACAGTCCAGTACCAGGCAGGCCAGTACCGGGCAGGCAGCCCAGATGCTCGGAGAGCTGAAAGGGTCCAGAGAGAAAGAGCAGACGTACAGTTCTACTGTACATCACCAGTCACGCAGACCGAGACATTTACATCCACTTCAACCTCAGATTTATCCACCTTCTTTGTCTCCGGAGTCGACTAGTCCAGCACGCACACCCACACACACGCACACACACACACACACACACACACACACACACACACACACACACACACACACACACGCGCCCACCCATGGAGGTCAGGCGCATGGTTTAGCCATCCTAACATGGTTGCACAGCAAGCTCCACTGAGGTGCACACTCAGCGTGAAAAGGACAAGTTGGACTTACTTACGGTACCTAGAACGTTCTGGATCCTCATCACGTTTGACATTCAGAATGACATATTCTGTTATGTATTCAGTGAACTTGTATGTATCTGTTTGGACTCTGATGTGTTTAATGTTCCTACTGTAAAGCACTCTGTGCACTCGTGCTACGAAGGGTGCTATATAAATAAAAGTTTGCTTACTTTACTTTACTGTTATTGTGCATCAAGGTGATTTCCCTCTGTCACTCTGAACCCACTGAAGTGTGTGGGTGGGATTACAAGGTGATGGTATACATTCCTGGTATACCATTAAGGTGCTTTGCCTTTAAACATACAGTACGCACACCCACACACCTGCAATAACATCTGTAACAGGTGTGCAGGTGTGTGTGTGCGTGTGTGTGTGTGTGTGTGTGTGTGTGTGTTTGTGCATGCAGACGGGCCTGTGTGGGCAGGGGTAACAATTATCTGTGATCATTGAAACATGACACCTAAGACAGGACCCATGACATACAAGTCCCTCCAGGCACTGATCTAGGTTCAGCTGTTCCTTCCTAAGACAGGACCCATGACATACAACAAGTCCCTCCAGGCACTGATCTAGGTTCAGCTGATCCTTCCTAAGACAGGACCCATGACATAGACATTACATTACATTTACATTACAGTCATTTATCAGACACTTTTAACCAAAGCGCCTTACAATAATTTTATTTAACGTAGGTAGTCAGTGTACTACAGTACCACTCGCCAGAACTCCCAAGTGCATCTCCTTTCTAAACAAATGACTAAGAGCATAATCTAGTGCTGAAGCCAAAGCGCAAGAGTAGCAAAATAAATACAATAAGTGCTTAAGAGGGAGGATCCTGGTAATACTTCTTGAAGAGGTTTTGAGCCTGTGGCGAATGACGAGCAGCGACTCTGCTGTCCTGACGTCAGTTCATTCCACCACTTTGCGGCCTGCCTGAAAAGAGACATCCCTCAGGGCGCTGACCTAGGGTCAGCTGATCGTTCTCCCTTTATAATAGCTTAGGTTAGGTCTGAGCAGGCTGGACTGATGCCTGGGGCTCTTCACTACAGAGCATGGTTGGTTCACAGAGAGAGGGATCACATACGCCATCCAGAAAGAAGGGCCCTAGGCCCTGGGCCCCGACTGTCTGCTTATAGATAGGAGCCTTTCTGGGGCAGAATGGGTTCACTTCACAACCCCCTGGTAGTGACTGTTTGTGTTTGGCTGCAGGCAGAGGAGCTGCCAGGTTTGAGGTGTGCTAGTGACTAAAACCCCCTCTGCTACACTGATAGGCTAACTAGGCTAACAGAGTAGCTACATGGTCTCCAACCCTCAACCTCCTCCAGCCCCTCTCTCTCTCTCCTCTCTCTCTCTCTCTCTCTTGTTACAGTACATCACCATCATGGCAGTTTGCATCACCGCTGTCACATAAACTTCAGCAGGGGCATCTCAGAGAGGTGGGCGTGTTCCTGGCTGAGTGACAGGCAGGTCAGAGCAGAGCTGGCTGTGTGGTCTGGAGGGAGAGAGACACTGAACGACACATGGGGGGGTGGAGTTCTCCAAGCAGTTCATTCCCAAGGCTTGGCAGGCCAGGCACATGAGGTGAATATAATTACTACCTATTCCGTGAGTGCCGGTTCAATGCTTCTTGGCAGGCACATAGACAGATGCGGTTATTACATAACGGATTACTCAGAAGTCAGCTCAAATCCATTTTTATAGCACATTTCATACAAAGAGACAACAGATTACACAATTCACTTCACAGGGAAATTTAAAAGCAATCTCGAAGTCTGTGGTCTCAGTCCGAAGTGTAGAATGTTTCTAAACACACCGTACCCTCAACGGTGACTTGCTGTGGTGTCATCATGTACCATAGGACAGAAACAGATATGTCTCCCATCCCCTGTATTGCGACGGGGATTTACTAACCAACGTGACCTCTGCTAATGAGCTCACGTACAGTAATCGCAGTATAATAGTCTGGCCTGGTTCCCTTACCCACTTAATGACACTCATACAGACACTGACATTGATAATGCTATGACCTCTTACTCACTTTAGCTTTTCTTGCCCCTGGGTGATACTGTTTTTTTTTTTTTGCTTCCCTCTGGAATATGTAGGGGTGGGACCTATGCCCACCTCCCTTGTTCTCTGTAAAGCTTTGATTTGATTACTGTACAAGCACTTTCCCCTTAGGGCAAAAAAAAACAGTGCCACTCCTCCTACTGGCACAAATATGCACACATCCATTCCTCAGATTCTTGTCATATAAAGATAGATACTGTAACAAGCTCAGATGGGAGCGTCTCTGTAAATGATGTAAAGACTCATTCCTAGATCAGAGATACCAGTAGAGATACCAGTAAGAGGGCTCTGGATTGGAGAAACATATCTGTTGCTTGCTGAAGGGTTGCTGGGTCAAATTCTAGCCCTGGCAGGCCATCTTTTGACCGCTGCTGATTATGCCTTTGAGCACCAGCTCATCAGGAAGGTCAATAGCACCAGTGGGGGGGCCCTTGTGGTGTCGTTACATCATTCCCAGCTGTGTGACAACACACACACACACACACACACACATACCACGACTCATAGCATCACGCTGGCGCACGTTCATCTCTGAGGCATGTGATTCTGCTGCTACTACTCCATCAGGGGAGACCCAGGCTCCGAAGAGAGACCCACACTGAGACTCATTCATCCGCGCCATTGTGGCTCAAGCAAACGCGGACACAGGACTGTATTCATCCACCGTTTCTGGGTCAAGAGGCCGGACAGAGGGACTCATTCACCTGCCGTCGTGGGTCAAGGACGGCCCGACACGAGGCCTCGTTCTGCCCCCGGGTCCATCGTGTCTGGCGGTGGCGGCGGCCCGGCTCGGCCCGTCACCACCCAGCACGGGGGCTCTGACATCACCGGCCGCTGCTGCAGAGGCTCCGCTCCGCTCGGCCCGGTTGTTCTCCCCTGGCCACGTCCGCGCCACGCCCGGGGACGGACGGCGTGTGGACTGGCAGAGGCTATGGGGGGCGCCGTGATTATTACAATGCTACGACACATGACTGGACCGCGACCCCGTTTGCCTGAGGTCACGCCTCAGTGTCTCTGACTCCGCACTCGGAGGGATGAGAGCGTGTGGTCATTCAATGACTGACCAGAAAGTGCATCATCAGCAAATAGACTGTCACTCCTCCAAGATACATGAGCACATTTAGTGCAGCGGCTTAGCACAAGAATTGCGCACTTTTTGAGAGCAGCGTGACATTTCTACCATAGTTAGTTTATACCATAAGGTTTATTTTTAGATGTGGAGGGAAGTTAAATTTGACCCCTGAGGCCCGGGAGAGGTCAAATTCCTGTTCAAACACGCTTAATTTTGGAACCAGAGTAGAAAAACATTTAGAGTGTCATTACCAACTTATTCCCAAAGTGTGTGACGGCCATTCAGTTGGTGATACTTTTGAGATCACCAGAATTCAAGAAAATGCATTGTAGATCAAGGTCAAATTATGGTGAAATTACATGATTACGCAAAACTTTGCTTCCATTTTTACACTATTGTTATGTAAGTGTAGAGTAATACACACTATCCAGGCGTAGGCAGGCGAAGTGCGGAAAAAGGGGGTTTATTCCCAAAACAAAATTGTACACGGAACTCAAGGTACACACAACCAACCAACTAACGCCGAACTGATGAAAGACAAAGGAAGAAGGGGATAAGGGGATAAGGGGAGCAAACCAATCAAGGAAACGTGAGGCAGGTGAAGGACAAGACCAAACACAGATGGAGATAATTACACATAATCATAGGACACGAACAGAACAATAGATAACAATGCAATGCTGCAACACGTGTTCTTACAAAGACCAGAAGGAGGGCTCACACCACACCAGTTTAAAATCACCACACTGGTTACCTGTCAGTTTTAGACTACATTTTGAGACTCTTTTATTAGTCTACAAGTCATTACATAATCAAGCACCAAAATACATATCAGCCAACCAGAGTCGCAGCCAACCGACACCACACAAGACCAGAACAGAACTACAGCACATAACGAAAAGTCTCTGAGGGGGGGGGGGTGGGGGCAGGGGTGAAGATGTGGAGGTCAGAGTTCATGTAGACAGTAACACGTTTCGGTACTATGATGCTTATTGTGAAACTTGAACTATTATTTGATTTCCTAGTGTACTCACAGGTAATCCACAATTCTTGCACACCTGGAACCAATCTCAGTGACAGGTGCATCGTTGGAGTAAATATGTACTAAGAAAAATAGGTACACTGGCACACTGTCACTCGCTCAATAAATAATTAACAATAACATTTCGGTACTACTGTATGACTCTTATTCTGAAACTTGCTTTGAAACCAGTAATAAAAAGACTAATAACAGACCTATATTAGTTTAGCTAGCAGAATTATTTTTAGCTTACTAACTAGGCTTAGCTAGCTAGGCAAACTCATTCCCTGCTACAATCAAATTCAACGTCTTTGCATGTTAGAGTTAAGAACTAATACTTTACTCAAGGGTACTAATATTGTCTCTTCATAGTGTGTTAGTTTACCTGTTGGGATATTTATGGCAGAAGTGCTCTCTGTCTTGTGCATACTGCATCATCGTCATCATGAGGCCTACTAGAGGGCCATCTGCTGATAATGCTGTGCTTAGCAGGAATAAAATAACCACACATCCCAATAAATAATAACTAATAACTGAATAATACAGGTCAGTAAAAAAGTAATTGATGCAGGTTTTTGAGATCAATAAATACATTTTTACCTTGACCTTGACCTAAATGCATTTTCTTGAATGCTGGCGATCTCAAAAGAATCACTTTTAACTAGAAATGCTGCTCAGAGAGCACGGACCTCTGCCCCTAAATGCATTTCGTAGCTCTGTGCACACCAACATTGAATGGGTTCTGTGCACACCAAAATTTAATGGGTTCTATGCACACCAAAATTGAAGTTGGCCCAGGCTGCACCCTCACCAAGTTTAATGAAAAGCGGGGTGGTAGTTTTTGTGTAATCGTAGTCCAAAAAATGAATGGAGGTGAATGGGCGTCTGGGCCGTGTTTGGGTGGCTCATGGACCCGCCCCGTGACTCGGGTCTGCTCCAGAATTTAATGGATTGTTAGTTGACCCATACTACATGAAAATCGGTCCGGTAATTTTAACAGACTAACGAACAAACACACCACCGAAAACATTGCCTCTCTCGCCCAGCACTATCGCTGGGCGGAGGTAATTAATGGGCATCCCTAACTTAGTTAAAAATGACACCTTAAATGTTTTTCTACTTTGTTTGATTCCAAAATTAAGCATGTTTGAACATTAGACAAGGTAGACTGGCGGCCATCTTGAATTTGACCTCTCCTGGGCCTCAAGGGTCAAATCTGACTTCCCTCGACATCTGAAAATAAACCTTATGGTATAAACGAATTGTGGTATAAATGCCATGCTTTTCTCAAAAAATGCACAATTTCTCATAACATGCAGGACAAGTGCAGCCAGTTTGAATCCCAACATTCCTGTGTCTCATCACATATCAATCCAATAATGGGCAAAATGTAACCCACAATTAGTTGGATTCGTCCCAACTGCACAGCTCTTTGAATAAGCCACTGCCCTAGAGGATGAGCATGTTTCACTGAAACGTCTCAATACCAAAACCAGTCCATCATGACCCGGAGCAAAGACTTTTAGTGTGTTTGCTCTTCTATATAGATAATCCCCGACATCTTGACAACACTGTTTGCATTGTGTCTACAACATACATCAACCATTAACTACATTATCTTCTGACGGGTGAGAGACGGCTAAAGCGAATGTCTAGAGAAAATTCTAGAACCTTATCATAAACTCATTCATTGGACTGGCAGGAGTGATACAGTATTAGACAATTAATCAATCATGTGGTTATTATAAATATTTGATATCATCTTGTGGGGCGTCATGAATGCTATTATTTATCATAACTGTAATGCCTGCAAATGCAGATAAGACCTCCACACACCTCTGTACCTGTTAAGATCTGCATATTAAACGTTGTGATAATGCACCGTCATAAGACTGTAGACTATCTCTCACTTAAAACAAACTATGCAAATGATGTAGAAATAATGAATTGCAAAACAAAAAAACAAAGCTAAAACGAAATTTTAGCAGCTCCCCAAGAATATATGCGTAATAAGGAATGCATTCAACGTTACAGTAAGTTGGGTTTCGTACACGACTGTCTTAATTTCTATGTCTTGATTTCACTTGCAGAATAAAAGTGAAACAGTATCCGTTACAGCACGTGCAAGAGGAAGAAGTCCCACACCAAGAATGTACTTACGGTATGCAAAGTACAGCTATGGTTCAAAGTAGGAAAGTAAATTCATAAACCAAAATATCTAATTCTATTTCTTCTCACCTGCTCGTCTCCGCTGCCACCTGTGACGGAAGCCATGTTGGGATCGAACTCCCACAGCTGCTCGGAGAAGTTAGTCCGGAGTCGATTTATGTTTCATAAAATCCTCTGAATGTTCAGGCGAGTGTTATTTACCAGGTCTGACTGTGTTGGATCAACTCATGCATATCAAATAGTAGAGGACTTCGGCTTCCTCCGATAGTCTTTCGAGGGAAAGTCCTGCTGATCCAGCAGGTAAAGTTGTCTGTACTCCTATCAGGTATTAACACAACTGCCTCTCTAAGCAGAAGGGTGCGGCACAAGACTGATTCGAGGTAATGGTGTGTATCCTCCAAATAAAAGTGTCCACTGGAAAATGTGTTAGTGTTTGTTTTTCCATCGCTGAAATTAAATCAGATTATAAAAGGTAAGCGAATTAATCATCAGCCAGGCGTGGATAGCCTACTAATTTAATTTGCAATAGGCTAATCTAGGCTACTTCACCATATTGAAGAACATTTTAAGCTTATTATTTTCCCCAAGAGGCGGATAAAGATTGTTTTTTCATTATTGCGCAGGTATTGTAATAACCAAAACAGGGGAAAGAAAATGTGATAATGTATCTCCGACGTTTCCGAAATGAATCGCTAGAGGGCGCTAGAGTATCGAACTTGGCTCGTTCTCCCATAACCTCAGTAGGCTACTCATCGGTTGGTGACTGTTTATTCAACCCTTACTGTGTCCTCAACACACAATGCTACCTTCTCAACTCCCTATTCAAGAGAGAAACGTAGGCTACCTGAACTAGTATTTGAGCTAGTCTGTAGGCTATAATATGATATGATATTTGATATTATCCCTCAAGCGGTAGGCTATTCTATGAGGCTTGAATGAAAAAAGTTTCAGCTCCAGTTTGCACCAACTAAAAGAGAAAACAGAGGTAGCCTAGGCCTAGACTACTCTACTAATCTGACCATAATCAGGTCTGTTAAATTGTGATCTGTGCAAACAAATGTGGTCTAGTTGCAATCACAGGTCTCCAGTGACTGATTTGTACTAGAGCAGAGCTAGGTAGTAGAAGCCGACAGTGATGGCCTATAAATTAGCCCAGTAGCTAATCTCAGAAATGGATGGCCTATAGGTTTTTGTACTAATCTGAGCCCTTTGAGAGCGGACGGGGATGCTGTACTGTTTAGGCCACTACTAATTCCATGATCTATTGCTCTGGACTGACCTGTCAACAATTTACACAAGCTGTCTCCTACATTATGCATATCACATGATGCAGTTGTCTTTTTATGTGAGATGTATGTATGTGCAATGTGTGTCAAATTTAAGATGTTAAAGTAAAAAAAAACACTACAGATGCTTGATATACATAGCATTGACAATATGCAGGCAAAGTGAGTTTGTCAACTGGCCTTTTCAAACTGTTGTTTTTATTCTGATTTAGTTATGTGCAAAATACCCAAAAGTATGTGTCCAGCCCTTCTAACAGTCCCCCTCTCCCCCTCCCTCCAAGGACCTGACTCAGCCTCTCCTCTCTCTCTCAGGTAACTGACTACCTCCCTACTTTCTTGACCCCCCTGGTAAGATCAGCTGTGAGGCGTTGTTGTTGAACTGGCCACGTGATGAACGTGATTACTGGTCAGTTTCTGTGGTTGAACCACCTTAAGTTGGGTGTCCCACCTTAACTCCCAGCACTGGGCATTAGTGCAATCATCCACTGACCAACAAACCCATCACACATCTACAGTATTGTCCTTCACACACACACACACACACACGCACGCACACACACACACACACACACACACACACACACACACACACACACACACACACACACACAGTAGGTGTTCTGGAATGTCAGCATGGCTTTGAGAATGTTAGTGTTAGAATGTTACCGGAATGCACACAAAACTGTTGCCACCCACATACAGATAACATTTCTGAGGTGAACAGGGTCTCCCACGCAGTAGGCCAGGGGTTTGTGTGTGTGTGTGTCTAATCTGTACACAGTAGGACCCTCACCCTGATGTCAGCTAACTGTAACTCTGTTAAGATGGCGGATGTTACAGTATGTATACCTGTACAGGAACAACGGGCACACTGACCGTGCGACTGGCGTGACAGCTTGGGTCCAGTACAGCCCCTTCCTGACGCCAACTGGGAAAACACCAGACCTGTCTTATCCCTCCATCTCTCTTTTTGTTTGTTTGTCAGTGAATGGCCAAAATTTCATGGGTTCTAAATTGAACCATGCTACACCCTTCCATCGAGTTTCGTGAAAATCGGTACAGTAGTTTTTGCGTAGTCCTGCTAACAGATTAACGAACAAACATGCTAAACTGCATGCTACTGTAAATGCATGGAAGCATGCTGCATGCTACCATGCGGTTTCCATAATAGGAACTTCAAATAGGTTTGAGGTGAGCTCTTGCTCTGTGTGGAGCAGACTAGAGGGCTTTAACCCAGTCAGTTATGACCAGACACCACCTCTGCTACATACCTATCAGATAACTGTGTGGGCTAACTGTATTTCTCCTCACTTGCTTCGTGGCATGAACAAGCCCTCAGGCCAACCTAGGCCGGGCTGTTGACAGTGAGATAGGAAGTGATAGGAAGTGTCTACCGCCTGAAAGCGCTCCTGTCTAGAGTCTAGAGAGAGAGAGAGATCGACAGTCAAAGAAATGTGTTGGGCGAACCAGTCAATATTGCAACATTACTCCATTGTTCCAAACAGCCTTGAGCAGTATTGGGGCTGCATAAATGGTCACTTCACAAAGCACGCCACACTTGAAGTAAAATCAATATTTTATTCAACAATAGTCCCTTTTAAAAATAAATAAACAAACACATAAATAAATAATTAAATAGATAAATAAACAACAGTGATAAGGATGATGACCAGCACGATCAAAGGCTTTTAAACAGCACAACCAAATGAACCAGCCACTTGGTTATAATAGCAGCTAATATGCACACCCAGAAAAAGATCTTCAACAATCACATGGTGTCATCTGTCTAATATGATAATATCTACTTAGCGCTTTGGTCAACTAAAGAAAGACCTACCTACAGTTCCTACCCCTGTACTAATGGGTTGATTGAACACTTGTATCAAGTATCAAGTTTCCCCGTGTTTGTGGTGGTGAGTGGGAGAGCTGTCCTTCAGTCTGGCAGATGGGTTCAAATGAAACAACCTGGTGTTTTATACACAAACACCTACATACTGACCAACCCTGCATTCAGCACACAGACATGTTTTCTATACAACTGCAGTACATTCCTCCAACATCCCTGTTGTCAGCAACAATCGTCTTGAGTGATAAAGTTACAATCTAACGCATGTACCCTCTAGCACAACGATGGTTATAGTAATACAATATGTGAGTAGGTATGTTGATTCTTTTTCATTGTTGTTGTTGTTATGTATAATCTGTTTCAAGTAAACCCTGGACTAACCTGTAGTACTAAGCCCTTCTCTAAGCAGGCAGCTGGGTTTGACCTGTGACCCCCACAGACAAACACTGTGCTACAATTCTGGAAGGAAGGGAGGAAGGAAGGAAGGAAGGAAGGAAGGAAGGAAGGAAGGAAGGAAGGAAGGAAGGAAGGAAGGAAGGAAGGAAGGGAGGGAGGGAGGGAGGAAGGAAGGAAGGAAGGAAGGAAGGAAGGAAGGAAGGAAGGAAGGAAGGAAGGAAGGAAGGAAGGAAGGAAGGAAGGAAGGAAGGAAGGAAGGAAGGAAGGAAGGAAGGGAGGAAGGGAGGAAGGAAGGAAGGAAAGAAGGAAGGAAGGAAGGAAGGAAGGAAGGAAGGAAGGAAGGAAGGAAGGAAGGAAGGAAGGAAGGAAGGAAGGAAGGAAGGAAGGAAGGAAGGAAGGAAGGAAGGAAGGAAGGAAGGAAGGAAGGAGGGAGGGAGAGAGACAACAAGGTTGTAGAAAAGGAACTTTGAGGCTGTGAGGCAGCAGACCACAGATGAACCAGCCAGTGTGTTGGTCCCTGTAACAGTGTTGGTGTAGCGGAGACTACAGTATCCTACTGCTCCACTGCAGGCCTATAGGCTTGTGTCTAACACCAGGTCACAGGTGATTATTGCATTAATAGTGACACTCATTCCGATAGTGGCATGGTGGCTGATTTTATGGTGACACAAAATCCCAGAATAGTTTTATTTACCTGGGAGGTCACAATAAATGCATCCAATACAGAGTTGGAGTGTAGTACTGTCGTTTTTACATCAGGGCACTGTATTAATCATCAAAGAAGTAGGTTAGATTGATTTCCTGCCATACCTTAAAATCTGGGCTGGTGCCATAGCGACACAGTAGACTTACAACAATCAGATATGCAGTAACATTATAATTAAGATTATCTAATAGCAAAGCATGTAATGTACCCCACTATGTGGACGACGACGCATCCCTTTGACAAAGATACCGTGACAATCTCATGACACCAGCACAGTTGATTGTGTTAGCAACATTTACTGTAGGCTTTTCAACATTTACGCTTTAAGTGAAGCACTTCGCTAAAGATGGATGGAGAGGAAAGTTGTCGTTACAGGTCAAAAAACAATGTTTGACTGGGTTTTAATTTAGAAAGTGTTAGGTGGTTTAAGTATGAAGAGGCCTACCTAGCAGTAGCTGTATCTGACCATAGAGTTTGTCTGCTGACAGAGGTACAGTATGAGGTACAGTATACGTTAGCTCCATATAAACTCTTGGGAGTCGAGGGGCAGCTATCCAGGAACAACGATCACGATCCCCAGCCACTGTCGCGAGAGCAGCCACTGACGTCAACGTTAAGTTAACCAATGAGAACGGCCCTTACTGTTTGGGTACACGAGTTGTGCTTCAATCCGCATGGAGGTCATTCACAGGGGGTGGGGGCATCAACGGTGCCTTAGTATATTAATATAAATACATCATCTGAGGCCTGAAAAGAGGGTTGGGAGTTTGGGAGGGTGGATGATTGGGGGGAGGGGGGGGGGGTTTAGACTGCTCTGCAGGACAAGGGGTCCGTTGAGATCTCAACTCACTGGCCCATTGCTTTTCTATATGGTTTTAACGTTAGTTCATAAACTGGGGGTGAATGAGCCATTCTGCCCGCGTCTGATTAAATCTCAGTTTACAGTGGGACTTGAAATGAGGGGGATCGAATTCCTAAGACTCTCCGTCTCTAAAAACGCCGCGACCTTAAGATATGTCCTTGAGATGAGATGTGAGTCACCCCTGCCCCTCTCTCGTAACCCAACCCTATCACCACCCCCCCCCCCCCCCACACCCACGCCACTTAGAAGGGGCGGAGTTTCCTCAAACGACGGCAGAGGAGGTGCTCCAGAAACACCACCTGCGTCGCGATTGGTGCTTGTTCATGACCACGTCCTCCTTCTCGCGCTCCTTCCTGACGCGCTGGTAATGGTCCTCCTCCTTCAGGTACCACACCGGCGGCCAGCGGTGCCTCTCGAAGTACGCCTGGTTCTCTGGGCGCGCCGGCGGGGGAGAGCAAACCGCCGTTAGTTACACGAGCAGATCAGAACCGACGTCACGCAGAGACAAACGCAACGGAGCAGTGTCACGACAGGCTTTCATTCCTTCGTTCATTCAGTCATTCGTTAATTGCGTTAATCCATTCATTCGCAGCATAGAGCATCCACATTCACATGAATCCCTTTTATGGGGCACAGCAGTGCTGCTAAGACGCCTCACCGAGAGACTTGGACTTGATCTCTTTGCGGTAGTTGGCACAGACACTGTTGTAATGAGTGCAAATGTGATGCAGGCACCAGGCTGCTAGCTGGCTAGCGTTGTGGAACTGTAGACAAAGATAAAAGAAGAAACATTAACATACAGTATTGGAATTGTGAGGAATTCACAGTATGAGTATCACTCATGCGGTCTCATTTCACAAAAATGATTTTTGGGGTCTTGCTAAGACCAATTCATAAACTCATTTAAAGGTACCCAATGTAGTTTTTGACCACTAGTATGCGCTCTAGAGCAAATTTGAGAAGGTGGTCCCCGAAAATCGCGCACTACGTCATTGCGTCAATACGCGGATCACATAATAGTGACATTTCACACATCTTTGTTGTTTTCAAAACATTAGCTAAATATCATTTTGCAAAGAAATTACAAGGTAGGAAAGACATTCAAGTGATTCAACATGTTTATTAGACTACAAGGAACCATATAATCGAGGAATTTCGAAAATAAACAAAAGATTGTTTTGATTCACGTTTCGTTGGGTACCTTTAAAAAAAAAACTGCATATGTAACTCTAAAAAGTGATTTCATGCAGCTTTAATTGCTGTAATTGATTTCTAGAATATTTTCTATCACCGTTCAGCCAAATCTCACTAAATCCTACTACAAACCCTACTAAATCTTCGACCATGGTCATTCCTACCGTACCTGAGCCAGTTCCAGATAGGTGAGGACCTCTCCGTCGATGTCCTGCCCGTCTCTAGAGGCTTTCAGCAGCTCGCTGACCGCGTACTGCTCTGAGGAGAAGACAGGCACACAGAAACTGTGTCACACTGCTCTCCAGGGGTAGCACGCACAGACACACACGCATGAATTATATATCGCTTATCTCTCGTCTCTCTCCTTCCCCCTCACTCTCTCTCTCTCTCTCTCTCTCTCTCTCACTCTCTCTCTCTCTCACACACACACACACACACACACACACACACAGGATGACTGTGTCTGACTTCTCATATGAATAAGGCATGAGGTGTGAGTGTGAGTGTCACATCCTAGCAAGGTCTCTCCACAGACAGGACAAGCACCCAGGAGGATACACACAGCTCACAGTGGATGAACCTTCTACTGCAGAACACAAGCTACCGGAAATGACACAGTAGGACAGCGCTACAGAGTGTGTGTCTGCGTGTGTGTGTGTGTGTGAGCAGACACTGCTGATATAGCAAATACACACACACACCGAGTGCTGACGGGGCAGGTACCTGTCAGGGCGATGAGACGAGGAAGGCACAGTCTGTTGGCCAAAGCGGTGAGCTCCATTGGGTCCAGGTCGGCCATAGGAGACAGCTGATTGGTGTACAGGTATTCCAGCACCGCCTGCATACACACCCTGCTGGTGTTGGGGAAATAGACCTGGACACACACATGAACCCACACACACACACACACAGAGACACACACGCGGACAGATACACACGAGTGATACACAAGCCCACACAGGAGAGAGAACATAGCAGAATCATTTATAGCTTATGGGGATTCATGTTCAGAAAGACGCTGGCAGGTTTTCCAGACAACACACACACACACACACACACACACATAGAGGGGTGTTAGATTCAGTCAGAAGTCAGTAAAGGACGGATACAACACAGTAAATGACCGTAGCCAGGGCCTTAAAATAATCCTTAGGCTATAACAAAACAGAGAAAGGGAATAGAAACCAGTCGGTACGTTTCTATTTCTGTTCGTTGACATTGGGCCCTAGTGTCAATTTACTCCGGTCTCCGCTTTCTCCATATGGCACTATGATCCCATCCCGTCAGCTGACCTCCTCTCTCCGATCTTCCAATCCCCTCTCCTCCCCTCCACCCCTCCTCTGCCTCTTTAATCTGCCCAGGATCGATCCCTCGGCCTCCTCGCCCCGACGCTACTGCTGTAAGCACATCTGAGCCCAAGTCAAAGAGAAATCGCTACATAACTCATTACATAATACGCTGTCAAGGGCAAAATCCGGACAGATTGCCCTGCGTGGGAGGGGAGTCACAGAGGGGGAGGGGATAGGGGGGCCGGGGATGAAAGGGGAGGGATTGTGAGGGGAGGGGGGGGGGGGGTTGAGAGCACAAAACCACGGCCTATTGTGTGATTCAGGGAGGAGAGCTGGAGGATGGAGGGAGGGATGGACCACAGCAGGCACAGAGGGGCCATGGAACGGGAGGAGGGAGGGGGAGGAGGGGATCTGTGACTCTGCGATGGGGGATGTGTAATCGGGGTGAGGGGGGTCTGTGACTCCGGGATGGGGGATGTTTAATGGGGGGGGGGGGGGGTCTGTGACTCCGGGATGGGGGATGTTTAATGGGGGGGGGGGGGGGGGTCTGGATGGGGGATGTTTAATGTTAGAGAAGATAACATCCGTCTGTCAGACCCAGACCAGAGGTAGGACGTTGGCTGGCACCAGGCTGAAATAGATCGTAATGGCTGCAAGAAACCAAGTTACACTGAGAGGCTGCTCTAAGAGCAATTTCATCTTATCATACTTAGCCTGTCATACTGTCCAATGTCAAATGTATTCCTAATATGGATTATCATGTAAATATTGCCTTTGTTATTCTTTGTTTGGGTCATTTGCAAACATTGGCTGGACCTCACTTCAATTAAAAAGCTCAAGGAGCAACATAAATCGATGCGGCCGCTCATATTCAGGGAGGTCAGAGATCTCATCTGAACTGAAACTGAGCCGTTGTGAGCCACGTTTCCGGAGCAGTACACCTATTGTAAGGGAGAGAGAGAGAGAGAGACAGAGAGAGAGAGAGAGAGAGAGAGAGAGGAAGCGAGAGACAGAGAGAGACAGAGAGAGAGAGAGAGAGAGGAAGCGAGAGACAGAGAGAGACAGAGAGAGAGAGAGAGAGAGAGAGAGAGAGAGAGAGAGAGACAGAGAGAGAGAGAGAGAGAGAGAGAGAGAGGAAGCGAGAGACAGAGAGAGACAGAGAGAGAGAGAGAGAGAGGAAGCGAGAGACAGCGAGAGACAGAGAGAGAGAGGGAGAGAGAGCGAGAGAGAGAGAGAGAGAGAGAGCAGGTAGCTGGTCTCTGGTCCACCGGAAGGTCTAATAAAAGATCCCTGAATGACATCCATACATTCTCATTAGTGCGGTGGGGTTGCTATGGCAGGCAACTACCTGGGACTCCGCCTGTTAACCACGGACAGAACATCAGCGGGCTTACGGTACCACCAGCACCGGCACCTAGAGAGACCGGGCCTGGCTTTCATCCTCTCTTATGGATCTGAAGACACTTATAGAGACACAATTAGTAGGCCAGATGTTCGCAGACTACATATTACTGCTTGAGGCCCTGGGGTGAAATGAACTGAGGAATACAGAATGGCAGCACAGAAAAGCTAATTTCACGCACAGGGAGCTTATTCATTCATTCATGAGGCGTAGCTCATGTGTGTCTAGTTGTTGACGGAAGAAGAAAAAAGAAAAGAAAACAGCGACCGCCTGTGTGTGTGTGTGGCTGGATGTGTGTGTGGGTGTGTGTGTGTGTGTGTGTGTGTGTGTGTGTGTGTGTGTGTGTGTGTGTGTGTGTGTGTGTGGCTGGATGTGTGTGTGTGTGTTTGTGTGTGTGTGTGTGTGTGTGTGTGGCTGGTTGTGTATGTGTGTGTTTGTGTGTGTATGTGTGTGGCTGGATGTGTGTGTGTGTGTGTGTGTGTGTGTGTGTGTGCGTGCGAAGTGTTCGACGTCACACCATCTGCTCGTGGCCGCCTTCAGCATTTCAGCAGGAATGACGTCTCAGAGGGAATAAAACTCGGTAAACACACTTGAATCAGACAAGTCAAGCCTATTATACGTCCTCGTACCAGCGTCAATACGTGCCTCGGTTTTCATCATTACCTCCGCCCTGGACGAAGTCATGTGGAGGAGGCTGCGTTTTCGGCTGTGTGTTTGTCTGTGGAGGGCAGTTTGGACTGCCCATAGAAGAATCTTGAGATTTTGGAGCGGAACGAAATCGCGTGGCGGATCCATTAATTATTCTTCACTTTCATTAAGATTGCGAGAGAGGGCATTTGGCCTTGTTGTATTCACTAAAGCGCCCTCTGGTGTTTGTTTTTGATATTGTGAGATAGGCCATTCGGTGAATCCACACATTTTTTTTCACTTTTGAGATCGCATCGAGAGACATTGTTCTTTAGACTAGAAAAGTTCGCTCATTTACACAAGCAACAACTGTATCCTACTGTACATGCTTACAGCATTCAACATCGTCTGTGCTCGCCGAGTGCCATTCTAATTGCCTCGGTTCCTTCCTCGGTAGCTGCCTCCTAACCCAGCTCCGTTCAGAACTCACCTCATTATTGGCACTCTCCAAGAATGCACCCCCAAACAGAGCAGCCATCCAATCACAGCTGGAGATCAGCAAAGGCTTATGGGCATTAATGGTACCGTCATCCAATCGGAATGTGACGTCTGCGTGGAGAGAACACAACTCAACTAACTGGGGAATGTCAAATATACCCGGCGTTAGAACGTGATGAATGTGAGTCGAGGGTTGTGACGCTGTCTTTTGTAATACAAGATTAACTTAATATACTTAATATAACGATATGCTACAGGTCTAGTCCCTAAAATGACCCCTGACCTGTGAAGGTGTTCTTGGCCAGACACTCCTTGATGCGGTTGGCTTTCCTGACGTGGAAGGCCTTCGTGATCTCCTGGTTCATGAAGGCCTCCTTGTTCATAATGTTCTCCACCATCATCCTCAAATCGAACACCTCCAGGATCTCCGCGATTTGGGCGATCTTCATCAGGTCCCGCTCCCTCTCGTCCAGCTCCCCCGTGTAGAGGAACCGCAGCACGGCGCTGAAGGGCCCCAGCTGGATGGAGTAGTCCATCTTGACCACGGTCGTGGGCGCCGGCGTCCCCGTGATGGGGTTGCAGACGCTCTCCTTGTGGATGCTGTAGAAGGCCTTGCTCCAGGAGGCCAGGGACAGCTTGGTGCGCCGGTGTTTACCGCTGAAGCTCATCATACGCAGCGTCCCGTCACTCTAGGGGGGCGATAGACCTTATTAGTACAGCAGGGGTCATAGTTAGGGCTGGGTATCGAGTCGAATTTCAAGAATCGATTCGATTCCGATTCACAAGGTTCAGAATCGATTATCACGATTCAATTCGATTCGATTCGATTCAATATCGATTCGGTTAGTGTCACTAAAACCTGTTTTTCTTAGCTGTAACCTTAATTACATGACTGCCAAGTTATGCAACACATCAATACTAGGGCTGGGTATCAATACTGATTTCCAAAAATGAATGAATGAATGAATGAACTATTCATACTTTCATTTATTCATTCATTCATTAAATGAAAGATCGATTTTGGGATTCATGAATGGATTCAGGATCGATTAATCGATTTTTTAAACCCAGCCCTAGTCATAGTGGAAGATGAATAGTGCCAGCTGTCCAGCTCGAACCAACAACCCGTCCTATGTTTCAACCGCTGGGCTGAACCCAACTTGAAGGCCCTATGGGAGTCAGGGGACATTTTGGGGATTCGAACCAGCAACCTCGTAGTTATACACTAACCTTTGAGGCCCTGAGGGAGCAAGGGGACAGGTCGGGTATCACGGCCACCTCCTCCTCAGTGTCCAGGCTGAGGGTCCTCATCAGGTGGTCTCTCCCGTTCCGCTCGGTGACCACCAGGCACTGCGACTCGTCCGAGAAGTCCATCTGAAACAGGTCGTAGAACTTGGAGGACGACGTCGAAAGGTAGATCTTGTGGGCGAACACGTGGACGTGGTCCTGGAGGACGAACAAGACGTCGGCGCACAGAGGGCTGTCCAGCAGGAGACGGGGGCCCTCCCGGTCGTAGGGGACGCACTCGGGAATCTTGATGAGAGGAGGCGGGGCTTTGGGAGGAAGGAAGGGCGCCTGGAGGAGGGGCTTCTGGACCTTGCGGAGGTGGGATTTCCAGAACTGGAGGTGGCGCCGGGAGATGAGGGCGGCGCGGATGGCGTTGTCGAAGATGTCCTTGACGCCAAACTGGTCGAAGACGCTGGTCTCGTAGTAAGGGATGCCCAGCTCCTTGGCCACCTCTCTGCCACTCTCAGGGGGCAAGATGTCCCCTGGCTTGATTGGCCTGAAGAGGGGGGGGTGACAAAGGGTTGTCCAATGAATGATGTAGGAATATAAAGTAAAGGTATGGTTGGAATGTATGTCAAAGAAAGGGGTGGTTTGGTAACGTGTGAAAGACCTGGGTTTGAACCCGCTTTCAATCACATACCGTAAACTCATATAAAGATTTCTTTATGGAGTCACAATATGGCGGCTAATGTTGAAAAACATTCCATCGCAACGAGCCAATCAGAGGCGGGCTGCTGTGTAATTCGGCCAGATGCCGGCATACCTGGCGAGGGGGCGCCTGGCCCGGTTGACCGCCTCCAGGTCGGCGTAGCGCAGGTCCAGCTGGCAGCCCACCAGGATAACGGGGGTCCGCGGGCAGAAGTGCTTGATCTCCATGTACCACATGGTCTTGACGTGATGAAGGGAGTTGGGGTTGGCGATGGAGAAACACAGCACCACCACATCGGACCTGAGGGTGGAGGGGGAGGGAGGGACAGAGAGAGAGAGAGAGAGAGAGAGAGAGAGAGAGAGAGAGAGAGGTTAAAGAAAGAAAACATTTCTCTTACCCTGTATCTCAACCCCTAGCATCTGCTCTTTTCGTCATTTCAGCAATAAAATAATACATGAAAATAATAATAATAATAATAATAATAATAATAATAATACGAAGAAGAAGAAGAAGAAGAAGAATCATAATCCTAATAATAAATAATTCATTATATTTATAAACTAATTTAGCCTAACTAAATTTAATTAAATATGGCAATACCTTCCCTATTGACTCTGATATACAATTATAAGGTTGCTTTAACATGTATCCTATCCTTTCAGGACACTGAGTTGAGGCTAGGCTATGTCTTTAGTGTCCCATATGAAGGTCATAACAGGATCGCACTCCACGGCAACATGCTCTGCTGCTCCGCCCCCTGTGGGCGTGGCACAATTACATCACAGGCAGAGCCAAGCTTTCTCCATGGCAACGCCCAGAGTGCCTGGTGATCTCTTCATGCAGACAAAGGGTACAGCGTTTCTGGAGTGTTCCGGAAGCCTGTCAGTGCCTGGCAGTGGCGGCAGCTGTTGCATTGACCTCTGTGGTGGTTGAAAGGGCACGGTGACGACAAGACGTCCTGGGTTTCAAACCCGACACGCTCTGCACGCACGCCGCTCTGCTCTAGGCTGCTCTGCTTCTGGCAGCTTCTCCGTCCTAAACTGACCGCCGATATCCTTACAGACCGCCACAGCAATGACCAAAACACAGAAAAACCAGAGTCAAGATGAAAAAGAAACACGCAAACACAATCAGCACACTAACATGCGCAGACAATCAGCACACTGTCTAACACGCACACATGAGCAGCACAATGTCTAAAACGCACAATCAGCACACTAACACCTACACAATCAGCACACTAACACCTACACAATCAGCACACTAACACCTACACAATCAGCACACTAACACCTGAGTAGCCTGAGTAGCAAAGATGAGCACACCTGGCTACCACGGCAACACGCAGAACGGCTAGGGAGAAGGACCAGCTAGTGCTTCTAGACCTGCTCTAACCCTAACCCTAGGCCTAACCCTAACCCTGCCCTACAGGGTCAAAGGGTTATGGCATGGACCTGACATGGTAAACACACACAGACACTGTGGTGAGGAAAGCACGTCCGACACTGTATCACCTCAGACAAATGAGGAAATTCAGAGCGTCCCACCAGATCCGACGGAGCTTCTACTCATCCACGATCGAGAGCATCCTGACTGGGAATATCACCACCTGGTACGGGAACAGCTGCTCTCAGCATCACAAGGCCCATCAGAGAGGGGTGCGGTCAGCTGAACGTACCTTGGGGCGGGGGGGGAGGGCGGGGGGGGGGGGGGGGCACTCCCCCACCTCGAGGACATATACACCAGAAAATGCAAGACCAAGGCCAACAGGATCCTGAGAGACCCCAGCCACCCAGGAAATGGACTGTTCTCTCTGCTACGGTCAGTGAAGAGATACCGCAATCACATAGAGACCAGAGAGACTCAGGAAGAGCTTCTTCCCACAAGCCACCCGGCACCTGAACGACTCAATCTAGAAACACCTAGTGTATAGAGAATATCTATTACACATAACATAACCACATGTCAAATGTCTATATATTGCACCCCCCCACTTCCCCCCACCGAGATTATTTATTATAGCTATAGCATGTACATAACTCACCCTTGCCCCCCCCCCCTCCCGGTTTTATATTTATTTATTCATATCCATATATAGCATGTGCATAATCCATCCAGACCCATATCTATCTTTCCGGCCCACATTTTATACTGTATAGAAATGGTACTCATTGTGTTATTTGTACATTTGGAACTTAAATATAAATTGAGTATTGGAGTCTATCTGTTAATCTTGTCGGCAGCAATATTTCACTGTGACTGTACACGTACGTTATGTGACAAATAAAGCAATCTTGAATCTTGCATGCGTGCAGGATTTCAGGATTTTCAAATCATAATACTAAGGGCATTATGTGGCTCTTAAAATCTATTTTAAAACTTGAGTGTGCTGATGTTAAACAGGCAGCCAGTGGAGGCGAATTCAAATAGTCTGTGTGTGTGTGTGTGTGTGTGTGTGTGTGTGTGTGTGTGTGTGTGTGTGTGTGTGTGTGTGTGCGTGTTTAGTCTAGTCATCACCACTGTTGTCATGTGCGACAGAGTTCAAACACAGATGTCAGGGACAGGATGAGCATGGCAGGCTGACAGAGATCAATCCACCAATCAATGAAACTAAGGACAGTTCCAGTAAATGTGTGTGTGTGCGTGTGTGTGTGTGTGTGTGTGTGTGTGTGTGTGTGTAGGAGGGGGGGGGGCAGACAGAGAGAGAGAGAGAGAGAGAGAGGGAGGGAGGGAGAGGCAGACAGAGAGAGAGTGTGTGTGTGAGTGTGTGTGTGTGTGTGTGAGGCCTCATTTTTGTATCACTGAGTCAGTAACATTAAAGTAAAAACCAGCTGAATATGCATCCACTGGTCTAATGCACATTAGGACTCTATAATAAAATCAATTTTGCAATGCTGGTATTGATGTAGCAGAGGTGGTTCGGTGAGTCTCATGTGATACTTACCATTGTCTGGAAACCTGCAGAAAGAGTTCAGTCCCACAGATAACAACAATAACAGCCTGAATGTTTAGCCATATTTAAGCTCCTCCCTGTTTTTCTTTAACTCATCATTAATTCAATGATGCAATTCTGCATCCTATTTCAAGCAGCAAGTCTCTCTCTCCCTCCCTCCCTCTCTCTCTCTCTCTCCCCCTCTCCCCTCTCTCTCTCTCTCTCTCTCTCCCTCTCTCTCTCTCTGACAGGCATATAGAGAAGCAGTATACCCTAAGGAGAACAATTCTCTACAGAAGAACAGAGCACAAAGCCAACTGTG
>NC_140262.1:2547397-2554897 GCF_949987555.1 Borostomias antarcticus
GTAGGTCAGAACAATGACAGAAAGAGAGGGAGGATGTTTTTGTCATATCCAAGACATTGGTTTTTAAGAACGAGTCATATGAAGAGCCTTCATATAGGGCTATTTTGTTATGAATCGGTTGCTGTGGTCCAATCCACATCTGAATCAATTGTGTAGGAACATTTATGTCCACTAACAAAACCCCGATCTCCATCATACAGCAAACAAGCTGTGTTTCTGCTGTAAAGAGAGCTGATAGCCCATATCTCTAATTTAACCTTTATTTATACAAAGTTGGCCTCACTGAGATAACGGCAGCCTCAGAGTCCCATTCATAAAATGTAATGCTCAGCCCCTATAACCACCCAGTTCTGTGCCTATTTGAGAGAGAGAGAGAGAGAGAGAGAGAGAGAGAGAGAGAGAGAGAGAGCAAACTGACAGATTGTGTAACAACAGTCTGGGGTCACGGCAAACTGACACACTTTATGTAACAGTCTAGGGTCATGACCCTGGTCAGTCAAGTCTTAACCCTACAGAGTATAGTCAACACTTTTAGCCTATTAACTCACCTACTGAACTGCTTTAATATAAACAGTAACAGTATACAGATGGTACACAAGATCCACCTATTCTGTTCTAATAATGCATGTTACTATGCTGTCATAATGCTGCTATATTGTATATTGTTACTATCATAATGATAACGCTAACATGTGTGATGCTGTTATAAGTATATCATAATGCTGTTACACTGCTGTTGTCTTATTATTATGCTGTTATAATGCAGAAATATTGTCATAATATTATGATGCTGTTATAATGCTGTTATTACATTTTATGACTGGGTGACAAAGGACAGGTCTTGAAATGTATAAAAGTACACTATTGCATGGATGAGGGGTATAGGCTATATGCAACAACTGTGTCTCACTGCAGGTGTCAAACATGTCATGGACAACTGGTTTTGTAGCTTTTTAACAAAGAAAATCACTTTCAACGTCACATCAATCAAGTTATCCATATAATAAGTTATACAAATTGTACGTTTCAGTCCGAACTTTATTATAACGTTGGACTCTCCGTTGTCATAGTAATTCGGTGAATGCTTTGAAAGCAGTTCTCATCAGTGTTTACATTAACAATAAAAAACCGTACGACGTTGTCATTTTTTATTCAATACGAGAGCTAAATATCCAGATATAATGTCTTAGATTGTAAGAAAAACCTGCAAAGTAAAATAAAATAATGTAAAAAAAAAAAAAAAATGAAAAAAAAAATCCTCGCAGTTGATCCAACTCCAAAAACTGACCGTCAGCTGCAGCGATGTAGCACACTGCTCTGAAAACTGAATTACATGTGGACACCACCCTAATAGGCTACTCTCTTTGTTCCAGCGAGTTGATCAGGTGCCAAGAATTTCGTAACGAGAGCACCTACCGTTCTTTGAAGGACTTGGATAGGTCTGTTCCTGCAAACCCAACTGAAGTCAAGACTTCACAGAGTATTCTAGGTAAGGTAGCGCGAATAACTAAAAACACAATCACTCGGCACTAGCTGTGGAAATAAAGCATGCTCATTTCCTAATCTCTGTTACGTCGCCGGCCTGTGAGAAGTTAATCCTTTTTCTCCAATGCAATAGTCTAGTTTGATTGTCCGGGGCAGAGCTAGGAACTGTCCTTCCTTCTCCATCCGAGTGAGAAAATCATCTGCAAACTCGCAGCACCGACGTGGATGCAGGCTCCATTGTGACGTCAACGACCCCGTTCTATTTATAGCGGGCATAAGATTCCATTCAGAAAACAAGGTGGCGTCACCGTGGAGTGTGTCCGACTTGCCCAGGGGTGCAACTATCGTCATAACACGCGTTTGTTTTCATGCGACGATGCATATTTATCGGTCTGACACAAATATTTGCAGAGGAGGAGAAGAGACACCAGCCACTGCAGACGCATAAGCAGCATCCTATAGGATTATGACGTACACCCTCCACACCCCTTTCACCTTCTCCACGTTTTATTACGATACATAATTATTCTACAATAGATTGAGTTCATGTTTTGCCTCAAACATCTACACACAATAGCTAATAATGATGAAGTAGGCATAAAAGCAAGTTTTTAGAAAATATGCAATTTTATTTTACTTTATTTTACTTTAAAATTGGTTATTTAGGGGTTAGCCCTACATAGGCCTACTGTATCTGTACACTTTGTCTAATACTTGGTCGATGCGTCTTGGAGAAGAAGCTAAGAGCTTGGCACACTCGTTTTTGGAGATTTTTACCCATTCCTCTTGGCATATCCTTGGGTTCTGGCTGGGCCACTCAAAGACATTCACAGACTTTCTCTGGAGCCACTCCTTTGTTCTCTTGGCTGTCTGCTTTGGGTCGTCATGTTGGAAGCTAAACCTTCACCCCAGTCTGCTGTCCAGAGTGCTCTGGAGCAGGTTTTATTCAAGTGTACTTAGCTGCATTCATCTACTGTGCTCTTTGGGACATGTAAAGCTGCAGAATATTTTCTGTACCCTTGTCTACATCTATGCATTGACACAATCCTGTTTCTGAGGTCTGCCGATAATTCCTCTGACCCCATGGTTTGGACTTTGCTCTGACATGCACTGTCAACTGTGGGACCTTACTGTATATCGGCAGGTGATGCAATCCCTAATCGTGTCCAATCAATTGATTTTACCACAGGTGGACTCCCAATGAAGTTGTAGAAACATCTGCTTGAGATGTGGAAACAAAATGCACCTCAGCTCACTTTTGGGTGTCATATCAAAGGGTGTGCACACGTGTGTACACATGATATTTAACATTTCAATTTTTAATAAATAAGCACAAATGTCCAAAAATGGTGGGGTATTTTGTGTAGAATTATGAGACAAAAAATGAATTCAATCTATTGTAGGCCTAGAATAAGTCTAACTTAATAAAATGTGGAGAAGGTGAAAGTGGTGTGCAGACTTTTCAAATACCTACAGGTTCCTTGAGAATCCTTTCTAATCATTTGTGATGTGATGGGGACAATGATGCAATAGGGGCATTGCCAACTGTAACATATAAACCTAAGTATTAATTAATTCATGCCTATTAATGAATTCGTTAATTCATTATGCATTATGCAAAGAAGGCCTGCCTTCCTCATTGAGCAGCCAAAGAGCAGGTGTTAGGGGCAGTGATTCAGGGATGCAAAACAGCTCCAGTATCAAGACATTTTCAAAAACAACACTTATTGGCCCCGTGCTCGGTGCCAACACATCCAACCGGAAGCATGAAAAGCCCGGGAACAAAGGGTCTGTCAAGAGAGAGAGATAAGCGTCTCATCTCAGCGAGGTCCTGACTTCAGCCCAAGGCCACAGCGTCTCTCTCGCCCGCTGGGTTGGCAGCGAGCGCTCCGCCATGGCTGGAGATGGAATTCTCATGAATGAAACTGGAGACAGAAATGCCTGCGCCCCCTTGAGATCCACTTCAAGGCCCCGGTGACGCATGGAGACGCCACCGCGCACGGCGCCTCCCGTGAATCCTAGATTAAATGTGTGATGGAGTTTTATTCATAACTGCTCACACTGACCCTATGTTTTGCTTGCCAGGGGGAGAGAAGCAGACTGGAACGACAATGAAGCTCAGTCACACAGAGAATTTGGAGTTGGTTCTCTTTGTATTCGAAAATAGCTGCATTTTCCACTGAGGGGCGTTCAGGAAGTCTGTCTGAGAGACCACTGTGTAGATTTCATACGGTCATTCCAAGCTTTAAGCGGCTGTAGCTCAGTTGGTAGAGCTGGTCGTTTAGTGATAGAAGGGTCAGTGGTTCGAATCCCAGCTCCAACTGTCCACATGTCGAAGTGTCCTTGAGCAAGACACCTAACCCCAAATTGCTCCCAATGAGCAGGTTAGCACCTTGCATGGCAGCTACCGCCATTGGTGTGTGAGTGTGTGTGTGAATGGGTGAATGAGAGGCCATTGTAAAGCGCTTTGAGTGCCGCTAAGGTGGAAAAGTGCTATATAAGTGCAGTCCATTTACCATTTAAATGGGCAGTTCCTCCAAATTTCAAAATTGTACATGTATATGTTTTTTTTTCATACCTGATTGATATGGGATTATACACACCTGCCTCTGCTACAGTATATGATGCTTTGGGCAGTACTTTGCTATGAATTAACATTACAGCAGTGCATAAATAACAAGAGTAATATGATGATGATTGATGATCTCCATAAGAATAGTCTAGAAGATCATGCAACCATGAAAAACTCCTGCAGTATTGCGTTCCCTCAAGCAATTTTCAGGTCAGTAAAAGAGGGCTAATGACTGTATATTAATATTACAGACCATATGCGATGCTAGGATGTGAGCCTCGAGGCCTCTCATACATTATTGAGACTATCAACTGAGAGAGAAGCTAACAATTAAATTGCCGGGACCTTGGCTCACCTGTCAAGTCCTATTGTTTATCATAAGTCTCATGAAAGGACTATATGACGCCTTGTCACAAGAACCTGAGATGCCGTAGTGTAAAGGGTCAAAGTTTCCTCATCACCATGTGGAGCGCTGACCAGGCGGCTTCCTGTCCTTCGCCGAGACGTGAGAGAAATGCAGAGCGTCTCAGCGGAGACTGATGTCCATCTAACATGGGATTTCTGATTCTCATCAAATATTTATCATATATATAAAATATTGATTAAAAAAGAAAAATCATATATTTAATTCCGATTAATGCCCTCCCCCGCAATAATAAAACAGGGCTTTTAAAAAAAGATACACACTCTAAATTTAGTCTAAATAAGATTTCCACACCAACGCATCCAGGACAGCCTAGTGGAGACTGGTCCCGTTGTGGCTGAATCCCTGCAATCCAATCAAACCCTAATTGGCCTGATAGCTTCTGCTACCTGTCCTGGTGTGTCATCATCAGACCATCGCTACTACGTGGTCAGCGGCACGGCATGGCGCTCCTCGGGGGACTCTGCGGAGTCATCGTTAGCTTTGAGGACAGGGGAAGGTGTGTGTGTGTGTGTGTGTGGGGGGGGCGTCTTGGTTTTGAGGTCAAACTGAATGACAAACAGCTCAGTATTCCATGTGATGTCTTATTGTCCATGTACATACAGTAGGCTGGGCTATATTCTTGTTGTCCCTTTGCCATGGAGAGTGTTTGTGAGACATGATGCCCCAGAAGAATATGTCAGGTTAACAAGGGTATTTTGGGGTCATTGGGTAACAAACTGTACTGAATCAATAGCTATGTATAGTTCCCTGTGCCCCTCCTCTTCCTGTGTGTGGAGTACTTTGCTTACCTGCATGTTCGCCATTGCATTGACACCCACCACTTACCCTCTCTGGCATATACCGTTTCAACAACATACACATTAAAGGTACCCAATGTAGTTTGTGACCACTAGTATGCGCTCTAGAGCAAATTTGAGAAGGTGGTCCCCGAAAATCGCGTACTACGTCATTGCGTCAATATGCGGAGCACATAATAGTGACGTTTCACACATCTTTGTTGTTTTCAAAACATTAGCCAAATATCATTTTGCGAAGAAATTACAAGGTAGGAAAGACATTCAAGTGATTCAACATGTTTATTAGACTACAAGGAACCATATAATCGAGGAATTTCGAAAATAAACAAAGAACGGATTGTTTTGATTCACGTTGCGTTGGGTGCCTTTAACCTGATTCTTTACTGGACATCAATCGGGGCGGACCTGCAGAAGTAAGCCGGACAGCAGACTGGACAGTGAGCAGCATTGATCTCAGCTAATGCAGCTCCAAAAGTGCTATCATCCCGACTGTAATTTATAACCCCGGATTCCCTCAGGATTTTGTGTCAGCTATAGGACAGAGCACTTTGCCTATAAAAACACACCACTCTCTCTCTCTCTCTCTCTCTTTCCCTCTCTCTCTTGACTAAGCTCTTTATGTAGTCAGTAAATGTCCCTGACTGACATGCACCATCATGCCATATAGCCTACTAATCTCATCTACTTCTCTCCTGCCCCCACAAAAGCAAGACCATTGTATCTGACCGCGCAGGTCTGAACACTATTCTACTCTGGTCTACTGGGCCCTTTCAAAACATTCCTCCTCGGATCTAAAGAAACATGATATGTGAAAGCCTGTTATCCTCTTCCCAACTATTACCAGTCCAGTCGTGTCAGATCAGTGATCTCTTCAAGGGAGGGAGGGAAGGAGGGAGGGAGGGAGGGAGGGAGGGAGGGAGGGAGGGAGGGAGGGAGGGAGGGAAGAAGGAAGGAAGGAAGGAAGGAAGGAAGGAAGGTAGGAAGGAAGGAAGGAAGGAGGGAAGGAAGGAAGGAAGGAAGGAAGGAAGGAAGGAAGGAAGGAAGGAAGGAAGGAAGGAAGGAAGGAAGGAAGGAAGGAAGGAAGGAAGGAAGGAAGGAAGGAAGGAAGGAAGGAAGGAAGGAAGGAAGGAAGGAAGGAAGGAAGGAAGGAAGGAAGGAAGGAAGGATGGATGATTTTCATGAGATAGCAGCCAAGCCCTAGTACCAAGTGGTTTGTAGGCACATGAGTTTGTAAACACATTATACATAATTGCTGAAAATATGTGGAAAGTCTGTGAACTATGTAGTACTGCATTGTGTTAGACCGGTGAACTGTTTTTTAACATTTTTATTTTCATGATTTTTAAAGCCGGGATCGATGATGTCATGGAGCCCTTGAAAAATGGTCTAAACAGTTTTGAACTACTGTAGGTTTCTAATAGTCCTGAATGTTTATTTTCACACAGATTATTGTGGATGCTTAGTGAGACTCTACATTTTGATATCATGTATGCATTTTTACTATTTTGAACCAATTTTACAGTCACTTTAATAAACAATACAGACACCCAAACTACTGTGCTGCATCCTGCTCTAAGACACAAACAGATGGTAGGAGCCAAACCTGTTTAATCTGCTTCTACGGGCGGCAGACCACCAGATCAGACCAGGCGCCAGACCACTCTCTCTTATGTAAGAACGACGTGCCAGAGATCATGTTCGCCAGTATCCCTCTATCTATAGCCTACGGTACATGTTGTGTATCTATTCTTATCTGTGTCCACGCCATATCAAGCTTATCAGGCCTTTATAAGTTAACGCTGTCTTGTCATTGTGCTTTAAAGACCATGCAGCCTTCAGTAATCTGTAGCGCATGATAGCATGGCAGTAGGGAATGAGACGCGGGATTATCGCTGTATCTCCGACTGATAGGAGCTAAAGGAAAGTCATTTATGCCGTAGAGTCCTCATGATGATGGTCATGATGCATAGAGACAGAATGGAATTAGATTAGCTCCATATTATGATGTAAACAGTATCTCATTCTCCGGTTCTCTAACAAGGGGGATTTGAGACTCGTGGTGCCACGCTCATTCGGATATTGAAATGAACCTTCATATTCCTATATTGAAATGAACCTACATACCTTTATACTAATATTTATATTCATTATGTGGGCCTGGTCACTGGTCACCAAACCACCCCAGCTACAGTCTCAGAAAAGACTGCTCCCCCAACCAC
>NC_140262.1:2559897-2602397 GCF_949987555.1 Borostomias antarcticus
GGATGGTTAGAAACCAGTAAAGTCCGTCATCTTTAACCCTTACCACTCTCCACACTCCGATTATGGAGACGAGGATGAATAATAATCTGGGGAGTATAACGCAAGTAAAATTCGTCATATTCCTGCCTGGATGTAAGACCTGCCGGCAGCCACGCTAGGATATGCATTTGGTCACTCCAACTAGGAAAGGAGTTCCGTTAAAAACTTTAAAAAAAAAAACTTTAGGCACGCCTCTCTCTTAGCCTACCTTGGCCGTCAAAACCAGTTTGAGGGTGCCAAGGAAACTCTGGAACACTCGAACGCATGCGCACGCACACTCACACACACACACACACACACACACACACACACACACACACACGCACACACGCACACACACACGTATCGTGGAAGTGAGAGAATCCCCACGGGATCTTTAAAACAATAGGGTTGTATTTATATCTTTATTTTCTTTTGTGGCGCCTGCACGACCAAGCCAGGACACTGGTGCTTAACCCTTAATTCCCACTCTCCACACTCACATTAAAGAGGAGGATGAATATAAATTTGGTGACTACAGTGCAGTGCAAGTAATAGACCGGGAGCCAGGTCCACCCCTCAGGATGTTTTTTGCTACTTTTTGTCACTGTTTCCTGTTGAAAGTAGCATTGGGCCATCACAAGTTGATAACTAGAAATAGTGCCCAGAGAGCACAGACCTCCGCCCCTGAATGCATTTCGTGGCCCTGTACACACCAAAATCCAGTTTCATGAAAAACAGTCAGGTAGTTTTTGTGTAATCCTAATCCAATAAGTAAATGGAGATGAATGGCCGTCTGGGCTGTGTTCACTGATGCACTGGGGCGGAGGTATGAATGACTGGAGGTGAATGGGTGTC
Source organism: Borostomias antarcticus (assembly GCF_949987555.1). Classification (NCBI taxonomy): domain Eukaryota; kingdom Metazoa; phylum Chordata; class Actinopteri; order Stomiiformes; family Stomiidae; genus Borostomias; species Borostomias antarcticus. The sequence goes on from NC_140262.1 coordinate 2,560,774, forward strand.
TGTATTTGGCCGGCCCCTAGGATCACAGCCAGCAGGGGGCAGTGCGATGCACTTCGGGCTCTCCCCGGCACACCCCAGTCCTAACCCCGTTTCTCTACCTTCTCCACCCTCACACAGATAGCTGGCTTCATTTCTAAGTTTTGTTTTCATTTTGTGTAATACTAGTCCAAAAAATGACTGGAGATGAATGGGGGGCTTTATTTGCACACACACACACGCCACCAAAAACATAACCTCTCGCCCTGCGCTGTGGCGGGGAACAAACAGCTCATCCCTCATTAGCGGTGTGATGTGGGTGCTTCAGTGACCATGCACAGTATGGGAATCAAGTTCAAGGACGCATGATGAGACAAGAAAATACCCCATAATTAAGATCAGTGATGGAAGAGTTGCATTAGAATGTGCCAGTAGCCACCAATTTGGGCTTTTTTAGGGGGTGGGACAACAGTTCTTTCCCCCTTGCAGCAATGCTATTCACATTTGGTGCCATTTCAAATGAGTTAGTGATGTGTCATCACCTTATTCCCACCCAAGGGTGTAGAGAGAGGGGGACAGGCACAAGAGGCAAGTGACTGTTGATGTTTATATAATAACATGACTTCAAACCTGAGATACGTACTGAACCGTGATTTTGGGGTACCGTTACACCCCTAATATCGAGGATCAAATCAGTACTGTTTCAGGTTCAAGTATTGTTTCAGTATCGAGTATGGTGACACTAAATTTGGTATTGGTATCGAGGTCAAAAATGTGGTATCATGTATGGAGTATTGAGTATTGAGTTTTTATCTGTAGGTTAATAAAGTTTACTCTACTCTATTGATGGTTGGCTTCTTGATAACTAGTGATGACTGTACACTACGAGTGTAGGCTATTGATTTAGACAAGCTATCTGCATAATATACACCAAATATAGTTTGAATACCATTCAAAATAATTTGGTTTCCTACTGTAGGCTAGTATTCACTTTTCATGTTCTTCACTTCAGATAGCATAGCAGTACATATTAACATATTGGTAGATGCAAGAAATATGCTTCTCCCATTTGGAAGGGTAGTGATTGAAAATTTTGTTTTCTCCGATCTGAGGTACAGTGAAGAACTTTGTCCACAGCAACTGTAATCTTCTAGATAGAAAGGCAGCAAGGCAGCCCCAGAATCTTATTTTGCTAGTTTCCCCTATGTTTTGGGATACTACATGCATAATTTCACACTTGTATGACTATTTATGCAGTTGCAGTAACTTAATATTTGCATTTACATAATTTCGCCAGAAACGTGCCTCCTGAGACCAAATGGCCCCGAGTTGGGAGTGCTCGTTATCAGCTTGTGATGGCCCAATGTTTGGGCTAACAGGAAATAATAGTGAAAAAAAGGTAGCAAAAAAGATCCCGAGGGGCGGACCTGTCTTCCGGCCAATAAACTCCACAATCATATTTTTGCATGGATATAAATAACTAACATTTATAATAGGTAGAACATTCAAGGGGGAATTAACATGGGTGTACTGGGCCATGATCGCGTCCATCATCACTGTGATGGGCAGGATGGGCTGAACAGAATGAGAGACAAAGAGAGGTTAGGAAGAGAGGGAGACAGAGAGAAAGGGAGAGGGTGCAGATATAGATTGAGAGAAAGTGTGTGATGACGAGAGGATGAAAGAGTGTGGCCGGCCAGCAGCACACAGAGCAGTGTGTGAGGATTAGGGCCCGTCCCTGAACAAACGCTGATGATGTGTGAGGGGGGGGGCATAGAGTGTGTGTGTGTGTGTGTGGGGGGGGGGCACCATGTTCATCATCCAATGCACTCGGTCATTAGTGAGCTGAAGAGTTCCTTTAGTGAACATCTTTGTCATGTCTGACTGTGCTCTCCACCTACTGCCTACATTGCCTTGAGACGTGCTCTATTGTCCTGTATTTTGTTGTGTTGTGTGTTGCGTCAGGCCTTTGTGCTGTGTTATATGTTGTATTGTGTGTTTTTGTGCTATGGTGACACTCAATTTCCCCCTTGAAACGCTGGTGTTTGGAACACACAATGTAAATAGATAATGTAATGCCCACACACTAAAAGGTCTTCACTGACTTCTTGTAATATTTCATGTTTCCATGTTTCAAATCTGCTTCTTCAAGTTTGCTCTCAGTGTGGCAATAGAAAACATTTGTGTTTATAAAAGAAAAAGTGGATGAATGTAAATTTCACTCGAGGGGTGGTCTGAAGCCAACATAGATGCCATCAGCTTCTGGATACATGGATTTACGATCCTTGGAACCACGCAGGAAGGGATCACAGCCCTGTTGTGATGGCCAAGGAGCCCCCAGCACCAGCTCTCTATACCTGGAACGGCTAAAGAATACATTTTTTAAAAGTATTATACAGCAAAATTAATTATTTTGTTCCGTGCACAGTTTCCATTTGTCAGTACAGTTGACAAATGCAGTTATCTGGCTCATTTACATTTCACTTGTCAATACTTGTATAACTGTTTTAATCATTCACTAACTTGGTTCATATACAATGTATAATGGTTTCCTATACAAAGTAGCCTACTTGCTTATTTACGCCTCGGACATGCATCCATGATCTGCTCTATATTGTGTACCATTTATAATGTGTATGGATGAATGCAGACGATTTCAAAGCCTGGGTGATCCACCATGCAGACCGATGGGTCAGGGAGTTGGTCACATCTCCTCCTGACCTTTAGAATTTGCCTGTAACAAACAAGGCTACACCTGTATGTAATATTTGACATTTCAAGCTGGTTACTGTTGTACCTTGGGTGTCTCCCTGCAGCAGATATTCTCCGCCTTTGTTGGTATTTGGGCACAATTTCCACAATGTACACCTACAGGAAAATTTAATCAACTGTAGGCCTACCAGGAGCAGGTTACATTAAGTAACGTTAACTGTAAGACGATCTAAAGTGAACCACTAGGTGGCAGACTTGTATTTGTTCGCTCTTGTGATACCGCTGCCCCCTCCACACAAACTCAACCCATGCTTCAAACCCTACATCCATGCTTCAACCAGATCTGCAGACAGATGGCCAACCAAAGATTACAAAATATTATCTAAAGATTACATAATATTGTGGCATACAACATAACATAAAATGAATACATAATTTCTCATAAAACGGGGATGTTCTAAAATATTGATCATTTTTGGGTGACTGCAACCTGCCCTCCATGACCTGCACACCTCCAGAGCCCTGAAGCGCGGACCTGGACCACCCGAGTCCCTGTATTGGAAATGTAGTTAGTGATTGTGCTACAAGAAAATGGGACAAATTAAAAAGCGATTAGTAATAGGATAGTTATTTTGCATATACAAAACATAAATTACAAGGCAGTGTTCTATGAACCCATCCGTGGCAGCCTCCTATCAATACGCGGGAACTAGAAGTCCCGCCCTCGGCTTTGATGTTACCATGGTTACAGAATTCAACATGTCGGTGAGGGCGAAACAAGGTAACAAGTCGGCGGTGGACGCAAACGACAAAAAAGATGCTTCAAAAGTAGGCTATGCAACTTCTTACAAAACCAATACTTTCGGGTTATTTGCAAAAGTACACCTTATTCCACAATAGGATCTACCATTATAATATCAAGTGGCAGCTAGCAAACTACTAGGCTTGGACCTATTTGTCACTAGCCTACTACATGATCATACAGGTACAAGTGAAATGTGATTTCGTTAGCTTCTAGATTGTGCACACAATGTACAGAGGTAAAATATAAGAGAAACCTGATAATAACTTTCATGGCAATATCTCTTTCCGCCTAGGAAAGTGATAATGATGAGAACAGTATTCTTCAATGGGACCTGGTCACACATGAACAGATCAATGCGCTGCTGGATTTGACTGCGGACGAAGTGCAAGTGTAAGAAGGACTATAGACAGTACAGGTTTAACTGCTCACATCTTCATACATAATCAGTTTTTCGGGATTGGCCTTGTCTTATAGCTATATCTGGTGTGATATAGCTATAAAACCTGAGCTAATGTGATCCACCAGGCACTTTGAGAAGGCCCTTGGGCTGAATAACTACCAGACCTGTCTAAAGGAGGCAGCCATGACAGACTACTATTTCTCTGGCTTCTGGTGGGCCAAGGAGATGAACCTCACCTGTCAGCAAGTCTCCTTCGTCATGGCAGTGTTACAACTGCTCCTGGACAATATAAGAGGTGGGTGGGGCTGGACACACACGCACGCATGTGCGCACATGCACACACGCCACAGTATTATTTTGTGGTCTGAATGAATGATTATTGTATGGAATTATAATATTATTGGATGTGAGGGATAGCATGGAGCCAGCAGGAGGACTGGTATTGGTCGCCCTTGGTTTTAGGTCATACAGTAGTAGATCTGTCTCCACCGATGGCCGCCCCACAACAAATAGAAATGCCGTCTCCCATTTATCATGCCCCAATGTTGTTTCAGAGAAGCAGATGCCGTTCGTTGATAACTTCACCGCGTTCGCCAAGGCTGTAGCGAGCTCTCGCCAGTCCCCAGGACCAGAGGCTGAGGGCAGTCCGCTGCTGGACGCAGAGCAGGCCAGGGCCCTCACTGACTACCTCAAACTCAGGTGACAAACAGCTCCTTCCACTGCGCCAGCAATCACATGAGAGAGTGAGTTTAAGAATTATATGTCATATTTTGGGTCAGAATTGGTGTGACAGTTGTATTTTCAAATCGAGGATGAGATGCACCTATCAGCACATATGCTAGTCAGATAGCATGGTGGATTTGGTGGATTTGGAGCACCCTCTACTAGCTGCTCTTGGCTCTTAGCAGTAGACTTCCCTGGGTATTTAACATGTGCTTTTCTGTCCTCCATCAGTCTGTTCCAGAACTACAGGCTGTACAAGTTTCTTTTCACTGAACCCAGAGAAGAGTTGCTGCTCGGCATGGAGGTGAGGCTCTCTCAAGTGTGTGTGTGTGTGTGTGTGTGAGAGAGAGAGAGAGAGAGAGAGAGAGAAAAGAGAGAGAGATGACACCATAGAAATACTTAACATAAGGTGTGTGTGAATTTTCTATGTGTTCCAGAGAACCATTGAAGTGATCAGTTCTGATAATTTTGTGGCGCCATTGGAGGAGGGCATGCCAGCTGACGTCTACTTCCACTTCCTGGCCCCGCCCGCTATGGAAGAGCAGGAAGAGGTAATATACCAGAGACATTAACAGCTTTGTACGATGCAAAATCCCCTCAGTACAATGTCTCCTTCCTGCCCCATCGCTGGATGTATAATACTGACACTACAGCTCTGTTCAAATGCTCCAAAAATGCAGATGTCCTTCCTCCCCTACCAATCAAAAATAATCTGCTTTATTTGAATGAATGTAACACAGAAACTGAGCAGTACAAGCCAGAGCCAAATACAACTGCTATTCTACAAGCAACCACTAGCCGGCACTGTCCCTCTTCGGCAGAGCTGGATAGCTGGGAGAAACGTATGCTGGCCTACTGAGAATATGTGGTGAGAATGAACTCTTGTGTGTGTGTGACTGGCCCAGGAGGTGAAGAAAGGTATGGAGGAGAGGGAGGAGGAGCCAGGCAGCACCCAACCCCTAGAAGGGGAGGAGTCTGAAGGTTACAGCATGGAGGATGTCAAAGAGGTGCTGGGAGAGATGACCAGAAGCATGCTGGGAATCCTACAGGTACAGCGTCAGATAGAACAATGCAGAATGTAATGTAAGATTAAGATGAATAATAATCTGTTGTGTGTTGGTCTCTAGTTTCATAACTGTACCTAAAATGTTTCATTTTGAATCCAGTTTTACATTTACATTACGGTAGCAAAACTTGCGAGCAAAACTGCACTGATATATAAACATGCTCATGTCAGCAGTCTGGTGTATAGTACATTACTGGCCAGTTCACAAGTTCTCACAAGTGGAATAATTTAGCTGTTCAGAAACACATAGCGCTGGCTTAGACTGTGCTCTCATATTTATCAGGTTGTAAAAACCATGAATGATATTCACTCTGCTCCTAATAGGCCTGTAGAGACATTTAATAACACTAAAAGAGTCCCAGGCCTGGTTTGACAAAGGATTGAACAGCTGCATTAGTTTGTCTACATGTTATTAAATGGGTTGGATGTAATGTGAGAACTGCTCTGTGTGTGTGGGGGCAGGGTGTGTGTATGTGTGGGTGTGTGGGGGTGTGTGTGTGCATCGTGAATGTGAATGATCCTCTGCAGAACCACAGCTATTTCTAACTGTTCTCTGGAGCATATTTCTCTTTTTTCTCCGTCTCATCAAGGTCAATTACATATTTTCACTCTGCTAAATTTAGTTCGCCATTCAGAGTGGCATGATTCACATAGCTGAAGTACTGTAGATCTAGTCAGGTTATTATTCAGTAGTTATTGTGCGTTAACACCCAGAAACACCCCGTTTATGGACACTTTATTATACCCCAATCCACCATTTTGTGCGAGAGAGGTTTTATCCTTGATGTGGATTGTCTCTGCCATTCCAAATTGCTGCTCTCTGGTAAACGGTATTTAATAACATCTTTTTCCCCGCTCTGACCGACAGACCGAGGGGGGATATTTTAGTTGCAAAAAGTTCCCAGGAGTCTCTCTCTCAAAGCATGTGGATCTCATCAGCCCTTATATGGGTCTCAGATTTGAAATTGGCAAATGTCATGGGGGGGAGGGGGGGGAGGAGGGTGAATTCCATAAGTGGATTGGAACCGTTTAATTTGGAAGTATACAGTTTTCCAGAGAAAATAAATGGAACAGGGATTCTTGGTGACTGGCTACAGTAAACACTAGTGAACCATTTTGAATATCCCCAAAGAGCACAATGCCCACCATGTGGTTACAGTCATCCATTCTCACTTATCAGCAACAGCGGTAATGTCAGAAAAGGGTGATCCTGGCTCTCCCCTTGTGTTCCCTTACAGGCTGAGTTCACAGAGAAGCTCCGCGTCCAAGAGGAGACCTACACTTCCCGACTGGAACGGCTGAAAAATGCTTCCTCCAAATAGATACTAAACGGTTTATAGCACAGTGATTTTCTACAGCATGCGAATAAACATACTGTAAATGCAATGTCTTACAGGCTCGCAAACTACAAAAGATATAGACCAATGTCCTACAGTATCATATACAAAGCTTTTATTCAAATAATTTCACTCAAGGTGGGCTCACTATCCCTTGACAATGGGTGGTAATTATTCAAGTTTAACTAATCAAATATTATTAAGATTTACTTAATCAAATATTTCTAAGGGGGGAAAAACACAGTACAGGTACGGTGAGTGAGTGAGTCAGCCATAGGCGTCTCATTAGAACTCAAGGCAGCTTTAAAATGTTTACAGGGTGGCCCCTCTCCTGGGTTATGAGCCATCTCAGTGCTATGCAGACATGCTGCAACTCACAGCCTAGCTGCCACGCACAGGAAAGGCAACATGCATGTATTATTTAAGCTGAATAGCTGCGTTCCCTCCTGCATTTGAACAAGCCTCCATAATGAGAGTCTAGCCATACGCTCTGCAGTAGAGAATGCTGATAGAATGTCACAGGTGTGTCGTCGCTGTTCTCAGTGGTGCGTGTGTGTGTGTGTGTGTGTGTTGGCTGGTTGGTTGCCCAACAGATTGAGTTCTTTGTAGGATTCTTGGCTGCTCTGTTTGACAAAGAAACACTATATTGAGCTATGTCATCCACTTTGTTCCCTCCGGGGGGAGAGGAGTAGACATTCCCCACATCTGCTTTATTTGACTTTTTCATGAAATGAGAGAAATGTTTCAAAGCATGTATTATTCATGCCCTGCGTTGGAATCTAATGTTAGCTTTTGGCTTCCTGATTAAAGCTTTTGTCAGCAACATTTATAACAAAATGTATGGTCCTTAATCCTGTTTTTATAAAGTCATTCAATACAGTACTACATTTTATTGAGCGTTACAGAAAGAAAAATAACAAGCCGCTTCATGTAAAAAAATAAAAAAATAAATACAAATATCTTATTTACACTGTTGTTGTTTACATGTTGTGTTGGCAAAGCGGCATGCATTTCTGCAAATACTTGGGTATACAGTGTACAGTGCCATTAACTGGAAATCATTATCTATCATGGTCTTGGCTTCCCTCACAGGGCATTGAGCATGTTTTCTTGAATTCCACTGGAATGTGTCTGTACAGCATGTTGTTGGAAAGTGCCTCCTTTGTACTTTTAACTGATTGATAGTGTCTCTGCCAAGCCAAGCACAGATTGACCTGTTTTGACTTTTCTGAGTTGAAGAATCCACCCTCTAGTGGCCAAAGAACCTCACTGCAGTTCGGTGAGTGTATTTCCCCCTCTTCATTTCATGCAAACAGACAGACATATCCTGAGCTTCCAGAACAGGAAATTAACTACCCATCTCCACAACCCTCCACATCCTTTTTATAGCTCTGTCTTTGTTAGAGTGGCTGGTTGATAACGCTGCAAAATATGTATCAGCTTGACGCTTGGCATTCGGCGTGTGGCTTGTGATTATGCAGTGAATGGGTCATTGCAGGTTATTCGTTTCAGTTATTAGTTTGACTCGATAGATATATGATTGTGAGGTGGAGGACAGCGCTGTGAGGTGAATGACAATGTTGTAAAAGTTATCTCCGTGCAGGTCTCGGGTCTGTGTAAAATGTAATCCCTTTAGCTTTCCAAGCCTTCGGTCATGACAGGCCCCCTAGCACAGCCAGCGGTGGTTATCACGTCTACCTCCACAACACGATGCTGCTGCTGCAAATCATTATAATCTAAACACAGGTTATACTGTTATAACACAAGTGCATAAGAGCATTGGAGGGTGATTCAGCAGACTTGAGGAACTGTTGGATGGGTCTGCATGCTTAGAAGGTTGTGGATACCACCTGAATGAAGGCTGTTACAGTTGATGGTGTGCACTTCTGTGTATTTTATTTGTTTCTATCAATAACTTGGTGGTGTTATCTTAGTCAACTGGTCCTCGCAATATCAGGCGTGACATATGGACCAGGCTTTATCTATGTCTGGGAAAGTGTCCCTTTTATGATTATTGTTTCACCATTACAGGTTTGATTGAGTAGCACACCCTTGGCCAGTAAAGGGGCCAGATGTTCAGCTTTGTTTCCTTCAAAGCAGGGAAGTTATGAGGGTTGCTCAAAATGCCCGGCTGGTCAGCTCCTGGCTCTTGGCACATTCCTAAATTGCCATGTAATCTAAAACCCTGTTTTCATTGCGAAAATACTGGAGTGGCACGTTCTATTCAGAGTGGTGGCTGTCATGTTCTTTAAACACAGAAGTACCGATGCACTGTTACAGAGACAGCAGAGTTTTTAAAAGGCAGGATAGTTCGCAAATATATCCCCAATTAACAAGAAAAGGATGTTGCTAAAGAAGAAAAGCACAGAAACGTATTGTAGTCTATTCACGGTCTCATTCCCTTCAACTCTGATAAGAAAGAACGTGCATTTTCACTCCAAGATCACAGACTTCAAGCCTCGTCTTATCTCTTTAGTCATATTTATAAGTCAGATAAAACTAGACACTTGGACAATAATGTTTCCTCCGTGTCTGAACAAATCCAATAAAAATGCAGACTTCGGCTCAGCTCATTACCATCTGGCGTAGTTTATATTCATTTCAAGTCCTGTTAGGCGTCATTAATGTTGCTTACATAATGAAATTCATTGACTCTGTAGGGCTGGATGTATAAATCATTAATTTATCCCCTCTACAAGCTGCTGAAGATCCATCTCACCCCTCGTACTCTGTCTTTTCCCAGCCTCTCTACTCCATTTGCTGGAGTCATTTCTTAAGGGCTGAAGGCTGTTTTTAAGGCTAATCTTATCTGGGAGTGATTTGCTGGTATATTGGTGGGTGCAGTGGAGGTAGCCGTGAGGAGACTGCTGTAAAACTGAAAGAAAACTGTTGCAAAGGTCAATTTTTATTGACATGCCAGCAGATCTCTGCTGCAGTGAGAAGAATGTAGACCCAGTCAGCCATTTAGAACACAATATGCCTACAAGATGGTTTTGGATGACTATAATGTAAAATGTGAAGGGCCTATGGGGATGCAAGCACAGTGTTTACAGAATATGAAACCACTCACTGTAACTGCTGCATATCACGTCATAGTCAAATCCTGAGCATTTCATTGAATATTGTACTCTATCTTGTACATATGACAAATAAACATCATTGGAAGTATCCTGTTCTACTGGGTTGTATCCATCACATGATATAAGTCTTTCTGGGTCAGATTATTTTGAGGTAAACCTACTGTATGTCCCAGTTCAGTGGTCCGCATGATGGGTGACTTGTATTGAATCCATTTAACCAACGTTACATGTTCTACAGAGTAGACTGTAATGCAATGGACTGAACACTTCCTCTAAACCAAACACCTGACTGTAGTACAGTATCGGTGTTGTTTACTTAACAGATGTGGTCATACTGTAGGTAAACTCTCCGTCTTATCCTTGGAACACGGCAGGATAGAGTCAGATAGAGTAGGTCTTGGCAGGTCTAGAAAGAGACCATCTGTCAGTGTCAGCATTCATTATCTCCCATCAACCATAACACACCTGTTTCAGGGCAGATCTCTGACAGCGTTATGTAATTTCTCAACTTTTTGATATTCCTCCTCTGTAAACAAGGTGTGGCCGGGCAGCTCGATCGTGTTGCAAGTTTGGGCATTCAACGCTCTCCCGGGCCATCTTCTAATATGTTTGTACTCCCCGTAGCGGTGGCAGTGTGTGACCAGGCTGTAGAGGGCATGGTTAGAGGGAACATGATAGGTTTGTGAGATATAATGGAAACTGAAATCTAAACCACCTGGAGCAGTAGGTCTGACTGACGAAGCTGGCCCGGCCTCAGTTACCCTGTGAGCTGTTATGCTCAATCCTCATAGAATATTCTAATGTTCTATTTCATGTTACTATTAAACACCACATCCCATTCTTGTGACTCTATGACAACCAAAACATGTGTTACATAACAAATTCAACTACGCATTTTTAATCATTCAAACCTTAGTGCTCCCAATCTTATGAATTTCATTAATACCAGTCCTTTTTTGATTCAAGCCTTGGTTACAGTATATTGTTATTGTCTTCATTAGAAACATACTTTTCTCTGGAAGATTGGTTGTATGGAGTTTAACTGTGCATCTGACTGGCTGTGATGCAGCCTAATCTATTTATCGAAGATTGATATGAAATTAAGATGAACAGATTAGATTGAATTAAGATTAACATTTCAGTTATAATGCAATGGTCCTCATTCCACCTCTGTGATGAGAAAACATCTCAATACTATGAGATGTAATTCTAGTAATGAATCACTATCTCACCCTCTTAATACAGTTAAGTGATATTAATACAGTTATATTACAATGTTCTAATGTTATTACACAGGTATAAGAGTATGTTCTTAAAATATCACTGTACTTTTATACATGTCATGAAAAAATATTAGATCACTGTTTTTTTATGCTCTGTTTCTCATTCCAGCAAGAAAGACTTAACAAGCCACTATGGGGGACAAACGAGATATTATACACCTTGTCGTCAGGCAGAATTCATGGGGAATAAATTACAGGACAGGGAAACACAAAAGGTTAGTGTTGTCCTGTGATCCCATTCGCTGCCGTGAAACTTAAAACTTTTTGCAGTAAATGAGATTTATGTGAAGTGGATGGTTCCCTGGGGGTCAGAGGAGGGTGTTCCTGAGCAGGTCTCCAGGAGGCTGCGGAGATTGAATCACTCATCATGTATCACCGGGCTTGTTATGTACCTCTACCATCCATACAAACAGGGCCAGATGGTGCTTATCAGAGTGATTGATAAGTGCCTCAGACTCGCTCAACTATCCATTTTCCACTGAAAAACACGATGCATCAGGGGAGAGATTACGGGAAAAATCCTCTGACATTTACCAGACTTAATAAACAGCAAGATAAAGTATCCGCGGGAGGATTTCTGACCTTGTGATCAATCTGATATTGGAATATTATGTTTGGCTGTTCGTTATTGTGTGATTTATGTCTAGGGTTTGTTTGGACATGTGGGGATGTGTGTCATGTTTGAATGATGCGCATCTATCTGCTCAATCAATATTAATTTGCCTTTCTGTTTGCACACAAGCCTATTTGAGCTGTTTTGCATCTAGTTGGGTCATGTTCTTGATATTGTGGAGAGGTGTGGGGGTGCAGAGAGAGGAGAATGGAGGGGGGGGGGAGAGGATGGATCCAATTTTTTCCACAAGCTCTAAAACTGTGGATATTTCTTGCAGCTCAGAGAGAGGAGAAAGATTAGGTTATCAATCTGCTGCACTCATATTGTCACCAGCGACCACAAATCCATGCTGCACAGCACACAGTGAAACAGCCCATCTGTAAGGCAAATGATCCTCTGCAGCAGTACCATCCTGATTTATCAGCACTCATTCCACTTACAGCGCTCGGAGAGGAGAGCCAAGCATGAGAGCAAGAGCTAGATAGAAGGCAATCTGTTTTTCCCACCAATGTAGTAACCTAGACAAACAGCTTATAGCCAAGCAATTTACTCACACGATATGGGTCCGATTTAGATTATTACACCTACTCCTATAGACTAAGATTACATTTAATGGAATATGTTCACAGTGTTTTATAGAATTAGTCTTGGTTTGAGTCTGGGAAATGGCCCTAGTTTGGATGTATGAAATGGCCTTTGGAGTCGAGCATTCTGCTGAATCTGTCTTGTCAGTCGGCGGTGTGAACTGTGAGGAGATGACTTGGGTTTTAGCACTTGATCAGACATTTGATCTGAGGAAGCCAGCTGCAGCTCTTCCCTGCTAGGGCAAGCTGTTCTCTCCCCTGCCTCATTTGACACAGCCACAATGTAGCCAAAGACTTGGGCACCAGGGTGACTGACTCTGCTTTTGTTACCAACTCCCATTATTGTGTCTAAAAGCTTGCCTAGCGACACACATCAACATCTCTCTCTTTCTCTCTACGCACTGGCTGCAAATAAAGCACTTACAGACGTATAGTGTATTTGCATATAACAAAGTTGGCTCTTTAGATGCAAAATATAATTATTTGCTCTAATGCATTAACCTGCATGTACAATATAAGATAGAATATAGACTATGACTAGAATATGTCACTCACAATTTGGTTTTGATGAAGAAGCTTGGCTATAATTACTGGTGATTGATTGAGAGCCAGAGGCTAAATGGTAATTTTAGTCAAAATGGAAAGTGTCCATGCTACCACGTTAAAGCAATTTAATAACATTGTAGTTGTTTAATTTTCCTAAAGATTAGGTATTTGAACCCAAATCAATATTAATATATTACATAACTATTACAATGATTGTTTTCTGGATGTTAGCCTACAGTACGAGGCAGCACAATAGGTTAATTAAATAGTCTGTGAAAAAGTTAATATCCCGAAGAAAATATAATTTATCGAGTTAATTCTGCACGGCTCCCCCTCGTGACAGATAAAACCTTGCATAACGCGCATATAAATAGCTGACGTTATGGCTACATCTTCGAATCGCGTAGGACTTATTGTACAGAAACAACCCGGCAATTCTCGGCTCTGCGTTAAATCGCGTTGCAGTTTGCCAAAGCCACTCCTTTAATAGATTGCTCAATACACCGAACAGGGAAACAAAGGCCAACATTTAAGTACACCATTAACAAATTTGCTGTAAGCACTATTGCGCGTAAACAAATTTGTCATTCTCGTGCGCGCGGCAGCCAAAAGCTCCGTCGTCACCGGAATGATAAAAGCTTTTGGAGATCATTAATGATGCCTCGGTATCAAAGAACAGCGACTATACAGCGGGTTGAACAAAACATTACTGATACTCAAAACATTATTGATATATTTATACATGAACAAAACACACGAGACTCCAACACGCGCATTCCACACGCATCCGCGTGCCTTGTCAACACCAATCATAAAAATGTTCAAAGACCACGGCGAGATTTACAGTTAAAGCTTTTACAAGACGTTGACCCGATCCTTACAACACAAACCGCCGATAGAATAATGATCTGCTCCAATAAGAGATCTAAATAATGTAGCTGTATTATGACTGCCCCCCACTCCCGTTGCCTCAATTCTGTTGCCCACTGTGCACGCGCGGGAGAGATATCACAAGTGGCATTTCGGACGAAAGTGGATACAGTAGAGAGCATGCATGGATACAGTAGAGAGCATGCATGGATACAGTAGAGAGCATGCATGGATACAGTAGAGAGCATGCATGGATACAGTAGAGAGCATGCATTCTAGAAATAGGAAGACGAGCGCCTCTGATTCTGTCCGCAGGTCTGCAGGAAATGTTCTTTCTATTACCACATACAAACGTCCTTGCTGCAGGTCCTGGCAGGGACATAAGCGGGTAATTACGCGTATTACTGTGTCATTAACTCAAAAACGGCTGAATAAATAACGTATGCGTCCTCGCATTGAAGAAAACGGACGTATTATTCAGATGGCAAGAGCAGTTGAAAGAATTTGATTGTTTGGATTTTTTACTGGACGCAGATTATGTAATGCGGTCAGAGTAGGCGCATGTACCCATCATGTTTATGAATTTAATATGACAATATTTCATTGTAAAAACAGAACAAAAGGCTCTATTCGAAACATGGTGGTCTGGAAAAATATTAGATTACTTTTTCACACATTTTTGTGTTGCAAGATTGGATCTACTTTGACTTCATATTGACGCAGGGCGGGATCTTCCGTGCGCAAATATTGTAGACTTCCAGGACCGTTTGCAATCCATTCAAGCCAACAAGTTTGGAGAGAATGTAGAGTTTAATCAATTCAGAACCTCGCGATGGAGCCCAACTCACTCATGGTATTATCTACTCTGCTTGTGTTTTGAGCTATCAATTTCTTTCTTATGGATGCCAAAGTTATGGATATATTTATACATTTGTGATATATTCTCATAAGGAAACTTTTGGTCATAACTTTATTATTTTTATTAATAATTATCATAATGTTATATCAGTGAATTTCCATTAAGGAGGGTATAGCCTGAACAGAATATTGCCATCGTAAATTATTTCTCTGTTCTCAATTATCGTATCTCAAATGCAATTTGTTGCTATTTGCTTTGAGTTTATTCTTTTATGCGCTTTGGCAATGTGTGAAAATAATCTCGTATTGCTCTTTCCGCAGTGGGTCGGCTCACCTTGCGGTTCGCACGGACCTTACATTTTCTACAAGGCTTTTAGGTTTCACCTTGAAGGAAAACCAAGAATATTGTCCCTTGGCGACTTTTTCTTCGTGAGATGTAAGCCAGGGGAACCCATTTGCATAGCAGAACTCCAGCTGCTATGGGAAGAAAAGACGACCAAACAACTTTTATCCAGCTCCAAACTTTATTTTCTCCCCGAAGATACCCCCCAGGGGAGAACTGTCAGTCACGGAGAGGTAATTGCGGATATTTTCTACATGCCATGCTTCACAGCCTGGCGGCATTCCTGCTCTGTTTAACATTTAAAATAATTTAATATCGATGTGTCATTGCGGATTTGACCTACAATAGCTTATATACAGCCTCTGTGGTTTGATATTCTTTCTGTTTTCTGTCACAAAGACTAATACGCGCAACATATTTCCTATATATGTAGGCTAATCTGGTTATTCATAGCCTATGACAAACACTAAACGTGGACATGCTGTTTCCCCTACACAATCCTCGTGCTCCAACGCTTGAATTGTAATTTTTGTCTGTAATGCAATGGCAGTGTTGGTTGGAATGTTATCTTTCTAAAAGCATTATTGAGATGTTATAAAGTTGAGTGATTTCCATGTTTCGTGTGACCGTTTGGTAAAGTGTGCGGAAATTACGCACGGTTCTATAAATCAAACGCCTTTTATTTTGTCAGCGTTGGCTTATAGCTAGGATGATTAATGGTCTTGGATACAATGACAAATTGGAATTCCTTATTGTCGTGGGCGTTTTGAAAAGCTAAATTAACACGTTAGAGCGTGAAGGATCGCGCAACAAGATCCAGAATGTGATCTGTCAGGTTTAATCGCTTGCTGCAAATGTTAAGCAACGCGATCATAAAGACATGAATGCGCTCCGGTCTCTCAGTAAAAAGCACTGTATTGGAAGCGGACATTTTCCCCATACGCGCTCAAACGCTCTCGGTCAGTGGGAATTGATTAATAATGGCAAGCTGATAAAGCAGGCTCTCTCTCTCTCTCCCTCCCGCCTTAAAGGGAGCGAATGACATTTATGAAGGTTATTATGTCAAAGTGCCGCGGCTTCATGCCGTATCACCAACAGGGCTTTGCTATCAGTGCAATTTGTGAGAAAGGGAAATATGTGCTTTGCTCATGAAAACTTAACCCCTTAACTGCCTGGCTGGACTTTTTTTTTCTCATGTAGGCTGTCAGCGTTGTTGCGGCAATAATGTAACGCAGAGTGGAAATATGGCGAAATCACAGAAACAGCTGCTCTCTATATATCAACGCTAGTTATATGAGTTCTGTTTCATCTTGTTCTGCCGGGATAATGAGCAAAGCCAGATTACAAAGAAAACAACTCCCACTGCTGAACTTTTATTGTACTCCCCCCCCCCCTCCCCCCGAGGAGCGGTGTATCAAATTACCCTTTCATAATAAGCAACAGGTTTTTATGTGTTGCCTTTAAGAAAATGTCAAGGTTACTCCGCGGAATGATTATGAATATTAAAAGGGAATACAAACTGCTTGGCTGAGTCGACCTTGGGCTTTTGGCTGTTTAGACAAAGTAACGAGGTGGAATGGAGGAAAAACATTAGACTTAACCTCCGTGTTGACACAGTTGATCATACCCTGTCCTCTTCCTAAACTTGTCATAGCTAGCCTCAGCCCCCCCCACCCCCCCCTTGGAGTTATTTGCGTTTCAAATTTATTGAGCAGCCCCATATGATTAGTGTTCCAAGCGCGGCCAGGGGAATAGAGGGATAATATTACTTGCTCAAGGACAATGCCCCAGCAAGACATATTTTTAGCATAATTTAGAAGTGGTGTGTACAGACAAACCTATATATGCTATGACTTCATTGTATATTTGTATTGATCAGCTGTAATCAATGATCAGCCACTCTTCTGTAACATGATGATTTGTTGACTTACGCTGCCTGTGCGTCAGCCATTAGTCCTTGAATGTTTTAAACGCTGTTGGAAAATGTGAGCCATATGGCGAATCTGAATAACAATGTGATGGAGTGTCAACCTGAGCCACCTGCGGTAATATGAGCCGGGCCAAAGTCACTGCAGCTACAAAAGATGATGCACTCAGCAAATTGTCCAATTGAATTACATTTGCATTTGTACAGAATCATCCAAACGCCTAGATAAGGCGTGATTAAGTTTAAGAGGGGCACGTGCACAAATTATTAATTTATCACGTGGATCTTTGTGGGTTGTAGTTATAATCTGTTATTTTTTTCTTTATTGACTTTGTGTGATTTCATTTCAGTTTCTGTTGATAATAATGTTTTTATTCTGCAGTAGTAGCGTCTAAAAAGCTTCCCATGACCTTGAGATATAAGTGTTTTGTAAATCTTTTTGTCCCCAAAAAGACTCATCATCCTCGTGAGTGTGAGTGTGTGAATAACTAACTGGTTGTTGGGATACAGAGGGGTATACCCTGGTTCCACATTTCTACACTCAGGTGATGTCATTTCCCCTAGGCCTGACTTTGTCATTCATTAGCTGAATAGAAGAGACAGGGACAGCAACTGTGCTAGCAGTAATCTCTCTCTCTCTCTCTCTCTCTCTCCCTCCCTCCCTCCTCCCCCCTCTCCCTCGCTCTCTCTGGCAGCTCTGTAGAATCTAACACTTGTGGCCTGACTGCCTAGAGAGGGCAACGTTACACTCCCCACTCAGACATGTGGCATGTTTTTACTTTGTTCAACTTGACTTGATAATCTCGCCACTGCACTCCTCTAGGGCTGCATGCCTGCCAGGGCATTCCATAAGGGATTGAACTTGAGATAACACTCTTCCAATGAAGTCAAACACTTGTTTTCCACCGTATAGGCTATCCTGCCTGTTGTCAGAGGTGGAACACACCAGATGGGATTTTGTGGTCCTTTTGTTAAATGTTTATAAGTAATTTGTCAGATTTTAGGCAGAGGGTATTTTTGCATGGGTGATATCATCTGTGGAAACTAAAGTGGCTTGGTTACAAAACTGAGCCACTTAACATTCTTTGGCTTTTCATGTTAATTGGAGCCAGTTGTTGAACAGCTTTGTAGCTCTGAGTATTAGGCTCTCTGTGCATGGCTGCACCCAAGGCTGAGGCAATATCTGAGATCCCTCTGAAAAAAAAGCACTTATGTGTCATAACAGCCCTACTAAAACAGCTCTGTATTTTATAAACAGAGCCACTATTGCATTTCACAAACAACACAGCAATTTTCAGTATTAGTTATTTGTATACAACGGGCTGAACCGGAACAATCTGTAACTGCAACATAAATGTTTGTTTTGCAGGCCTCAATCTGAGTATAGAGTATAGATTCCAAAAAAGGCAGTTCCCCTGTTATGTGACTTGAGCAGAACACAAGATGCAAATCATCTAATCATTTCTCCCTCGGTTGTTTGGTTGGTTGTCATGTGGATTACTGAATAGTCAGGCTTGTGACTCGGGAGTGAAGGAACGTTGTGGCTTCACTCCAGACCTACTATCTCTGCTGCTTGGCGGACGGCCATGTTTGTGTCTGAATGCCTGCAGAACATATTTATAGTTCAAATGAGATCATCAGCTTGATCTGTTTTTGTTGTCGTTTTTTTCTTCCTTTCCCCAAAGTTAATATTCCTTGGCGTGATATTTGCAGGTCGAGTCAGAGCATGTTAGTGAATGTAGCATGCTGGTGTGATATACAATAGGCTCCTGAGTGTTTGTCTTTGTCATGGTGGTAGGAGAGAATGAAACAGCACTTTCAAGATGATGGGGGAGGATAGTGAAGAGTTGCAACAAGTCTGTTAAAATAAGGATTTGAACTTTTGTGATAATACACTGTGATACTAAATTACACCATGTTAAGTATCGGGTAGCTTTTAAAAGTTGTGAGTCAACCATGTTGTTTGTCATGGATAGAAACACATAATAACATAATCCTTTGGTGTTTGGCTTTTTCTGTGTGCCAATATAATAATGGGTTTAGCTCAGTGGCCGGGTAGCACTCAGACATCACCAAGCAATTAACTCTCCTAGCTCCTAGCAAGATTAATTATTACCAGAATGAAGCAGAAGAAATACTTCATTTAACTTTTCTCTTTTTAAATGGGACCAAACTTTTTTTAAGGGTGGGGGGAGAAGAAAAAAACAGCTCCATCTGTATGGGCACATTTTTCATGTTACCAGGTCAATAATTCAATATGCATGCAAGCAGGTGTACAAATCTGCCGTGACCTGAGGAATTCTTAGCCTGACCCTCAGAGTCAGCAGAGTGAAACATTCTCAGCGTGACGTCGTTTGAGGGGCTCTCTGTGTTGCTTCTCTAAGGAACCCCCCCACCCCACCCCCCCACCCCCCATCCTGCCCCAAACCCTCCCGTCTTATAGTATAATTACAAGGACTCTATTGTTTTAGAACCAGACACTCCACAAAGAGGGAGGGAAACCATCTTTTAAATCAAATGCAATGAATTCTGTTTTTGTTTTGTTTTGTAATTATTATCAGAATGTCTTTTACAACCTGCAAAGGTAAACAATACCAGCAGGAACTTATCTTTTATAGTCTGCGAATGACCCAGCCCAGCAGAAAGGGAGCTAGCTTGTGTAATATTTCACTCAGGGGCCCTGCTTAGTGAGTGGTGTCAGATCTTCAAAGTGGACGACTGGAGCACATGATCTCATAGTAAAGTTTGCTTGTGTCGCCATTAGGGTTGATCCACAGGAGCAGGAAAACACATGCCTTAGCTGAAGCAGCTCTCTGAAGCAGGGTCAATTCTGATTACATTTCAGCAATTCTGAATTTCTATTGAAATCCTTGAAAATAAGAAGCCTTTTTTTGAATAAAACAGTGTTTTGCAGTTCAAATTAGACTCACTCATTGAATTAATTGGAATAGCATTTACCCCAACCACCCAAACTCAGATGATAATTAGAAACAGGGCTACAGTCATCACTGGTCAGACTAGGGAATTTAAAGGTGGATAGTCTGCAGGAACTCCAAGGGACTTTGGTGATGGCGTGTGCCAATATTCAACCATAGGATATGAAATATAGACTGGAACCCAGTAGGATATTGGAACATTTCTCATTGTAAAAAAAAACAGATGGAGTTTTCAAAGACACTTCATTGCAACCATCGATCTGTAGGACGCCTTTATCCCCCAGTGAAAGCTATTGTTAGCCTGAGTTAAAACAAAAGTCATTTTTCATTCTCCGCACATAAAAGGAAGTTAATTATAAATGGTATGATCAGCAAAAAGCTGCACTGTACCTGATTCTGCCTACAGAGGCAAAGACATCGCCCGCCAGAGCAGCGAGTAAAAGAGGGTGTATTCGTCTCGGTATGGAGTCGCTATTCTCTGTGATCTATGTTTGCTTGTATTGGGTCACGCTAGGGAAAATGTGCAGGAAAATGCAAAGAAAGCAGTTAAGGCCTCTATTGGCTGTGTGCTGCGTAGCTCCGGGAGAATGGAGAGAGAGAGAGGAGAGAGAGAGAGAGAGAAATAGATGGGGGAGACAGGAAAAGAAAGGGTAGCGAGAAAGTGAAAAAGCAAGAGAGAGAGAGAGAAGTGGAGTCAGTCATATTGCCTGATAAAGGGTTCTGTGAAATAGGCTACTGACACATCTGCTCAGCAGAGCCCTCCGCCGACCGCGGACCTCTGTGTTACTCATTGCCAGGTTACAAGCATGGCTTTATTGCCTTTTTTAATGAATCATGTGTTTATTTGGCAGACGCGCTTATCTGGGCCGGCAGCAGTAGAGAAGGCGGTTCGGTGCGTCTATCCATCCAGGAAGAGAGGATGCATAATGTAGCGGGGGGACTCTCAATATCGAGATTGTTCCGTTGAAAGTGAAGGAATATTTGATAATTCGGTCATCTCTCGGAAGATGCAGTTCTGGCCTAGAAAAAGAAGGATCATCTTTCATAGTGGCTGTATTGATTTTCATGCAGTGATTTATGTGAAATCATTTGCATTAACAGTGAAGGCCCTAATAAGGTTTCTCTGGCATTGTTCATCAGGGTGGAGGAACCCATATTACTATGCAGCTCTGGTCTCAGGGCCCAGCTCTCCATTTAATGGAGATTTTATGTTTAATATGAAATTCAGTACCACTTAAACCAGATTGTAACTCATAAAGACTTAATTAAGCTTTCATAAACACTTTAGAGGCCATGTAGAAGAGATGGTTCGGAACTACGCTCTCGTGATGAGACAGCCGAAGCCAAGACATGTAAGTCTAAGTGTAAACATCGGACCACGTGGCCGTCCTCTTGGTCTAATGGTAGTCTTTGGGTCCACCTGTGTCCTCCAGGATGAGATCATCGCCGTGTCAGAGAAGGTCATCGTGCGCCTGGAGGACCTGGTCAAATGGACAGAGTGGGACTCGTCAGGATGGACCAGGGGGCTGAAGGCCGTGCCCCTGAAGCCCAGCGCGGTGCTTCGGGAGCTGGGCAAGAACGGCCAGAGAGACCCCATCCTTCTCCGGTACAGGGAGTCAACACTCAACAGTGGCCTCAACTTCAAAGACGTTCTAAAGGAGAAGGCCGAACTAGGTAAATATGATGTGCTTCCCTCTCTCTCTCTCTCTCTCTCTCTCTCTCTCTCTCTCTATTACACATGCAGCTCAAGGACCTGTTCCATTTCTTTCTTCTCCTTGATCGTTGCCGCTGCCTCCCTCAGCGTGCAGCGTTAGAGTCATGGAATAATGAAGCAGACATTATGTACGCGGAGAGCGCAGCTCCTTTTACCCAGCCTTGACAAACGAGCACTCGTAAGATGTGCAATCAATCACATTGATTATTTGATCTCGCACCAATGTTTGTGTCCCAGTTTCTGTGTTCATTTGTCCAGACGCTCAGGCAGGGGAGCTTGGAGAATGTTTGACATCAGCTCTGATTAACTAGTGACCGCCCACCCCCCTCACACACACACACACACACACACACACACACACACACACACACACACACACACACACACACACACACACACACAAACACTCACCCACCCCCCCCCTGTGGTTTCACAACATTCTCATTATAGTTATTTTTAATCTTCAACTACAGTAACTCTCGTGTTTGTGAGAGGGGGTGGGTGGACACGAGGGCTGATTAATAAGGGGAGGCTGTGAGTCTCGCGATGCCAGACGACATTGTGAGTATATGCTAGACCTGGCTTTAACAGTACCATAGACTCCATGGCCTGTTGTGAAAGTAATACTTAGCTCGATCTGTGTGTGGGAATACTGCCACTTTGGATTTGTAGTGCAGATTAAAGAGATTCAAGTACTCTGTCTAACCACACATTTGGCATACACACGATACCTCATACTTGACATCTTAACGTTGACATGTTATCTATCTCCAACAGCGTTCTCATTCCTGAATGATTATCCTAGATCAATGACTAACATTGGCCTCACCGCATTGGTCTGTAACCTTTAGTGAAAGCTGGCCCAGTACAGTAGCCACAGCTCGCTTACACACAGATAGAGGCAGGCGTGACTGACAGCCAGTGAGGAAGGTTGGCTTTCCATTTGGCTTTAATGGTGGTGTAGGGTGCACTTTAAACCCACACGACACGCATATATACATGTGTAACATGCCTCAGTTATCACAGCCGGGTAGGGGAGCAGTGGAGTAGGCTTTATGACCCTGTAAACATGTCATTTTTGGCTGGATTTCTGTGCAGAGGGAGATACCTGCTTTGAAGCGGGGGGAAATGGCCTTACATGGCAATGATAGTCTGTAAACCATCTCCCTCTTTCAAATCTTCACCTGGGGGTCAGGTTGTAAAATGCCTTCTGTTTTCAGTTGTTCTGTTAACGCGGGGATTCCAACTTAGGTCTCTTCATCCTAACATTGTATCTGCTGTGTGTCGGGATATAACCTCTTGAGGAAGATATTGCCTATATTTTTGGCTTTGGTGGAGCTTCACTGCCACACAGTAATTTTATGTCCGTGTATATTATAGCCCTTTTTGTGGTGTCTCTAATTGAACTGCAATGGATAGCCTGACTCCCACGGTCCTGCGGATTTGCATATGGTTTTGTCTCAGTCTCACGGAGGCGAACGTTAAATTGCCCTTGAATGCTTCAATGGCCTGAAGTATTAGATTCCTATGTAGAGATTAGATAGGGAGATCAATAATGGATGCTTTGTCACTGAAAGCTTACATGAGGCTACAGCCTGGAATCAATAAGCCTGGAGGACAGTGGAGAGGAGGAAAAAGGGGGTGTGATTTATGCGTAGCAGGTTAGCCTTGTAACCTTATTATTTTTGTGTATTGCGTGTCTGTGGGTATTTTTTTGTGATGTTAATAGGTGGCTTTTTAATGATTGTATTAGCTTGTTTGTGCTCTAAGGATGAGGCAGGCAGTTATTCAAAGTGCCTCCAGATACGCCCAGTAAGCAAGAATCTCCTGGCAAAAAAACAGGCCATCCTCTCTCTCTCTCTCTCTCTCTCTTCCTCTCTCTCTGTCTCTCTCTCTCTCTCTCTGTCTCTCTCTCACTCTTCCTCTCTCCCACTCCCTCTCTCCCTCCCTCGCGTTTAAATTTGCTCTCTTTGTTGCCCAGAGAAAGAGAGGGATCATTCAGTAGGCTGAAGCCTTTCAGTGTCAGAGAGGGGACCTTTAAAAAGCAGCGTTTCTGATGGAAATCAGCCATTAATTGACACAAGCGCATGAATTAAGCCCTGTCAACTTTGCTCTGAGGCTTTGGCCTGCTTGTACCTCCCTAAAAGAGTCCATTTCTCCTCGAGAGACATGTTCAAATGTAATAATTGGCTTTTTGTTTTCAGAGTAAACTCATTTGATACTGAATTGAAGCGATGATTTTGAGTCATTTGAACGAAATGAGGAGGACTTGAGTCTTCTATACCGGCTGTGACTCTGACTCAAACAGTCGTCATGTTCTTTCTCCAAATAAAGAGAGTGCTGTCTAAATGTGATATGGAAATTGCTTCAATTCACGAGTGAAAAATCAGAGCGTGTGCGCTGATGCTTAGAAAAGAAATAGTTTATTTTCCCGAAATTGAAACAGCCGAGAGAAACAGAGACTGTTCACCTGAGGAAAAGAGCTGTGTGTGTTTTTCTAATGAAGGAAAGGAAACGGTTTCTCGGCACACCAATCAGACACAAGGCTTACCGCCTGGTTTAGAAAACTGCCAGGAGACAGAGTGCAGCGTTTACTTGCTAGAAAAGGCCGTCAATTAGGATTATCTGAACAGCTCATTTGCTCGGGCATTATTTACTCTCTTTATCATGTTTTGTAAGAGCCATTCTCAGACTAAACGAAAAACTGACAATAGATCCCTGCTAATCTGCTTGTACTCTCATCTTCTGTCAGGTGGCCTCTGGAATATAATTAGATTTTAAGAGCCCTATCTAGCCCGGCGGTTCGAGTAGTGAAGAGTGGAGGAGAGAAGAGGAGGGAGGGAGGGCAGGGGGGTATATTTTAAGCCCTATCTCAGGGGAGACAGTACAGGAGGACAGCCCGAAAGATCCTGTGGTATTAGCAGTGGGTCAGTAAGCAGAGGGATCGCTGGTGGGGATATTACCATTCCTCCATGGAGATTAGCTGTTCACCTCTGGACTGCTGTTCTAACTAATGTGCATACCGGAATGAAACTGGTTCATTTTCACCTCACGCAAAAAACAACAACTACAAACCGTGACAGATAGTGAGTTGTAGTGGGCATGGTTTGGATTGGAATCACACTCCCATGATAAGGTAACCTTGCCTGTGACCTGTATTTGGGTAGATTCCACCCTCCCATGGGGATGTCCTCTTGGGCCAATCATAAAGCTCAAACCAAAGGTACTTTTGCTGCGTGTAGGTCCAGGCTAAATTCATATTTCAATTAGGTGACATTTTAAAACCGAAACAACCCAACTATTGTAATTCATGACCGCAGGCTGCGTTCAGAGAGTGGTAGCCTGTCCTCACGTAGCACTGGACACTGGATTTGTGTCATCGAAAAGGGATAGCTTGACAGCCTGCCAACTTGAAGTGCGTGGGAAGCAATTACTGGGACAATATTTCATCGGCTGTTTTATCTCCTGATATGCCAAAGTGGCCTCTTTCTGCATTTGAACAATGGAGTTGTTAGGGGAATGATTGAAATTGCAGTATACAATAACAACTGCCAGGAGTAATGAACTTTGATCAATCCTCATAACGGCTGGATTTGTTATGACAGTATATGTCTTCTCAGTTAGATATAGTCAGTGGATGTTTGACTTTTGTCACCATGATGTATTTCTTCTTATTTCACCAGCAGGTGCTGGAAACCTTGTTCCATTGCAGCTCATTATTCTCCGAAGACAGTTTTCCGGGTCATGTCAAGTCTATCGTGTGGAATCCTGCATATTGTGACAGTCCCACTTTAGACACCAGTGTTTTACATCGCCTCCTAGGTTGTCTACTTGCTCGGTGAGATAGGTGAAACAGGAAGTGTTTTTTAACATTTAAGCTTTGATAAGAGGAGAATATCATATGGATTTCCTTTAACAAAAAGCCCTTTATTATCCTGTAACTGGGATGTTAAAGCCACACCCAGTCGTTAGTAGAGTGTTGCTGTGTGTGTGTGTGTGTGTGTGTGTGTGTGTGTTTGTGTTTGTTCGGGAGTGAGTGTGTGTGTATGTTGAGATGTTTCACTCACAGGCCAACTGGATGGTAATGCTACACCTCCGGATGTGCTTATAAGCTTACTGACTGCTCACTTAAACAGTGTGAGAAAAAAAACTAAATCCCATCCCTAAGATAACATAAAAAAACCTCTCTTTTATGCTCTTTTATATCTACACCTGGAGGAAGAAGATGATATAATCACCGCCGGCTTGTATCCCACTGTGTGGATGATGTGTTTACAAGGGCCTGTACAATTACAGCATAGTAAGCTACAGCAGCAGACTGTGATCTGCAGAGCCGTACTGTTGGGCTCTCACAGAAGACCGCTTCTATTTATGAAAGAGCGCGTCTAAAGAAAGGGAGATGTTTCACACCAAAGTTAAAAAGAGAGAAGACAGTATTGCGGGTTTATGTGTCTCCTCCTATCTGGTTCTCATTTCGACAGCCTGGTGCCATTTATTCACTCTCATATCTACTCAGCAGTTGGTCAGTTCTGCCGACAATGTAATCTTTTCACTCGCCCACTATGAGATAGATAGATAGATAGATAGATAGATAGATAGATAGATAGATAGATAGATAGATAGATAGATAGATAGATAGATAGATAGATAGATAGATAGATAGATAGATAGGTAGGTAGGTAGGTAGGTAGGTAGGTAGGTAGGTAGGTAGATAGATAGATAGATGGATAGATAGATAGACAGACAGACAGACAGACAGACAGATAGATAGATAGATAGATAGATAGATAGATAGATAGATAGATAGATAGATAGATAGATAGATAGATAGGTAGGTAGGTAGGTAGGTAGATAGATAGATAGATAGATAGATAGATAGATAGATAGATAGATAGATGGGTAGGTAGATAGATAGATAGATAGATAGATAGATAGATGACAAGTGGTATAAATGATTTACAGTGCTATTTTCTCTTCTCTCACATCTTGAATATTGTGTGCCAGATATTTTGCTGACTGACGCAGCAGTGAGTGAGTGAGTGAGCAGTTTACAAGCAACAGTAATTTATTCTGCTACAGTACATTCAAATCATGTTGTCAGGCCGGTGCTTTTGGAAGGGAAATTGTGTCCTATATTTGAGGAACCTGTTACAAAGAGTGTTGTTATGCAAAGGCGCTGCAACCATATTTCTATACAAGCAAAATCATTATTTATTAACTGCTGCTGTGCTCTCTCTCTCTCTCTCTCTCTCTCTCTCTCTCTCTCTCTCTATACTAGCTTGCTCAAACTTGCATGTAATTTCATTTTCATTTTCAGGCTTGGCAAGCCTAGTTCTTTAGCCTATATAGAGAAAACCTTGGCTGCTCCCGCTCAGGCAAATCAACGAGACAGAAAACAAGCAGCTGAAGGATATTTCTTCCACCCCAAAAATCATTTAATAGCCCAAACATTCCCTAGTAATTAAATGAGTGTTTTATTTGGGCTAAACTTTCTTCTCCAGTGTTTGTTAGCAGCCACAGTTCTGGTATTGAGTGGTTCAGTGGTCTGTTTCAGCCTCTCTCTCTCTCTCTTGGTTTAATAGTCATGATGTTTTGATTATTGGCCTGGGTTGTTTGAGACGTTAACAAGGCTTATTGTCTATTATAACACACTGATCTGTCTATACCCTTAGTTCCTCCCCTCATGACTAAACTGTGGACAGAGGCCAGCCTTTTTTAAAGTCTGTGAGCTGTATTGTATTGTGATCTGGAGTGGAAACTATAGCAAGAAAAAAAAAGAGTCAGTTGGTTTGCTAATAACGATGGAGCCATTTTCATGGGCATGAAGAATGAGGGAGGGGAGGGAGGAGGGGAAAGAAAGAAAGAAAGAAAGAAAGAAAGAAAGAAAGAAAGAAAGAAAGAAAGAAAGAAAGAAAGAAAGAAAGAAAGAAAGAAAGAAAGAAAACATCGGGCATGGCGTAATCAGCGTTTGGTTTCAAGTCCAAACCTATTTGTTTTTGTAGCTTTACTGGGTTTCCGTGCTCCCTGGTTGCCTGTGCTGGCCCCTACCCAGCATGCTCTCTGGAATAATGGTGGTGGTGGTGCTAGACACTCCAACAATGTGCATGCCTCCAGAACCTGACCTTTGGAGGAAATGAATAGTTTTATTGTCTGTCCATTACTGAGATTGAAACAACATTCAAGTTATTAATGTGACTTCTCCTGTAACATGAAAGAACCCCCCTGAAATCCCAGATACCTTGTACATTAAAAAAACACTTATTAACCAAGCTACTTACCCCCACTTCCTCAAAATACCATCTATCTGTTTGCCTTTATTAGATTTTACTAGTTTTTTTCACAACAGATGGGGGATTCAATTAAATGTTAAGGCAGTGTTCTGTCCCTTAGAGAAGTATGTCACCCCCCCCCCTGCCCTCCAGTAGGCAGCCATTGTGGAATTGTTAATTTTAACCTGAGGGTACTCACTGGGGCTTTCAGAAGGGAAACACAATGCTGGCATTTTTATGGTGAGTCGGTGCCAAGCCCCATCTAGTCAAGATGACTAATATGTTATTATCGTCAGCCAATCGTGTCACACACTAGCTGGACCTCTGTTACTAAACTACAGAAAGGGCTCCTTTTAAAATATTAAACGTCCTGGAACGTAACTGCACACTCAAGGTCTTATTGGCATGCCTTGGCTCGGCTCTGGCTTTTTAATAGCACTCAGCACGCTGCACTTTAATCTGTTTTATTTAGTCCCGTCAGTGGATCTTAATGTGCAGGAGGAATATATTGTGAGAGTGTTTAATTATTCACTAATCAAATTCATCTCGGTTGCGCCCCTTATCCAGATATCCAGGAGAGCGGGGCTGGAGTATTTATTATTTAGCTGAGTACTCCAGAGTGTGGTTTTGGTTTCATCTCATCACTGTAGAGTATTCATACTGTATATGTTTAACAATGTAGTTCCGTGTGCAGAATGAACCAGCTTGGTGTGCAGTAGATGAGTGTCTTTGGCAGGAATCACATGACTTCACATCAGACTGCGCCGCTACAGGATAAACAATCATCAAACTCATATCCATGTTGTCATGTGACTCGTCTGTTCCTGAAATATAATTTTGGATGGTAACCACCGCTAATCTCTAACTCTGACCCTTTAACCATCATAGATAGGCAATATGCCATTTGCAAACTCAATACAGTATGCCGTTGAGCTGAAATAAGTAATTTAGTGAGCATTTGTGCTTCATTTCAAAATATGACTGAGTTGATTTCTGAATCGGATTATTTCCTGTGCTCTGGCCAATTATTCATTTCACTGGATTATTCATTTCACTGGTACCCAGCAATTGTCACAGTGACCTTTCCTGAGTGGGTGTGGATGGTCAGTCAATAGCCATTAGAGGTAAACAGTTATACTGAAGCTGGACTCTCCCACAGGGTTAAGTAGCGCTGCTACTAGCCTACTGGTGATATTCCAACAGGGGAATTGTATTACTATTACTGGGGGCTCAACGTGAGCTCAAGTCCCCCCAGGATCCCAATCTAAGTGGGGTTTGTATTGACAACATAGATTTTATGTTCCACTTGACAAATGCAGAATTTCCTGATATAACAGCACCATGTTTTATCACAATGTTAGGCATCCGTATCTCCCTGTTTCCACAGCCTAGGCGGAGAGAGAAAGGCGTCAAAGGGTCACTGTGCAACTTTAATTGCCTCAGTCCTATGTGGTTCGTCAATGTACAAGAAGCAGACTTGTTTTTAAAGAGTTGGTTTAGAATACATTAAAGTCGGATTCTATCTCTGCATTCTGTTTCATAACAACGGCTTTGTTCTGGTCTCACACACAAAGGAAATATGTAACTAAAGGATGTCTTCTTTTTTCTTGTTTATGTCTCTAATTTCTCATAGGGTCCATAAGGAAGTGCCATTGTCTCTAACAAGGCACAGAGATATTGTTTAATATGCATGTTGGTTGTGGCAGGCCCTATAGGAATTATGAATGATTTATTCTTTGGACTGAAAAGCATTTGGCTTGTAGAGTAAGGAAAGAGAACCAATGCATATATGGAAATAAGGACAATAGTTAATTGATAGCATACCATCTCCTTATCCAAGCTAGCATCTAATCCTTCTATTGTGTCACATTCTAAATGCTTCTTAATTGGTTTCATTGAGCGAACACCATTATTCTCTGTCTGCCTGCCCGTTCTTGTGAAAATGTGTAATTATTTCACCCACTCATCTGCTATAAAAGAGAACAACTATTGTTTCGAAGACGCTTGTTGGAATATGATTTTCCCTTTTAACCAAAGAAGATGAAGTTAATCACCTTGACGTCGCACTCGGACGTGATCTATCTCTCTGCTGTTTGTTTGACACCTACGTTCTAAGTTAATACATATTTAAATTGCTCATTAAAAAGTAGGAAAATGGATATTTCCTTCCCACCGGTGTGTAAGTTTGATAGTAAGATGATCAGTAGTCAGATCTCACCTACAGACTTACAGTAAGCTATGTGTGTGTGTGTGTGTGTGTGTGTGTTTAGGTTGTTTGTGCTTAAACGTGGAGCAAAGATACTAAAGCTTTTACGAATGCAATTATATCAAAGGAATTAGGACAAGGACATTGTGTACTTTCAGCAGAGAGAGGGAAAGTACACAATTATTAGATATTATATTTGCTACAGTAGCAAATATCATCCTCTATATTTTTGCTTTAACAGCATTGTACTGAGTGCAGTCTCTCTCTGATTGCATGTTTTTGTAGTTCGATGATGACGTCGATTCCGTTAATGATCATGGGAATCTCCCCAAGACATATCTCCGCCTAAAATATCAACTCCTTAGTTGGTTTT
The DNA here is from genome assembly GCF_949987555.1 of Borostomias antarcticus. Classification (NCBI taxonomy): domain Eukaryota; kingdom Metazoa; phylum Chordata; class Actinopteri; order Stomiiformes; family Stomiidae; genus Borostomias; species Borostomias antarcticus. The sequence goes on from NC_140262.1 coordinate 2,591,395, forward strand.
GTGGAGTGATTATGTTTAATGTAATATGCTCATAAACAATTCATAAGGGCTCGTTGAAGGGCTCTTTGTGCAAACCTGATCAAAAATACATCCTGCCTGCATGGTTCACATCCTATCAAGTGCTGTGTCTCACATTCTGTTTCAAGCCCGGGCATAATGTGCTTGTTGTGTCTCATGAAAGATGCAAGTGTTCTGTTTTGGTTCTGTAGTTAGAATTGAAGGACTCTATAACTGAGACAGCTGAATGCATTGGAACAAGATCTTTCATTGAGGGAACAGTGGAATCCATGCTAACATGATAACCATGTGTGCCACAGATCGAGCTCTGACAGGGTGCGGAGAAGGGGTCAAAGAAGAATTTCCTTCATGTGCACCGAAGTTGACAGGCGAGTGTCTCTAACTGAATCATTAATACCATTTTGGCTTCATTAAATAAGGATCAAACATATTTTTTGATGATAATTGCATTTGTATTGATCGATCTTGCTCTTTGCCTTTGGCTGTCACTTTAGACTATAGTTGTAGCCGTCGTGATTTTTCAAACGGCAGGATCATAATTTAGTCTTCATTTCAGATGTTGTGCAAGAGAAGAAAATGAACAGACATGTTCTTTAAGGATAACTCACCGGCCCACAATGTTTGGAGTCGACTCACTCTAATCTCATTTTGGCTGGACGCCCTACTACTCTCTTTACTGGACTCAACATAATTATGAGTATCCTTTATAGATATGCATCAACCAAGACCATGCTTGTACAGCTTCTCTCCTTTTCTGTTCAATCAATATAACAGATGTTTTTCTTTCCGAATTGCTGTTTTCTGTTAACGGCTTCAGTCTCCCCAGGCCGAAGAAACTTAACTCATTTGCCATAATAACACAACATGTGTAATCTTGTTGCATGTTTCAAGGCAAACGTTATAAAAATGCAAACTTTGCAATCAAGCGCAATCAATATCTTAGCCATGCTTAACCTGGAACAGGGCCCACCGGAGAAGTGAAAAGAAGCACTGGCTTGGCCGCCTCGCTCTCCTTAGCGCCAGGGACACGAGGGAAAGATCTGGGGTGGGAGGGAGGAATGTCTAACGTAATAAAATATCACCAGGTGATCATAAATCACCCAGAAAGTGTTTTACATTGACACCGGCGGTATATTCCGGAAAATGTGGCTCAGGGGCGATTTGGGTCCCGAACAAAATGGAATCAAATGAGCAACAGCATTAGGGAGGTGTGAGGAGAAATGGAGAACGGGGACCCCACCCTTGTCTGTGGCCTGGTGAATGGGGATATATGAAGCTTTATGTCTTTGAATGTTTCTCTTGGCACTCCAATTACAATCACTCTAAATTAACGAAGCAGCCGTGAAAGGGTTTAGGTAATGGGTAATAGCTATATGGGTAGCAGAGACTCATGAGCTAACTTGTTGTAGCTGTATTTTTCCAGGCGGCCTGTTTCAATAAAACACTTCCTGTGGGTTTGGTGAAAATATGATACACTTCTAAGTGTCCTTAACGCTCTGCGAGAGAGACATACTCATCGGGGCTTGTGGTGGTCGTGAAGGCTTTGTGTGTGTGTGTGTGTGTGTGTGTGTGTTTTGTGTGTGGGTGTGTAAGTGAAGGACAGCACACCCATACAGACAGACAATTCTGTGACTGAGGAGACTGGAGGAGAGGTTAGCCGGTCATTTGAATATGAAAAGGTTTACGTTTCTAAACCAAAATAGGAGGTAGGCAGTTATGACAGATTTGCATTTTTTTTTACATTTTCTGCACATATCAATTCTCTGGCAGTTGGCTGGGTTTTTGAAATGCGGACGATCAGCCTTTCAGAAATGGGGTGGCTGTGACATACCCAGCCTGGCTCACAGCCAGTTAGACACCCTCTCCTCAGTTCGAAGATGCCTTCTCAGTCAAGTGGAAACACTGCAGTCATTAAATCAATAACTGTAAAAACTGGAAACAGTTCACTGCTCGCAGAATGTAATTCAGCAAGTCCTTTTGTTAATGTTTTACTACAGACATTCTGTAGATATATGGCTACTTTATCATTGTTAAGCTGAAATCAATAAGGAGCTCTGGGCAAGTTGTAAAGCTAAACTGTGATGATCTGGGAATGTTTACAATGTGGAGAGAGTGAATATTTAGATGGGTAGGCTAATTATCAACCCGGTGGTGATCACATCATTGCTCGCCGTTTACCAGGGATCATTATGCAAGAGAGGAGCAAAAACATTCAAATGTCTCCTGCTTTCAACCTACTGTACAGTAGGAACTCCATTACTGCAGGAAGAGCTCAATTGTTCAATGTAATCAAATGCAATCTGTCCTTGGCTCGCCCAAGAAAAGAGAGCATAAAAAAAGGAAGCCATAAAGTAACGATTTTCCACCCCGTGACTGAATAGTGGCCCCACTGTGAATAGAGTATCAGACATTCTTCACACATCTGCAACAGCTACCCTTGGCAGGTACTGTGCCTTTGCATTGTGTAACGTGGGATGGTGCAATGACTTGTAGACTTGTTGACTTGTAGCATGTAGCCGTTGAAAGACAATGGCTACAATGATAATCATCTACGCTGGAAGCCTGTAATGTAACAGTGTATTATACTGGGAGCAGGTATTGTGACCTATTACCAGGAACAGACAGGTGGTTGTTTAGCTGTGCTTGTCCTATGACTCACTCACCCACAAGGTCTTATTTTCTTAAAGTTATTTTAGAGGGTGGAGCCGAGCTGGAATGTGCCTTAAAGCAACATTCCGCAGTGCTTAGAGTGATGTCACTAAGTGGAGATATTACACATTGATTCGGAAGAATATCAGTGACCTAGAAGAACCACGTTCGTGGCGAATCCATGGAGCATTGTCTCAGCTGTTTGTTTACAGGGAGTCATGTCTTAATCACTCAGCAGACACATCGCTTATCACTCACAGCCTCGTTAGAAGACGCGCAGAAAATCACCCCGAGATTGTCAGAGAAAGAGCTTGGGTTTGTAATTAGTCATGCATTGTTTTCCTATCTCCCCGTGACATTTTGTTCCGTTTTGAGATGATGGAATCCTCCACTGAAATGTTGGAGCTTATCAGCCAGCTCCATACAAACACGGAGTGAGCTCCACGCTATAGACGGGCCAAGCGCACAAATCAGCCCCCTGATTGATGGAGCCAACCCTAGCACTGTGTTGTAGATTTTATCGCCAAACTGTGAAAATAACAAGTCATGAATAATTAATACCCCCCCCCCCCACACACACACACACAGACATTCTTCCATGAGTCTCTTTTTTTTGCTGGTGGTTTAATTGGTGTACTTTATCAGGTGGTAGGTATGAGCGGTTATGTAAATATATTCCCACAGCGGAGCGTTGAACATCTGACGGGGTACTTGAGCCACACGACAGAGAGTTGACACAGTTAAGAAGTGGAGCCCTCTCACCCACATCTGATAGCATGAACGGGGGCTTAAATCCAACTGATTCTAGGCTCCATTTTGCAACCAATCAGTGCCCACCTGTTTTTTTTCTTCCTCTCTTCTCCTGACAAAGGCCGCATGTCAAGGATATTAAAGAGAAATTGAATAATGTGATTTTCAGCGCTCTCTAATGACACTGCGCGCCCTACCAATTAAATTGCAAAGATAAGAATTCCTCTCTTTGAAAAAGGTTAGAGTTTGTTAACAAAGTGACTGTTAGGAGGAGAAGGGGGTTGGGGGGGGGGGGTTGGTTTATGACCCTTCTCCTCTCTTCTGCTCTCCTCTCTTGGCCTCTCTCCCTCCCCAGGGCTAAATCTAGTCATTAAAATTGCACACAGTTTCCCAGTGAGATTAGTAAGGGTCCGGAGTGCCCAATAAAAACATAGGGACATTTTGAAACTAATCTCAACTGCACTAATTGCTAGTAAGAGGGGGGGGAGAAACAGACCGACAGACAGAGAGACAGGCAGACAGACAGGCAGACAGACAGACAGGTTGAGTGGGGGATGGGGGGCGGGGGGGTATATTTAATAGGAACAGTGGCAGTAGCTCTCCAATGTGTATCATGTGGTTGACCGCAATGTGTTGAGAAATCCTGTCTGAATGGACCTACCGCCGCCATGTCGTCCAAACAACACTCAATCAATGGCCTGGCAGGCCAGCTGGCTGTCTGTCTCAGCTGACCTGCGTGTGCGTGTGTGTGTGTGTGTGTGTGTGTGTGTGTGTGTGTGTGTGTGTGTGTGTGTGTGTGTGTGTGTGTGTGTGTGTGAGAGAGGGGCGGGGGAGGGGGGGGGGGGTAATTCCATTAAAACAGCTAATATTATGTCCCTTTGACAATTCAGGAATACAGTATGTGATGAATTTGATGACACCACACTCTCACACACACACACACACGCGCACACACACACGCGCGCACACACGCTGCATTGACAGACCGAGGGGTAATCTCAGCTTGGCTGTCAAGTGCATGGTGTTTCATGTTTCCCTGGCAGTCGTTTCAACTCAGCCTGCGTGGTCCAGCAACCACAGGGCCAGATTTATCCTGACTTCATTTCATCATTTGATCTCTGAGGGAAAGAGAGAGAGAGGGAGGGAGGGAGGGAGGGAGGGAGGGAGGGAGGGAGGGAGGGAGGGAGGGAGAGAAAGAGAGAGGGAGGGAGGGAAGGAAAGAGAGAGACACAGAGAGAGAGCCCCACATTCAGGCTGTTCGGTCACTGCTTTTTTTGCTTGATGCGAGCCCAGGGTGTGATGGCCATGGCCTCGTCTGGGCAGCAGGTAGGAGAGACAGAGGAGAAAGGCTGGTGTTCTGGTCTCTCTGAGGCTCAACGATGTGGCTGGCTTCCCAGACAGACGTCTAGGTTTTATATGGCCGCCCCTGACTGTGAGAGCCATTGTGTCGGAGTCTGCTGTAGGACCTAATAAGCCCCAGATCCGCCCCTCGACAGAGTAGAGGTCCTTACCCAAAGCATGCTAGTTCTCCATTCTTGAAACCCAACCTTTGTGCACCCAACTGACTTTCTGCACTATTTTAACCCTCACATGGAAGCGTTAAAGGTTTGACTAATGAGTGTATATGCCGGTGATGAGGTGTCAATCCAAACTGAAATGTCTATCTCTCTGTCTGTCTGTCTGTCTGTCTGTCTGTCTGTCTGTCTGTCTGTCTGTCTGTCTGTCTGTCTGTCTGTCTGTCTGTCTGTCTGTCTGTCTGTCTGTCTGTCTGTCTGTCTGTCTGTGTCCAGGTGGGGAGGGGGACCAGAAGCGCGCCCTGGTCCTGAGCTACCCTCAGTACTGCCGGTACCGCTCGGTCCTGGCCCGGCTTCGCGAGCGCCCGCCCTCGCTGCTGACCCAGCAGGTGGTCCTGGCGCTGGGCGGCATCGCCTCGCTCACCGCCGACACGCACGTCCTCTACTGCAGGGACACCTTCGAGCACCCCACGCTGCTGGACAACGACAGCGTCTGCGACGAGTTCGGTGAGCGATTCGAGATCTTCCCTCCTTCCTGTCCGAGGGCACCTGCGGAATGGCGATTTCATCTGGGATGTTGGCTGTATAAATATTGATTTCCAGATACTTCTCAGAGGCATTATTTATAGAAAGAGGACAATTCTTTACTTAAAGATGACTGTTTAGTCCCAGAAATCGAAGTTTAATAGTACAGGACTGAGGCTGTGGCAGTGTTCCCACAGATACTGTATATGTGCAGGGCTGGGAAGTGACTTTGATGAGCTTTGATTATCACTGAGGTAATTGAGATGAGCATTCTGGCCGGGTGTCAAGGTATACTGTCAGCTCTGCTGCTCGCTGGCACAGGACGGAGAGAGAGATAGATGAGAGAGGGAGAGTGAGGCAGAGGGAGAGAGAGGGAGAGGGGGCGGGGTCAGTTCAATCGATGTTTAAGGCTCAGTGTGGTCAGCAGATAACGATTGGTCAATGTTTCTTAAAACGCAGGGGTCAAATCGTGGGTAGTCTCGCGATGCCAGACTTTCGAGATCTACGCCTCTGAACGTTTGGAGACATCTCCATTGAAAATCTAGGCTAGAATACCGCCTAAAACCGACGCGACCAATCAGAATTACTCCCCATCCTCTAATAGGGTGGATATGAAGTGTGAATGTCCCCCCCCCCCCTTTATCTCCGCCCTTAGAGAAACAAACTGGAATGGAGGAAATCAAAACATCGATGTCCCGGCGAGCAACGTTAGATCATTTGATTCTGTTTATTTGTTGGAGAACAAAATGATTGCATTGGAGCATCAGTGTGTAACCCTTTCTCTCCAAAACGCACACAAAACAGCCCAACAAGTTTGCAGGTCACCAACATGCACTACGCGGGACGTAGTTAATTAGCTCCATGGCTAGTGAAGGGACTTCAGACACTGCATATTCATATGAATACTTGAAAGAATTTTAAGAAAAGATGAGTTCTAATCCAGACGTTAAAAACCTGAAATTTTTATGTAGAATTTCCCCACTGGGTCAGGTTAACTTTGCCTGAGTAAAACATATTAAGTAATCGCTGTCTATCGTTCTGGAATGGGCTTTGGCAATGATTTGAGGATGAGGATAAGAGGAGATTCTATTGAAAAATATTAGCTCAGAGCAGTGCATTGAAATAAAAAATGAACTGTGAACTAGTTCGTTTTTGGGACTGTGAACTTAAAATTAAAATTTAAAACTTAAAATTTGTGAACTGCTCTTTGAGCTAGCTCATGTCAAGTGTGAACTTGCACAACACTGCCCATTATGAAGGGCTGCCTTAAAGACATTGGATTGGTTCTGCAATGCTCTCAAATTGTTTCCACCCACTTTTAACCGAGAAATCAGGATGCATGTCTTCAGTCCCTAGTTGAACGCAGCGTTTAGAGACTAGAGTCTAAATCATGGGTAACAAGTGAAACATAAAGTTTATGAAACTTTTAATTGTATACTGTACATAAAAGGCTTATAGGGATTTATAGGGTCATTGGAGCTTTGTTCTGAGTTTTACTCTGTCTGTGACAGAAAAAAACTATATAGTACAGTTCACCCCCAGGGCTCTCTCTCTCTCTCTCTCTCTCTCTCTCTCTCGCTCGCTCACTCTCTCTCTCTCTCTCTCTCTCTCTCTCTCTCTCTCTCTTTGAGCCATCTGGTCTGCTATAGTTTTAAACTTCAACACTATAATTACATCATGTTTGCTGTGACCTTCAGCCCATAGAAACCAAGAAGGTCATAGTGCCGTGGTCTCTCTCTCCCTCTCTCTCTCTCTCTCTCTCTCTCTCTCTCTCTCCCTCTCTATCGCTCTCTCTCTCCCTCATATGAGGGCTTAGCCCTGGCATGTCTGTTGTGCTCTTTGTGTGGGGGGAAGCAATATTAAAGCCACAGTCAGCCATATTTACAGACCCCCTTCTCCCTAGTTAGCTCAGAGGAGTGAATAATTCAAACTCTGCAGCCTCTCCGTCCAACGACTGGGGGAGATCAGCATTAACCAAAACAAATAAAGAAATAACTTCACATACAAAAAGCGCACCGGGGATGAAAATGCATTTCAGATGGCGTAAGTGATCCCATTGGCGGTTTTTAGGGCGGCGTTTACTTCTGTTCTGGTTTTAGCCGGAGACGTAAGCAGCAGTGACAGACGCGTGCACGCTAGCCCATCCTGATGGCTTCAGCCCTCAGGACCCCATCAGGTCTGACAGAGACAGCGTTTTGGCAGGACGAGGCTGGAGGAGACGAGAGGGAGGAAAGCTGTTTCGGTTATACCCCCGTGGCTGCCCCCGTAGTAAAGCCCTCCCGATCTCAGCCCCCATGAAGTCATTCGTCATGTAGGTTGAGTCGGAACACACTGGATTTATTACAAAGGAGCGAATTTAATTTCGGACGTTTTTCTGGAACTCGTCAAGAGTCAGATGAGGGAATCAGAGAGAAGTCCCCCGAGCTGCTTTCATGCTTGGCGTGATGGCCACTTGGCGTAAAATCTCTGGCATTTGGTGTAGACATTCAAATTTGCCCGATTTTTTTTTAGCCAAGTTAGCAACAGAGATTCTAAACCTCTTTGGCAAGGACGAAACTAAACTGTTTTTTTTTTCTTAGGGAAATCTAGTATTTCTAAAGAGAAGAAAAGAAGAAAGACTATTTATGGAAAAATCATCATGAGTGCTTGTGGTTTTGCCATCTCTCTGGTTTGACTTATCCTAAGTAGTTCCTGGACTTTTCCTAATCAGCCAAGACTCTAGTTTTCCCCTGTAATAGAAAACATCTCATGGCTGCCAAAACGCTGCCACTTCTGTCCAACTCGCCGTCAATCTGTGTTCTGGGGGGCGGAGGGGGAAAACGAGAGTGCTAAAAAAATGTAAACATCCACCTTTACTGAAAGTAAAAGTGATGATCTTAAGATCAAGATGTCTTTATTTGTCACGTGTAATGTACGTGTACAATTACAGTGAAATGTCTCTTTAGACACTCTCACATAGGCGTGCACACACACACACACACACACACACACACACATAAACATACATACAGTACACATACTGTACACACACATACAGTACACACACACACACACACACAAGCTTTATGAGCAGTGATGGTGAATTATTGAACAGAATTTGTCGGTTGATGCAACAAACGTTCTGAACAAACTGTTGGTTCCTCCGACTCATTTCCTGGGGTGAATTTGTGGCTATTTTGGGTGGTTTTGAGTGCAGTGTATATCCAGCACGGCGAGTACTGTATGGTACTGTATCCTGCTTTGACTACGCTACGGTCACAACATACTCCAACGGTACAACAAAGACCCAGGAATCTGTTTCACTCGGTTACATGTATGTGACAAGAATGTCTATCATGACAGTGTGATCTGGGCATATCAGTGAAGGGGTGATTTAATGAAAGGCCTGTATTCTAATGGGAGAGATGTAAGGGACAGGTCGGCCCTATTGAAGAGCCAGAGCGCCCTGGTTCTGCTGCTGTTCTTAAGTATCCATCAGTCCCAATAATAATATTAATTAATTAATAATTAATAGTAATAAATACAATTATAGAAACGCACTGGATTGGTGATAAGCTTCTCTCGCTTATAGGAGTTTCTTTTATGGACCTTGGGAGCATGGAGCAAGCAGGTTGCTCTGGTTTACCCGTTTTGTTGTGTGTGTGTGTGTGTGTGTGTGTGTGTGTGTGTGTGTGTGTGTGTGTGTGTGTGTTAACCACATACATAGCTATAAAAATGGGTCATTTCTTCTCCATTAAAAGCAATCTGTTGGTTTCAGATTTCAGAGCCACAGCATCAATGTGTTTCTACATACATAATTACTTTTGTGTGTGAATGTGAGTGTGTGTGTGTGTGTGTGTGTGTGTGTGTGTGTGTGTGTGTGTGTGTGTGTGTGTGTGTGTCAGCGTGTACGTGTGCGTGGCTATCCATGCCTGTGCACGTTTGCAGTCTGTGCCTATGTGCACGTGTGTCTGAGTCCCTCTGGTGCGAGAATGTGTGGTTGCTGGAACATTTGAATAATTGTACAGTAGGAACATATTCATCATGCAGACCTGGGAGAGGAAATGACTGTTGTAACATCAGCCACTCCTTTCTTCTCCTTTATTTTGAACTTCCAGCCTACCCCCACCCATACACACACACACACACACACACACACACATTCAAGCCATCCACTGTAAGCATGTAATGTTCCTTAGAAGGGGATTGTATGAGCACTCGAGTAAACAGCATGTCAAATGATTACTGTTTCACATGGGAGGGGTATGTAATTAGCCCGCTAGTCGCTACACACAGACACACATAAACACACACAGCTAGCTGCTGTGCTTAAGCATCTATATTTTGGATCTCTGGGCTAGCTTAGCCCCGTATCGTTACCTTGCATTCTGGCTGACGCTACACTCTGACTCTCTGGGCCAAAAACGCTGAGCTCACCCTGTAGCCTTCTTTCTGCGTTGTGTTTGACGATTCAGACGTTTTTTCCTTTTGCCCTCGCTTCACAATCTGGGTTGAATTACTAAAGGTCATGCATTTTTTAATAGCCCATATGTCTCATCCATGTGTCATATTAAGAATTCACAGAGAAACTGAAAGGGGGGGGGGTTTCTTCAGTTCCTTCTTTTTCATCCTGCTCTTTCCCCCTTGTCTGTTTTCAAAGTTACAGAACATTCTAGTCTCCCCTGGACTTTTTCCATTGTATAATGTTCTCGGCCCCGACCATATCCAGCCTCTCTTTCAAATTAGAATAGTTCTTTAAGGCTGAGAACGTTTTAGTCCTGGGTGGAATTTGCATAATTGTCTGGTGAGGTACAATATTCCCTTATTTCGTAATGAATAACATGCAGGCTGGCCAGATGTAGATTACACACACGCAGACATGGAGCAGCAGCCTTGTGAAATATCAATCAGTGGGCTAAGAGCAGGAAGGTGTGTGTGTGTGTGTGTGTGTGTGTGTGTGTGTGTGTGTGTGTGTGTGTGTGTGTGTGTGTGTGTGCGTATGTGCGTATGCATGTGCGTGTATGTGTGTATGTGTGTGTGTGTGTGTGTGTGTGTGTGTGTGTGTGTGTGTGTGTGTGTGTTTTTGTGTTAAAATCTTCTTTTTTTTTAACGCCGTACACATGTAACTTGCGGTCTGGTCCAACATCCACACGGCCGTTGTTTTATCCGGAACATTCATTCCAACAATGCCTGTAGCTCACATGTCCTAAATGCCCAGATATCATTTCAAGGTATTCAGTTCCAGCATGTAATGGTTCCTAGTAACTGCCAGGGGACCTTTTTATGAAGTAGGCAGGGCCCACTGTTAATGTTCAAGACTTTCTAGACTTTCCACATTTCCCTCTCTCCCTCCTCCCTCTTCCTACCTGTCCCTGGTGTAAAATGCCATTAATGGGGGGGTTCGCCAAAATGGCACAAGAGGACAATAGTTGTTTGACAGTGAGATCAGATTAAGCCTTCCTCTCGATTTCAAAGTGGCTCACATTTCCTCCTTGTCATATCAGACGCAGGGAGAGAGAGAGAGGCGCGCTCTGAAAGACGGCTGTTTCCTATGTAGTACGCCCGTCA
>NC_140262.1:2604897-2639897 GCF_949987555.1 Borostomias antarcticus
GCCTGATTTCGACTGGTGTGTATGTGTGCATGTATGTGTGCAGGCATGCGCGCGCGCGTGTGTGAGCGTGCGCGTGCGTGCGTGTGTACGGTACGGATGGATGCGGCAGGCTACGTAGCCGGCCGCGGTGATTCATGATCACGCTGACGTCCCTTGCGCCTTTCTCCATAAACATTTAATGAGTCTTGGAGCTTGGATCTGAACAGGAGACATATCTGATACCAGCTTTAAAGCAAATAATGTTTCAAGGACTTCTCTCTCCCGGCGCCATTAGGGAAAACATTACTTCCTCATTACCGACCCAATTCCTTTGTTTTCATTATATATTTATGTATCTGTCTTTTAACCTTCCCTCAGCCCTCCTGTTCCTGCTCTCTCTCTCTCTTTCTAACTCTCTCTCTCTCTTTCTCTCTCTCTCTCATTTTCTACTTCCTTGCTCTCTTTTCTTCATCTGTCTATCTCTCCTCATTCTCTCTCTCTCTCTCTCTCTCTCTCTCTCTCTCACACACACACACACACACACACACACACACACACACACACCCTCCTCCCCTGCCACACAGTTGGTCAGTGTTTCTCTCTATAAGGCGGTGTGGAATGTGGCAAGCGTGGTCAGTTTACCCTTCCACCATAATGAAACACATGTTGACAGACGGTGTCACGTTTAAAGACGTTATTCTGCGGCCCGCTTATGAGCCTTGCAGCAGAACTGTCCCCAAACCGTCACCGGATATTACTGCCATCATATTAATTTCATCTTTACTGGATGTATTTTCTAACTTTAATCCCATGATCAGCGTCTGCCGTTGAAAATGAAACAGATCTGCAGTTGCACTCTGGCGCGAAGCTATTTCCTGGTGTAGCAGCTCTATTTCGTCTTTGTTATTTTCAGCTTTGACATTATGCAAATGAAGGCACTGCCCTTTAAATAAACAGAAGCCAACCTGTTGTGAATAATGTCGTTGTGCATTGGCACAAAGTCACAGTTTCCGTGGACATTCATGCAAGCAACGGAAATGGCCTTTTTGGAGAATAATGTCTATGAGATCATGTTTACTGAAGCCGTATGTGTTGTTGACAGAAATCATTTTTAGAGATAAACCAGAAACTGGGTTGAACGATTTCTCAGACCGCCACTTTGGTTAGATACATTCATTTAGAAGTGCTTCTTTAAACAACAGTCATGTTTTTTTTCTGCTTGACATAACTTGTGGTTTGTATTTGAAGTTAAGTTAGACATGAAGTTAGACGGCCTTCTCTTTCTCACGTGCATTATGAAAGCCTGAATGTTTGCATATTCCCCCTCGTCCCTTTTATTATGTAACCTGCCTAAACAGCGCTGCGAGTTTTCTTCTTAAGGCTTCCTTGTGCGTTTTAAATCAATTTAATCCTTAGAAGAGGATTATGTTCTCCTCTGGTTTCGACAATAGCCAATAAACAGAACAAAACAAACAAGCTGAGTGCGTGTGAGTGAGTGGGGGGTGGGGGGGTGGGTGACATGCTGCTCACAGCTCACATGAATATTTTTAGATTCAGATTAGGCCTATTATGAATCTGTTTTTCTTCTCTTTTAGCCGGGTAGGGGAAGGGTGGGTGCGTGTGTGTGTGTGTGTGTGTGTGCGCATGAGTGTACGGGGTGGTGGGGGCGGTGGTACAGTCAAAAACCAAAACAGCACCCTTGTTCACCTTGGGGTGAGATGGAGACAGGGGGAAGACTAGGGAGCAGAAGGGGGGAGGAGCAGTAAGCTTGAGGAGTGTGTGTGTGTGTGTGTGTGTGTGTGTGTGTGTGTGTGTGTGTGTGAGGGGTCAGAGGGTGGGTTTCTATTAGCAGAGCTCCCTCCTGCGCTGGGTTGAAAGCCCTTGGCGCGGTCGCCGTGGTGACGAGGATGTTCCATAACGAGCAACGGTGACACTCGGCTGAGTTCCTGAGCCAGTCATGTGTTCGCCCATGCGTCCAGGACACCGACCGTGTAGAAGTCGCTATGCGCTAAAAGCCAATTTGACGAAATAGTAAAAGCTTTGAATTTAATATCAATGTCCATACAAGGTGTCCTGCACACACTTTTGTATACCCCCCTAATTCAATCACTGCCCCTACGGGTGTTGGGTACTAAAACTTAAGAATAAGTGTTTCTAATAACACCTTAGGATGGCTGCTTTGCTTATTAACTAACGCATTATGATGACGTCCACTGCTGGACTCTCGTTGATGAGCTTGTGAGAACCACTCCATGACAGTGTGACACACAGATGATGAAGAGGCTCTCAATGAAAAAATCCATCAGGGACTGGAGGAGTGTGTCTCTTCCTTTGACCTTATTTGGAGTCAGGGGAAATGCTATTGGTCGGTGATTTATGTATCCACTTGAGGATCATGGGAAATGGAGTGTGAAGGTCTGGTGTCAGAGGGGGGGTCGATGGCTTCTCTTTCGCGTTGGATTTCACTTCTTGTTTCCACGACCCTGTTAAAGGACCGTTTCAGTCAAAATTTAGATTCCCCGTGTGTATTTTATATACGAAATCATATCTCAAGCAAGTACAAGTGGGCGAAATTAGATCCACGTGGTTCCATGATGATGCCGTAATCATGATACTCACACATAAATCAAATCTCCCTCTAGTCGTCTACCTCCAGATGGTATAGAATGTTTAAATGTTTTGACCTCAGAGTTCCGCTCAGCGGCAGAATACAAGCGCTTAGTATTCTAGAACATGCCCGGTTAGTGTTCTAGAATGGACCTGTCCTATTATGAATGGGCTTTAAATGACTCCTGGATTGGGGCTCATGCTGTGTCCAACAGCAGTCTCTGGTGGGTTGGCGGTGTTGATATATTGCCAATGCTCAGACCATATGTCCCATACACACACACACACACACACACACACACACACACACACACACACACACACACACACACACACACACACACACAGCGGTGTTCCAGGTACTACAGTTCCCTGCAGATGTTCCCTTAGTGTATCTATCTACAGTATCTATCCATATTCATTTCTGCTACAGTAGCTACATAGTGCAGCAGAGGACATCTCCCTACGCCATCTGAATAACATTACCCCGCTAGCCAGAGATAGAGCATTGCTCTGAGGAACATTTATTCCTCACTTCTTGCACCAAAAAAGCAACAACACAATCTCTTCAAAGTTATTTTGTGGTATCGGTGCTGTAGGCTATACTTGCAAGTCTTATCTTACTGCTGTTCTTGGAAAACAATATTGCTTCTAAAAACACAACCAGACAGGCAGAGAGACAGACAGGCAGAGCAACAGACAGGCAGAGCAACAGACATGCAGTGAGACAGACAGGCAGAGCAACAGACAGGCAGAGCAACAGAAATGCAGTGATACAGACAGGCAGAGAGACAGACAGGCAGAGAGAGAGACGGGCAGAGCAACAGACAGGCAGAGAGACAGACAGGAAGAGAGACAGACATGCAGTGAGACAGACAGGCAGATAGACAGACAGGCAGAGAGACAGACAGGCAGAGAGAGAGACAGACAGAGAGACAGACAGACAGAGAGAGAGACAGACAGGCAGAGCAACAGACATGCAGAGAGACAGACAGGCAGAGAGACAGACTGGCAGAGCAACAGACAGGCAGAGAGACAGACAGGCAGAGAGACAGACAGACAGACAGACAGACAGACAGACAGACAGACAGACAGACAGACAGACAGACAGAGAGGCAGGCAGAAACAATCCTTTTAAACGTAACATTTCCCACCCTATTTCTCTCACATTTGAAAAACACAGCAACTTAGCAAACCACTGAAGCATGCATTGTATGAGAGGTGACATGGCCTCTTGTCTGTCCGTCCTATTAGTCATCTAAATGCCCAGATTTGCTAGTTAAAGTCTTTGTTTTCTCTCCTCGGAGCATATTACTGCGCTGGTACCACCGTTTGTCTCTGCATGCCACGCTGACATATCAATGACCCAGGGGACCAATGAGCTGCGTGTTGTGTTTCAACATAATTAACTACCATTACCAGGAGTGGCTGGAGCTTGGAAATTAAAAAAAAAAAAAAAAAGATTAGAGGGGTATTTTGTGTGCTAGAAGAAACGGGATAATAATCACGCTGTGTTTGGTTAAAAAACAAGCCTTCTGTTTGTTTTATACTGTATGTGTTTCATATTTATTATGACGACAGGGGAAGTGAAGGGTTGGGGGGTGGGGGGGGTTCACTAGAGCCCCTGTTAGACTAAGCTCTGGGGGTTGGTGCAGCATAGCACACTATCATTCATGCAGAAATAATAGAAACCACCATTTTGAAGAGTGCAGGGGATGGATGCTGTCTTACTAATAGCTCTTAAGTTGTGCTAAGCAATTCGTTTCCGGGCCTGTGACTCGTGAATCCTTACAGGCGGCTAATGGCTAATGTCCCTGCTAAAATTTGGACTTGGATTCATGTATCAATAATAGAGTGTCAACTGCTTCTCAAAGGGTCGTTGGAACATGAGGAAGGAATAACGAACCAGACTGCTTGTTGTAAAACAGAGAGTCCCACTCAGGCTGAGTTTATGTGGATATTAGACGGTCGTTCTGCATTCAGCTGCTCTGGTGTTCAGTAAACTATTGTTGCGACTGAAGAGTTTGGTTAGTTAGTTACTGTAGTCGGTTAGTTGATTGGTTAGTAGGTTAGTTCAGTCCATGTGACCTGTGTGTCAGCGTCTTGTCTTGTCTTGACTATTCCTGTGATTACAAACCTCGGAATGGCCTACAGTGGGGTAGAGCTGTTGAACTGTTGGAGCAAGAGAACAAGGATCCTCAGATGAAATATATATTGTGTTCCCAGAACACCCTGGCAGGCCTGTATGTGTGTCATATGCTCAGGAGTTGAGCAAGGAGGAGGAAATACACAAGGGTCGGTTTAACGGAGCGTTATTATTCACTGATAATCAACCGGATGAAAAATGTTGATCCTTTCACAACATTTACTGGCACTAAGCCAGTAGAAATGGCCTTGTGTTATTCTTCTGTGGTCGTTTCCTTAAGGTGACTGTGCTATTGTAAGCTATCACTTCCTTATCTGGGTCAAGTGATTATGAAATGCATGCCCTGCTCGGCTGATAAAAACACAAGCCTAACAGTTTTGGTTGCCCTGTCAAACTGTTCTTTTCTCTGTCTATTCCCTGAGAGGGGCCTTGCACCATTATTTCCCCCTGATAATGGAGCTTCCTGCTAGAACAATCTTTACCCTGACAGCACCGAGCTCTGTTATTGTACAATAACGGTATTACTGGTCCTTAAGATAGGTTTATCTAGCCTGATGCTCTCAGGCCATGAGTGTAGGGAGAGGAGGCTATTCTTAAGTAGTTAAATATTGATATTCAGTGCCAATAAGGTGAGCCTGGCGATGTACTATTGCTGACAAGGTTTACCCTTCAAAATATTATTGTACCAAAGTGGCATGTTCCTCAAGCACAGAACAGAAGAGTAGTTGAGAGAGAGAGAGAGAGAGAGAGAGAGAGAGAGACAGAGAGACATATAGAGAAAGAGAGAGAGAGAGAGAGAGAGAGAGAGAGAGAGAGAGAGAGAGAGAGAGAGAGAGAGATGAGAGAAATGCGATATATATTTGTACTTAACCAGCATGGCCCCATGTTCCTGTTGTTGTAGGTATTGTAATTAAAGATATGCAAATCAAATTATACTAGGCTTGTGTTGGTGGTGTGTGTTTGTGTGTTGGTTTAATGAATCACATAGTTGTGTGGACGTGTTCAGTGAAGCCTGTCTTGTAATTTGATGTTGAAATTACTATGTACTAATACTCACGGAATGCTAGATGTACTGTAAGCAATTCCCTATAATATTGAGTCTTCCTGGAAATGCTAAGTGCCCCCCCCCTTCTCTCTCTCTCTCTCTCTCTCTCTCTCTCTCTCTCTCTCTCTCTCTCTCTTTCTCTTTCTCTCTCTGTCACACTCTCTCCCAGTAGGTTTATTGGTCTTTGTTCTCTGCTTACCTGGCATTGATTGTGATTCTTAGTTATAGTACAGTATGAAGTTTGATCCTACGTGATGATGTACAGTAATGATAGTGCTGGTGCTGTCTCTGGCAATCCCTGTTATCTTACGTGTAGGTCGAGAACTAACTCAGTATAAGTCTCTATTCATAAATATGTATGATATTCATATAGATAAATTATGCAAATAGCCTGTCCCTGTTGGCTAATGGGGACAGGCTGTCCCTGTGTATCTGATTTGCCTCAAAGATGAATGGCATATGTCAGAGCCAATAAAAACAGTCGTTCCTCAAGGGGGCTGTCCCTTAGTGATTAAACTTTGCTGACCTTTTTAGGGAGAGAGAGAGAGAGAGAGAGAGAGATAATTGCTGATTCAGACTGTCGGCAATGACATGCAAATGAGCTCATTATACTGTAAGTGGCTGAGGTGTCAAAAGTGTGAGGAATCAGAAGCTACTAAACTGATTGGCTGAGGTCGCAAGGATGGGAGGGTCCAGCTGAAGGTGTAGTGGTGGATTGGTGGAGAGCACTCTCAAGTGCTTTGGCTTTGTAGAGATGTGTCCATTAGAATCTGCACTTACCGAGAACCTGATAATGATAAATGTGGCTTGGCCCAGTCTTACATGAATTAATCCATTTAAATTAGCCTTAGATCAATGAGGTTAAATTGCCCATGGAAAGCCCTTACTTACAGCACGCTGCAATAACAATGCACAAATCATCCTGTCAGTGCATACGATATCTTTCACCGCTGTAGCTAGCAGGTTCATAAAGTAAGCAGTGCATTCCTGCAACTTCAACGGCGTGGCGCCAGATTCTCCTTAGTAGAGACAGGATCTCAGCTTTACTTCTGAGCAAAGTCATATAGGAGCGACAGAGACATGCAGACAGAGAGAGAGAGAGAGAGAGAGAGAGAGAGATGAGACAGAGACACTCCATAGGGGAATACCGTATTCCCCTACAACATCAAACACATAGTCGACAGAGTGAGATTAGGCTCTTTATCCCTCTGGGGGCTCTAGACAGACTATTACATTATGTGCTGTCGGCTATCATCTTAGCGGCTATGTTTATCTTGTTTTTTTCCTAGTCTGTGTTAAGGAGGTGTTATTATGCTGCCTGTGTGTGTGTTTGTGATTGGTGCAGAGCCCCTGGCGGATCTGCTCACTGATCTGGCCTATAGCAGGGCGGTTCTCTGACTTGTATAAAGTTTAATGTACATGAAGTACATGCCCACGTGTCATTGGCTGCCCGTTGTGAGGGGACCCCGTTAAAAAGGGTCTTTTCTGGTCTGTTTGATGGTGATGATGACTGCTTGACCACCGCACGCATGTACAGTAGACGCACGCGCATATTCTCCGTCCATCTATCATAGAGACAGACAGCTCAAAGTGGCGGCATGTAAAGAAAGCAGCTCCTAACCATGATGGATTCCTGCACTGTCAAGAAGGCGTCGTACATTTTGGTATTTCTCATTTTTAGTTCTCAAATAACTCACTGCAACCGCTAGCACGTGCCCGCCGTGACGGCGCTCTGATGACTCTGACACCTGTCTGTCTGCACGTGCTCACCGCCGACCGCCACCGCCTCTGTCTCCTGGCCCCTCCCTCTATCTTCTCTCCCGTGCCTGACGGACGAACGAATAAACGCGACCTCACGGGGTGATTGCACTTGCACCCGGGGTGGAGGGTGGGAGTAGGTGGGGTTTGTTGGGGAGGGGGGGGGGGGGGGGGGGGCAGGTTGTACTTATCCCCGTTGCATCAGCAGTTCTCATGCAAATGTATTTCCATGCAGGCTATTTCTTTCTACAGTATCTCCGTCCTTGGAGAACCACGCAAATTATTTTGATGAATTTACCCCAATGTAGCCTGGTTACATCCTCCTGCATGGATTATTATCACAGCCCCTCCCCTGCTGCTACACCCCCCCCCCCCCCCCCCCCCCCCCACCCCACTCTATGAAATATTCATGTGCTTTCTTTTTTAAGCACATCGCTCTTGAACGTGACACTGTTTATGATGTGAATACATATTCATGTTTTGTTGTGTGTTGTTTGTGTTTTTAGTCATGCCGTTTAATCAGTGATTTGATCTTATTATGGGATGGGAACGTTAACATTGCATTGCCATTCGTTTCTTGTCTTTGGCATCGGTGCCGGAGGCCATCGGTAACAACATGCAGGCTGGCACACAGCTTGCTATATCGCTTATACAGCAAAAAAAGAGATGATTTGATCTGTCTGAGCACAGAAGAGAAACAAGAACAAGTAAAAATGTATTTTTCCATATTTCTCCATCAAAGTTTGAATGCACTTGACTTACATTATGTATAGCTACCATATGAGGTCATCGCTTTATTATTAGTTGTACTGCCTCATTTTGACACTAGAGGGCGCATGGCTGTTAGTGAGCAGACCCCATCCAACATGATGCCTATAAATAATTCACCACATTCCTTCTGCAAGCCTACATTTATTCTCAGGCATTATATTTTAAATAACAGCTACCCTATTTACAAGAGTGTTAAATTACAAGGGATAAACATGTTTTTGCTTTTACTCTGCAGTGAGTGGGAGGGAGAGAGGGAGGGAGGAGGTAGGGGTAAACTAGGACACTGAGGCATGTCTTTTTATGTTAGGTAATGATCAAATGACAGTTAGTCATGAGTTAATAATGTCAGTTGACTAAAATAAGCCGCTCTCTTTGCTACGTTAACCAGATCTGCTGTGGAGGAGAAAGAACAAAGGGATGAATAAAGGAGTGTTCATAATTGGATTTGTCATTTCTTTTTTCTCCTCCTCAACAAGTACCTCTCAGTTCTGCTAGTTATTGACCCTGTGTTGTTTTTCCACTTTCTCTGCTGTTCTCCACCGTCTAGCATTTTAGTTTGAGCGCTGAGGGAAATATTATTCAGTCGCAAACAGTAGCGGGACTGAAAATGGCGTCCTTCACACATTTGAGCTCTTCTCTGTCTCTGAGGAACAGGAGAGATCGTGAGGGGGGCCTCTCTCAGACATATGTACAGTATTGCAGTGGGCAGATGCACCTGTGTGTCACCTGCTGCAAGTGCGATTGATGGGAGAATATCAAGGTATGAGGCATGAATAAGTCATGGGAGGTTCTCCCCTGGAGGACTGGCCGTGCAGTGTGTGTGTGTGTGTGTGTGTGTGTGTGTGTGTGTGTCTCGGCTGACACAGCAGTCTCGTCTCTGGGAACACAGAGGCCGGAGTGAGTGACATAACACTCGACAGCTGAGCAGAAAAAGCAGGTGCTGTACTGTACTTGTGTGTGTGTGTGCTGTACTGTACTTGTGTGTGTGTGTGTGCTGTACTGTACTTGTGTGTGTGTGTCTGTACTTACTGCAGCCTCAAGTGATGCGCTTTTGTCCTGAATTAGCATCTGACCTTCATGTCTCCACGTCATCTGCACACTCATGCTGCATAACCCCCCTCACTACACACACACACACACACACACACACACACAGATAACTCACAGAGGTATCATTAAGTGAGGGTGACAGTATCCTTTATTCATTGTGTGTGTTTTTGTTAATTCTGCACACCGCACTGCCATCTGCCGTAATGCCGTATGGCCCTGTGTTCAATCACAAAGAGAGAAGGAAGGAGAGAGGGATGGAGGGGGAGAGAGAGGAAGAGGGAAGGAAGGAGAGAGGGATGGAGGGGGAGAGAGAGGAAGAGGAAAGGAAGGAGAGAGGGATGGAGGGGGAGAGAGAGGAAGAGGGAAGGAAGGAGAGAGGGATGGAGGGGGAGAGAGAGGAAGAGGGGAGGAAGGAGAGAGGGATGGAGGGGGAGAGAGAGGAAGAGGGAAGGAAGGAGAGAGGGATGGAGGGGGAGAGAGAGGAAGAGGGAAGGAAGGAGAGAGGGACGGAGGGGGAGAGAGAGGAAGAGGGAAGGAAAGAGAGAGGGATGGAGGGGGAGAGAGAGGAAGAGGGAAAGAAGGAGAGAGGGATGGAGGGGGAGAGAGAGGAAGAGGGAAGGAAGGAGAGAGGGACGGAGGGGGAGAGAGAGGAAGAGGGAAAGAAGGAGAGAGGGATGGAGGGGGAGAGAGAGGAAGAGGGAAGGAAGGAGAGAGGGATGGAGGGGGAGAGAGAGGAAGAGGGAAGGAAGGAGAGAGGGATGGAGGGGGAGAGAGAGGAAGAGGGAAGGAAGGAGAGAGGGATGGAGGGGGAGAGAGAGGAAGAGGGAAAGAAGGAGAGAGGGATGGAGGGGGAGAGAGAGGAAGAGAGAAAAAAGGAGAGAGGGATTGAGGGAGAGAGAGAGGAAGAGGGAAAGAAGGAGAGAGGGATGGAGGGGGAGAGAGAGGAAGAGGGAAGGAAGGAGAGAGGGACGGAGGGGGAGAGAGAGGAAGAGGGAAGGAAGGAGAGAGGCACGGAGGTGTAGGGAGATTCATGTCCGCCTGTCTCTCGTGCAGATGGTGTGGTGTGTGCGTGTGTGAAAGGTGGACAGATCTAAAGTGGCGGAGTCATCCCTCTCTCCGCTTCACCTCATCCATATGAATCATCCCTCTCGTGCGCTAAACAGAACGGTGTGTAGTCCGTACGTCCGCGCTGTCCATTAAACATCCACACCGCTCGCTGACAGCGTCCGGAGCGCCCGCGCTCAGCAGCTGAGTTACAGCGCAGCGCAGTACGACAGCCAGGAGCCAGCTGTGATCAGGCTGATTACAGGGAGCGAGGTCGGTCGGTGTCCATTTTCATTTCGTTTCTCAAACATCTGGAATTGATTTAGAGGGAAAAAGGGGACAATTGGATCTCGTAATTGGATGTTTAATGTATTTTTGAAGGTATAGATGAATTCACACCGTGCCACACTGACTATAATGTTGTAGGCACCTCTGCAAAAAAAATAAGAAAAGGTCTTGTGATGTTTGATCCTGTTGTCAGTGACACGCCTGCTTAACATGAACCCTGGTTGGTAGCGCTAGATGGTTTCACAGGATCCAACGATTTACATCAGATGGCGACATTGTCAACCTCGAACCCCATAATAATCAATCAACCTCTCTCTGTGTCCGGCTCCTCCACCGCGCACAGATAGAGGGGACAGTATAATTGTGTGACATGTGTTCAGCGGTCATATTCATTACTGGGTGGACAGAATAATGTGGACAAATGGACGTTAATGAAACAGGCAAACTGCGACCAACCGTTGTGAGAGATGAGAGCAGCATCGCTTAGCTGCATTCTAAATGAACATGTGAGAGAGAGAGAGGCACTGATCATAGCTAGATTGGTATGCTAGTTATCATACCACTGGAGGGACAGATGGGGAGAGAGAGAGAGAGAGAGAGAGAGAGAGAGAGTGATGGAAGGGCGTCTACAAAAGAAAGATAAGCTGTAAAGTCCTGCATAATAATCTAATAAGAATCGTAGTACATTCACATTTCAGTGACTGAAGGGACACATTTATCTGAAGGGACTTCCAATTATGAGCTAGACTTGGGTACCGCCTTTACAGAGAGAGTCCCCTGCTATAGATGTCCACCAAGCTCTAGGAATGCATAGGATGACTAGATAATGTCTGTGAGATGTTACTGATATCAAAACGAGGTCGTGGCCTGTTTACAGTAACACAAGTGTGTCTGGCATTCTTTGTCACCAGTGATTGCGACTGTCGTTATTCCTAAGGTAATAAAAATGGATGGTTCATTTCGGCCGTGAAATAACAAGATGTGATTGGGGTGCATATTTGAGGTCTGGAGCGGTTGTGAGAAGGAGAGAGAGTGGGAAAGAGAGAGAGAGAGAGACAGAGAGAGAGCGGGAGCATGCTGTCTTTTTGAATCTGTTCCTTTTATTTCATTTGTTCCCCGGTGAGCCTGACATAGGCCGGGGCCAAACTGGCTGCCGATCTACCGAGGGGCTTCAAACAAACATCTCGTCTCAACGACAACACCGCCGCAGGAATGCTGAACTGATTATCCGATATGGCGGCGCAAGGCGACCACGAGCAGTTTGGGCTGGTAGACCGCTCAATAAAGTCACGGCGAGGCTCGTAGCTAACGTAGGCTAGGCCCCACCTCTCCTCAAAAGAGCCCAAAGTGATTTTGTTCTGAGAGGCTTTGAAAGTACAGTAACACCCGGCAGTATGTCAAGGTGAGACCACTGTGGGTGTGGGTGGGAGGCAATCCAAAATAAGGTTGCTTTTAAAAGCCCGAAAGCCTGTAATGTTGGTTAGCAGTGAGCTAAGCAAAGCATATTACTTAATGGCAGAGAAAACGAAAAGGGGAGGGGGGGGGTGAAAGTGAGAAAGACAGAGAGAGAGAGAGAGAGAGAGAGTTGTAGGTCACGTTTCTGGGAGCCATTGCGGGTTGTTTTTTTTTCTCAGTAAGAGCCAAGGGTTTTCTCCCCCCTGTCTTTGTTCTCTGGGCTGGCACTGCGGAACAGTGACACAGTTCTGCTATCTCACGGGGCTGGCCAAACACCACTCCCCCTGGCTACTGGAGAGGGAGGGATGTGGGGGGGGGGGGGTAGCGAGACAGAAAGATAGAGAAAGATAGAGATGCGGTAGTAGTTGTAGTAACAGTAGTACTAGTAGTAGTTGTAGTAACAGTAGTACTAGTAGTAGTACTGCAGCAGTGATGTGTTGGCAGAGCCGCATGATGCTGGACTGCGCTGAGCAGCTGTCCTGTCCTCTTCCTGGACTGCCCAAAACGACTCTCTCCACTGCCAAGAAACCTTCTTTTAGGCTCCGCTCCTCGGGGGTGTATTCAGAGCTCGGGACTCAGGACTGGGCACGGGCTATCCAAACACCCCTGGACCCTGATCACATGACCCACTCAAATACGCCATAGGAAACATGACAGAACCTCTAATTCAGGAACCACAGCGGGTCAAATGTTCTCTATTTCTCCTGTTTGTTTTTTTTCTCTCTTTTTCCCTCCCTCTCGTCAGTCTTTCTTTCCTTTCAGTCTTTCCTTTTTGTCTCTCGCCTGCAATTTCACACCAGGATTTGATATGGCGCAGCGTGTGGACAGATGTTCTTAGCATAGCATGTGACTCTGCTACAGACTCCTTTTTTTCCCTTCAAGTACATCGTTTGTGTGTGTGTGTGTGTGTGTGTGTGTGTGTGTGTGTGTGTGTGTTTTTGTTCTACTTTTTTTGGCGCCTACTGTAAACGCGGTATTGAAGCTCAGCCCTGCTTCTTTGAAACGGCTTTTTATAAGAATGGAAAGTATGCTTTCAGTGAGTGGGAGACTCTGTAATGACAACACTAGAACAGAGGGTTAATGCACCTCAGTAATAATGACTAAGACATTACTCACGGCTCTGGAATCCACATCACTGGTGGAGGGATATATATACTGTATGGGAACTGAGAGTGAACTCTTGAGAGAGAACATTCATCTCCTCAGACAAAGACAAACAGCTATTTGAAAAGAGGAGAGTTTGTTTTGGGCTCCATAACATCCCTCTCGTTCGCCCCAGTCCTCGGGTCTCTCTCTGTGGTGCGTGTAAACGTTTTTGCTGCGCAGATACACAAAACAAATAACCCCTAGCTGTTGCCACGGTGACAAAACAGCCCACTTGTCTTTTTAAAATTTCTGCTCTGATTCAGTTTTTCAGCTACCTGTTTCTTTCTGCTGGTTTGAACGCACACAGATAAAGCTTGATATACAGATAGATAGATAGATAGATAGATAGATAGATAGATAGATAGATAGATAGATAGATAGATAGATAGATAGATAGATAGATAGATAGATAGATAGATAGATAGATAGATAGATAGATAGATAGATAGATAGATAGATAGATAGATAGATAGATAGATAGATAGATAGATAGATAGATAGATAGATAGATGGATGGATGGATGAATGGATGGATGGATAGATACAGTAGAAAGAAAGGTACTTTATTTATTCCTGAGGATAAATCATTGTTGCTATGTTATTGCAGTGTAGAGTGATGTGACGTATTGTGATTATAGTTAATCCTTCATTGTCAGTCCCATTGTAGTGTTGAGCAGGCGTTCCACCGCGAGAGGTCCTAGCCCTCAGCTAACGCTAACCCTCAGCATGAGGCAATCTCTCCACAGGGAGAGAGCAAACGTTGCTTTGGACTCACCTTGTTGGTTCTGCTGCATTGGCACTCCTTTTTTTAGTCAGTTAGCCTAATTTAGTATCTGACAGACTTTGTTAAGGCTACATCTGCATTGTCGCTTTGTCGCTTCTCTCTGCATTGTCGCTTCTCTCCATCCTGTCCCCTGTGATATCAGAAGGTAACCATTGATGTCACAGTTCATGTTTATCTAATGTTTGAGATCTCTTCGCGGAGAATTGGGACACAAAAGCCACCTCCCTACAGATAATCAATGGCCTACTTGTTTGATCAGATGCTAGAGGCTGTCATGTCTGACTGCTGATTGGGTAAATTGTTTCATGGTGGTACTCTATTGGTCGGACAAAGAGGTCTTTCTGCGTGACGGAGGGATGGGGGTGGTGGGGGGTGGGGGGGTGTAATCCGATCCCTTGTTGGTTCCACTCTCACAAAAACACATTCCAGTCCAGTTGGCAGGTAAACACTTTAATAAAGGAAGCTGGAGATCTTATCTGAGGCCTTGAAGGAGTATAACAATAGAACGGATTCTGAGGATAGGTTCCAACATGTACAGTACAGTGTTTCATGTTGTTGTATTGTTGTATAGTCAGATGGAGGCATAAAAAGGCAAAAGTCTTGTCTTTCTCATTGTTTATGATTTGTTTGTACAGCCCATAGGCGAAAGTTGGGTGAAAAACATGTCCCTCACACTATTGCTTGATCCGTGGAAATAATATCTGCATCGCAAGCTGAATCCGATCCGTTCTGACGCAAGGCACTTTTCATAACACCGATAATATTGTTGCCTTTTTCCTGGTGATATTCTATCTCGACCCTGCAAAGTGAGATTCAGTAACATTAGAGAACACAGAGAGAGAGAAGAAAAAACTTGTCAGGCAAGCAAGTTCATTGCAGTACCCAAAGCCTTAATCAGCAGTTTAACAGACAAATTCACTAATGAGGCTTCCTCTTCTCCTTCTCCCCCAGCTCCCAACCTGAAGGGGCGACCACGGAAGAAGAAGCCGTCTGTGTCCCAGCGACGGGACTACCTGGGACAGGGGCCACCAGCGGGCAAGGAGACAGGCACCTCAGAGGGCAAGGCCTCCGCCAAGGTACTACCCAAATGTGGTTAGCATGTTAGCATCCTTAAAGTCCTACTCTTATGACACTCTTAGTACAGTCCCTGGGACCCGGCTGGCCGATTGTAGCACTGCAACAACGACAGCACCTTTGAATATCAGCAGCCCTCATAGAGTGCCTAAGCGGAAGCAGGACCTCTGACCTCTGTCACTCTCTTGTCTCTCTGTCATGGCAGGTGAAGCTGGACGGTAAGACTGGAGGACCAGCCAAGTCCAGGCCCGGCAGCAGCACCAGCACCAGCAGCAGCAGCAGCGGTGGTACCGGCAGTAAGAGGGTGTCGTCCTCAGAGGAGAAAGCCCAGAACCAGGTGCCAGATGGGGGCTCGGGAGAGGAGTGTCGGGCTGAGGAGCAGGCCTTCCTGGTGGCTCTCTACAAATACATGAAGGAGAGGAAGACCCCCATCGAGAGGATCCCGTACCTGGGCTTCAAACAGAGTGGGTAGACCCCCCCCCCCTCGCAGCTGGCCTTCAAGTGCCCCATAGACTCTCCTTATAGATTCTCACTGTTACCCGGACAGTCTGTCTGTCTGTCTGTCTGTCTGTCTGTCTGTCTGTCTGTCTGTCTGTCTGCCTGCCTGCCTGTCGGTCTGTCTGTCTGTCTGTCTGTCTGTCTGTCTGTCTGTCTGTCTGTCTGTCTCCCTGTCTGTCTGTCTGTCTGTCTGTCTGTCTGTCTGTCTGTCTGTCTGTCCTGTTGGCTGGTAATCATCTCTGGTAGATAATTTCACTTGAGTGTACACCATGCTGACAGCTCCTGGAAAGTGGCTCAGCTTTCCAGAGAAAACAGAGACAAAGATCTTCCCCGTTATCTCTGGGACTGAGAGAGGGCCATTATCTTAACTCCTCTTTAAAAGGCTCCTACAGGATAAGTGGATACCTTAACCCTACTGGGAGAATTTGGTGTTCTTACAAAACTCTGTTCTCTTCTGCAGAGTAGTTAATTGGGTTGCAGAACTGAAGAGGGAGAGAGAGAGAGAGACAGAGGGAGAGAGAGAGAGGGAGAGAGAGAGAGAGAGAGAGAGAGAGAAAATGAGTTCCCCCCCCCCCATCTCAGATCTAATGTGATGTATCCAGCTGCTTGCACCTGTGCTGTGAATAAAGAAGTAGTTTAATTTCTCTAAACTCAAATTAAACTTGCCAGGACATAATACCCAGTCATCGAAATAAGTGCAAACAAAAATTACATTAAGCCAAGCCTTTTTCAAAATAAGCCCTCAGACATTAAATATGATATTTAGCTGTTTATGATCACTGAACGTATAATCACCGCAAACACTTTGATACTGTTTGTGGGTTTTAATATTGTTACTGTGCGATTATATACTGTGTAGGGTGCTACCTGTCTTTCCTTTCACACATGTAACTCTATATAGCATAGCTACTCAGGTAGCCAGGCAGTTCTGCAGTTTTATGGACAGAGGAATAATCACCCTGGGCCTCCCTGTTACTGTATGCACATTACCTAACACTCGAAAATAGAGCATGCGTTCTCCAATCTGACCTGAACAAACACTCTATCTATCTTTCATTCTCTCCTCCACTGCTAAACAAAGCAGGTCTTTCCAGTATGCAGTAAGAAGGTCAGAGGGGTGTGTGTGGGAAAAAGGACAAAGAATATGCTGCCTATTCAGGAGTTGCGTGGTTATCATCGTTGTGCGTGCGTGCGTGTGCGCGTGCGTGCTTTAACACTATGTTGCTCATTCATTACTCTGTGGGAGAAGATTTATTCTATTGAAATTATTGATTGCATTTCAAAAGGGACGTTTTCACATTGAAGTGTTACATCAATACCAATTGATGCGGCTAGCTATAAGTAGCCGTTGGCATTTATATTTCCACCCTCAACCCCCATAGTTAGTGACTGCTGTATTGTTGCTCACGCTGGTCTTCTTTATGGTGTTCAATGTGCTTCTTGTGCCACACAGTCAACCTGTGGACCATGTTTCAAGCGGCACAGAAGCTCGGAGGATATGAGTTGGTGAGTGTTCATGTAATCTTTGTGTGCGTGTGTGTGCGTGTGCGTGCATGTGTGTACAGTACTGTATGTGCGTCTGGCTACTGAGGATTCCTGAACGTTAAACAGCAAACACAGGTCGAATATGTTGGCGTCCATTGCTGTGAGGGTGTGTTCACTAAGCTGGGTTTAGCCATAACCTCAGGCAGCTCCACATTTGTCCAAACTGACACAGTTCTGTAAAACAAGTGGGAAAACATGTGAGGCTTTTAGTCAGGCAGGGGAAATTGGCTTGGCAGGTTCCAGCGCCCTGTCGGGAATGAAGGGAGTGGGATTGTCTGACACACCAGGGACAGAGTGAAAGGATTTGACCCACTGAAGTAAATAGAACTCATTGCCTTTTTGCCGTAGTTCACAGACGCGCCAGCGTCACGCCGGACCGGACGCCAGGCCGAGCGAAGCTAGCCAAGATTTTCAAAAACAGAGAAAGGGAAAACAGAAAACCCGCAACCTAGTATGAATCCCTCCTCACTTCCCTTCCGTTCCCTTGACGTGATCTCTGAGGTACAGTAGCGCTTCGGGTAGGTTAAAACAAGCGCTCCTCCGCACGGCTGTCACCCACCATCCAGTCATCTAATCAATGACTTCTCCAAGGACAGGAGGAAGGACATAAAACCATTCTTCCTCCCGTCCTTGGAAGAGTTGTTGATTTTGGAGTGAATGATCCTCAGAGGGTCCCGGGTGATTACCGCGTGAATGGAATTCCACGAGTCCGCGGGGGACAGGAAGTCGAGCGGTTTAGCACTTTAACGGCGTCGCCCACAGCATCAACAACAACGACAACACGTACGAGACACTTTGCACACCCAAGATAATCTGTGGCCGTCCCCAAGCTGCCACAAAGGACTCGTCGGTGCCAGATGACATCTGTAATAAGAATCAGTTTAAGCTCTGGGAGATGAGGTCACTGGAAATGTTGACGTCACCCATTGAGCTGATTAAAGAGCTGTTGGCCCCTGTGAGCTGGACAGGGCCTGACAGTGTTCTCAGGGTCCTGCCAAATACGGGCTTTTTTACAGTGAGGGGAAACATCTCTCCAACGATAGCAATATGAAAACAAACTGCCGTCAGGACAATGTTATGACTTCAGTGTTTTATAGAGCGCAGTTGGAGGAGAATGAGAGAATTCACGAATCTAATTCACATTTTGTCATAAACACGCTTGTGTTAACCAACACCAATTCCTAGAACAGATGTGGACTCTCCCTTCGCAAGTTCAATCTCCGCTACCATGGCATGACAACACAGTTACGGCTACCGCCTGCCCTTGTGGTGTTACAGTGGCGTTGATGGACGGTGATCGTCAACACTGACTTTCCTATCAACGTTCCGCACGAGGTTATATACATATGTATAGTTATTTTATTATTTAGATGATTTAGTGCGTTTATGATGTAACTGTTCGTACCGGCTCTGTTCTTCTTCTCTCTCTTCTTCTCTGTGGTGTTTATCGCACCGTAGGCCGCTGACTGTGATCTCGTCTGGCCTTGTGGTACATGTTGATCAAATGCAAATCTGTAGGCATTACAGAGCTCTCTAGCCATTTAATGGCTAGACGCTATTCAGCGCTGTGCTCTATCTCCGAACAAAGTGGCTGAATCATTTTAAATTAATTGAAAATACAGCCTGTTCCTACCCTTTAGTAGATTACTGCCCTCTCAGTGGGCGGCTAGAGAGCAGTGTGTGGAGAGAACACAGACAGACAGATCACCCCCTAGACCTTCATCAGTCCGTACCCAGATCACCCCCTAGACCTTCATCAGTCCTTACCCAGATCACCCCCTAGACCTTCATCAGTCCTTACCCAGATCACCCCCTAGACCTTCATCAGTCCGTACCCAGATCACCCCCTAGACCTTCATCAGTCCTTACCCAGATCACCCCCTAGACCTTCATCAGTCCTTACCCAGATCACCCCCTAGACCTTCATCAGTCCTTACCCAGATCACCCCCTAGTCCTTCATCAGTCCTTACCCAGATGTGTTCGGAAAGCTAAGGAAGGTAAACTCATTGTTACACAAAAACGCTAACATTGAACGATCCGAAGGTCCGGTATAAAACGGCAACTCTGCATATAAACAGTGATCTGATGTGCGGCGTACTGTACTGTAGCTAATGAATGAACAGCATGCATGCGAATTCACGCAAATAAACATTGGCGCATGAACATATGAGGCTAAGAATTTAATACCGGCATTATTGAATCCACAGCACACAGTATGATGTTAGTCATTATCTTTAGATACAGTATGAGTTCTCCCACTGTACATCACTCTCCCTGTCCTCTTCCCTCCCAGATTACTGCGCGCCGACAGTGGAAAAATGTTTATGATGAGTTGGGAGGAAACCCAGGAAGCACCAGCGCCGCTACCTGTACACGCAGACACTACGAGAGGTAGGACACACACACACACACACATGCGCGCGCACACACACACGCACACACACGCACGCACGCACACACGCAAGCGCACACACGCACACACACTTCGACACACGCACACACACTTAGACACACACACACGCACACACACACACACATGCACACACATACACGCACACACACACGCACACACACACACACACACACACACACACACGCACATACGTACACACACACACACATGCACACACATACAGTACGCGCACACACACACGCGCACACACACACATGCACGCACAGTATGGATTCAATATCATGTCATGGATCAGTGCATGCATTCAAAGATCCCTTGGCAAAATAAGGTATTTTATAATTATTTGAAAAACAATCCAAAGTGACCTTTGCATGTGTATGAGAGTGAGCGGGTGATAGGAGGGGGGAGAGAGAAAGAGAGAGTGTGTGTGTGTGTGTGTGTGTGTGTGTGTGTGTGCGCGTGTGTGCGTGCGTGTGTGTGTGTTCGCCTGTCTTTATTCAGCTGACCTACGTAGTCCGTAACTGCCGTACCCGTGCGTCGTACCGAAGTCCAATACAAACCGACAGTATTTTGGTGTAGCGAAATATAGGCGGCCAAAAGTGCACAGAAACACCCTTGATCAGAAGGCCTTGACTGTAGTGGAGCTGTGCTGCTGCATTCACTTGTGCAGCTGTGAGGAGGAATTGATTGAATTAATTTGCAGAGCAAATGAAGCCATTCTCCTCCTCGCTGGCCCTGGTTGAAAGAGCAGTGTAGCCAAGATGAGACGCTATTATACCGGACCGCTCCCCTGTCGTGTCTTCGGTTTCCAGTGGGCCTGTGACCATTGTGTGTGTGTGTGTGTGTGTGTGTGTGTGTGTGTGTGTGTGTGTGTATGTGCATGCGTCACTCAGCCTTTAGTTAGGATTTGTAATGAAGTGTCTTTTCATGAGACTGTTGAAGCAGAGCTGGCGGGCGTACAAACGCACACACACACACACACACACACACACACACACACACACACACACACACACACAGACTCCCTCAGACCGCAGAAGAGGGAATGTGGAGGTTTGGGTTTTTATGAGGGACCTCAGCTCCGTGAAACAAGCTCCCTGGGCCTTGATCATGGTCGCTACACCTCTTTCCTGTTTCACAGAAAGGGTAAACCAAACTATAAAAAGTTCTCTGTTAAGCGTTCGGTATTTGAAGAGGGGTTTAATCACCTGCCCTTTGGTTTTTTATGTGGAATCAGTCTTACCTAGTGGTCTCTTTAACAGACTTATAAACCTGAGCAGATAATCAGGCCAGCTAAAGGTGCATTCAGAAAGAGTCTTGTGATAAGGGCTAATCTTCAGACAATAGCTCAACCATAATATATTGCTTTTGAATGAGAAAACATAAATCATCATCTTTTAGATTATCAAGGCTTCATACCGCTCACAATAAATGGTTCCAAAATCAATGTTCAACATCCACTAAGATCCCAGCATCTCTCTGTGGACCATGATGAGTTCTATTCATTATCATCACTATGAATACACTTAGAGATTAACAAAAAAACACAGATTACAAATTAGGTCATAGAAGATGACATCAATAACCTTGAAGGGGGCTGCCGCATTACTTTCCTCCCTCTCTCCCTCCCTTCTTCTTTCTTCCCTCTCTCTCTCTCTCTCTCTCTCTCTCTCTCCCTTCCTTCTTCTATCTTCCCTCTCTCTCTCTTTCTCTCTCTCTCTCTCCCTCCCTTCTTCTATCTTCCCTCTCTCTCTCTCTTTCTCTCTCTCTCTCTCCCTCCCTTCCTTCTTCTATCTTCCCTCTCTCTCTCTCTCTCCCTCTCTCTCTCTCTCTCTCTCTCTCCCTCCCTTCCTTCTTCTATCTTCCCTCTCTCTCTCTCTCTCTCTCTCTCTCCCTCCCTCCCTTCTTCTATCTTCCCTCTCTCTCTCTCTCTCTCTCTCTCTCTCTCTCTCTCTCTCCCTCTCTCTCTCTCTCTCTCCCTCCCTCTCCCTCTACCTCCTCACCACGGTCTATAAAAACCTAGAAATCCACAACATCGACCTGTAACACACAGACACCGTAACCAGTACAGTACAAATCAGATACGGCTGCAAGCCTGTCAAATACAAATGCCAATGTTCCATTTCCAAGAGAAAGAGATGGAGGAAGGAGAAAAAAGGAACCATAAATTCCCACCCCGGCCTTTATTGATTTTTGTCTCTCTCTCCTCGGCGGGATGGATGAGTGCACGCTCTAAACTCCAACAGGCCACGGATGAGGGAACGCATCCCCAACCCCTGCTTGACTATGACAGCTTTTAATGCGGTGTTTTTTAAGTATATTTTAATGATGTGGCTGAGTGTGTACCTCTCCTCTGGGGGCCTGGCGTCAGCTGTTCACTCCCCCCCCCCCCCCCCCCCACCCCCCCCGTGAGATGAAAGACGTCGAGTACTGCAGGGACAAACACAAGAAGCGTAGCAGGCGGTTGTCTCTTTAATAAGACAAGTCATATCGTAACATTATTAATATTCCTCTCTGATCCCCTAGTTATCATATTAAATCCCCCTCTCTCAAATGCCATCTGATTATTGTTGGTGTTTAACGACCAGGGATCAGAGATGGCGAGTAATTCGTCTCTTTGTTCCGAACGATAAACGTTGGTTTTGATCAGCGTTGACGACGCAGAGAGACGTGAAGACGTGACATCGGGGGCCGTGTAGGAAGATGAGACAGCTGTAATTGGAATCGTTGATTGATCTAATGAGTTTATCCCGGCTAATTTGCATGTTGATTTACAATGCCTGTTTTGTCCCGTTACCACGGCAACGGGGCTTCTTAGAGAGGGGAACGGTGGGTAATGTAATAAATGAGTCACACACACACACACTTGTATCCTGATCTCGTCCAAATAATGATGCGACGTATTTAGGTTGATGCTGATAATGTTTGCTTGAGGCCTCCAGAGTATATATTGGATTTGCTAGTCATTACCAACCCATGTGTGTTCCTACTGTACCAACATGGTTACATCAATACTGTATGTTGAGTCTGTTGCTGTGGAGCCCTAGCAGATTATTCTACTAGCTAACGCATACATTAAAGATGGGGAACTGACCTGCGTCAAACATTAACGCAGGTTAGACTCTCTGACTCTCTCTGTGTTGCTAACCTCGGCCTCACATTCTGAACCCTGCTTGGTCTTCGGCCGCAGATCCGCAGGCTTTCTCGTTAGCCCCTGAGTTCTTTCTCCAGGGTCAATGTTAGCGTTAGCGTTAGCAGCGCTCTGTTATGAGTGTCCGTTCTCATCCACCAAGTCCTTCCTGCTTTACGGCCAGGGGTTGTCCAGGGGGAAAACCAGAACTCTGTTTATATTGAGATGCCAACAGAGAGAGAGAGAGAGAGAGAGAGAGAGAGAGAGTGAGAGAGAGAAGCACTTGGCGTGAAGGCCTAGCTCTTTAATTGAATGTATTTAAAATCATTACAGAGGAATTTGGACCTCATTTAGAGCAAATTAGAAAGCAGATTCCTCGTCCTAATAAAAAACTGTGAACTGCAGCAAGGAATCTCACAGAACCAACAAGGGGAACACAGCGAGCTCGTTATTATTATTATTATTCAGCAGTAATAATTCTACTCGGCCGTTAATGGATTTTCTTCCTGTGGAAAGAATGAGGTTATTTTGGAGTTGAAAGCCACAGTGTGACAGTGGGACCCGGCTTGTTATTCCCTTAAAGCAAAGCCCTTTACTGGGCCAAGGAGGGGTGGCTCAAGGGTCAACCGTCCAGGGGGGGTGAGCTTTATGGAGCCATGTCTTTTTTTTTTGTTGTTCTTCATATCCTTTTCTCCTTCTCTTCCTTTGCTCTCTCTCTCTTTATCCCCCCCCCCCCCAGTACAACCTCTCTCACTCTTTTTTTAGTAGCTCATATATCACATCAACATCCCTCAACTATTTTTAAGAGCTATTTTTCATATAACATTGGTGGTCTGTTTCGCAATTAGCGTTTGATGTTGAACTTTTCTCGTCAGTCCATGAGCATACTTATGGTGATTGGGGATGAGTGTGCTGCTAGGAATAGCTTTCTGAAACTAATTCCTGTAATGGCAATGTTTACTCCCCAGGCTGGGACTGTTCCTGCATGGGGAGCTCCCTCTAGTGGTGAGGATTTAGAAATGCAGTTAAATTGAACAAACACTGATTGTTTCATAATTCTGTCATAACTGTTATGTATAATAGGCCTACAGCTGATGAACGTTTTATAAAAGGTTGTCTTTATATGATATGATCAAACATCATATTGATATAAACAATGTTTTCCCCGGAAATAGCCCATCACGTTTTGTTAGTCTTCCTTCTTGAGTGGGATGTGTGAAGTAGGTTCTTCGGTTACTGTAGCAACTGTTAATAGAGTAAACATCCTTCCTCAAATGTGATCTTACCAGCTTATGTAATGATTATGTAAATGCACGCAGACTATTTCTGAGTTATCATTCCACTTCATAAAGGAGCATTCCGCCTTTCTTATAAAATCACATAATCAACAGTAACGTCTCACTAACAGCAACTATACTATAGAGCGTCTCGAACCATCAATGAAGAACCTGTGTACTTAATACTGTACCATAAATATTTATCTACTATCATTCACATTTGAGATATTAAGATTCACTCACTCACTCACTCACTCACTCACTCACTCAGGAGAGCAAGGGAGGGAGGCTACATTGACCTCTGGGCCGGTAGCTGCACCACAGAGCGGCACGGCTAGCTTAAAAGTAGCCCTGCACAGCGCAGCACATCGCAGCGCTGACCGCTTCAAAAGAGAGATTTCACAACGCTGCTCCACATATCCAGCAGGAGCTCAATGTTGATGCGGCCTCATAACTGCTAACCCTCCTTTTCTGCACTGCAACGGAAATCCATGTCCTCTTAATCATTTATGCTGATCCGCGTTTTGCAGTGAGGCTAGAGGAGTGCTCTTCGGGGGGGCATACATAGACATATACTGTATACAAGTGTGGCTTCATGCATAATGCACTTGTACTGTACATTTGGTTTGTCCTACTTGTGATGGAAAGAATACTGTTGTGATATTTCTCCTCTGGACCATACAGTATTTCTCCAGAAAAGACGAGGACGTGTTGTGTTTACTTAGCACAGCTCCAGATCGCTCAGGGTAATTACCGTATAGTTTTCTCGCTGTTTACCTACAAACCGCTGTTTCTCTCTGGCTTGTTGTTGGAGATGAGGGTTACATAACCCGAGAAACACCAGGTCAGGAATACAGCGTCTGGATGATATCCCTGCCTCGGCAGCGCTCCCAGAGGAAACACACACACACGCGCACGCACACACACACACACGCAATCCA
Organism: Borostomias antarcticus; assembly: GCF_949987555.1. NCBI lineage: Eukaryota > Metazoa > Chordata > Actinopteri > Stomiiformes > Stomiidae > Borostomias > Borostomias antarcticus. The sequence continues at coordinate 2,629,850 of NC_140262.1, forward strand.
ATTTACCTTTGACTGTATTGGAGCTTGAATGTCTTCTCCCGGTGGAAATGCCTGCATCTATTATCACTAAGAATAGGTTGATGGAAGACGAAACATTCTTACATCTGGGAACATTTCTTTTTTTTTTCTGACAATGTTATTTTAATGAATGACTGGAATACATTACATTACAGTCATTTAGTAGACGCTTTTATCCGTAACAACTTACAATAAGTGCATTCAACGTAGAGAACTATTACAACAGAATACGTTTTCAAGAGAACTATTGTACTAGATGCCAGGTAATCACAAGTTACGTTTAGGGGACTTATCAGGCATGGCTGCCCTTTTCTCATTGGATGGTCGTCTTCGGTGACCTCTGACCCTCAGGTCTTGGCTGAGGCTGAGCTCCTCATCATGCCGCGCAGCCCTATCGCCTGTCCTCTCTGGGGTAAACCCTCCTCCTGCTCCAGCTCTCAGACACCCGGGGCTCTGTGGAAATGCTGGAACATTCTAGACCCCAGCAACTGTGTGTCCAGGTGATGAGCTACTAGGGGCTTGAATGATTTCCTACGCACACACACACACACACACACACACACACCATCTCTGACTGTTTTGAGTGGCACGATGACCGGTTTGGTCCGAGCCCTCAGGTGCAGCTGAACCAGCACAGCAGAGGTGACGGAGGGGAAACTGCAAACTAAAACAAGCGCCCCTCATCCCGCAACGACAACATGCCAGAAGCGGCCAATACCGGTCCCACTTCAAACCGCAAAACACCTGCTCCCAGCCAATGACAGCCAAGCATGTTGGTCTGCCCCGAACGTGACCCTGTGTAGCTGGTGTGTTGAAATAAGAGCAGTTGAAATAACTCGATAACTCCAGGCTTAGCTTCGGCAGCTGAGTACAGATGGTTGTTCAGCTGCGCTGTGGTCCACGGTCTTATTTAGACGGCAGGAGCGTCTTATTAAGAGTCTCCATTTACCCAGGGCATTCTTGAGCTGACCTGCGGAGCTCGGAGCTCGACACGGTGTTTTCACTGACAGAGAGCACATAATTACCTCCGCCCCAGCAACAGCACAGGGCGAGAGGTAATGTTTTCAGTGCCGCGTGTTTGGTTGGTTGTTTTTTTTAGCAGGATTATGTAAAAACTACCAGACCGATTTTCATGAATCTCGGTGGAGGGGTGTAGCATGGGCCAACTTAAAAACCATAACATTCGGGAGCGACCACAAATTAAAATAAAACTTTTAAGTGAAGCCAGCTCCTCATGTGGGGGCACTAGAGACACAAGGTTTGGACGGGGGTGTACGGGGGAGAGCCCAGAGTGCACCGCACCCCCCCCCCCGCCCTCCACAGAGCTGCCCAAACACGCTGGCCCATTCACCTCCATTCATTTTTGAACTTGGGCTCAGGACCTACTTATCCTTTACTACTGTACATGTGTGACTTGAGGGCTCAGGGTTCAACCATGGAGAGAAATAGAGAGTTGACATTGCTTCAGTTCAGAGGGAGTCAGAAAGTACAGACAAATCTAGTGCAAAGCCAGGAACACCTGGAAGAGATGCGCATGAATACGCTACTCTGAGAAGTGTGCTGTCCATTTGCCAATTGATGCCAATTCAATGCAACTTTGCGTCCCGCTTCTCCTCTGAAATATAGACTTGTCCTCACCTCGTCAGACCATCCTGATTGCTTATGGTCATCATTCTCAATTATCATCCTTTTCATTTGGCCGGTCAGCGCAGCTGGGGAGGGGGGGGGGGGGGTGGGGGGAGGGGGGGGGGGCTCAAGGGCGCCATTGCAAGGCTGCGAGTATAGCCTGCTTATGACTAGCTCAGTCAGGCAGAAATCCAGGTCCATGTAACATTTATTTCACAAATGTATCCTTCAAGAAGAACAGTTACAGCTTTGCAACAAAAGACTCTCAAGCTCCCCTTTTCACTATAAGAGTCCTAACTGGCCTAATCATAGCTGTCAATCGTACCGAGAACCTGTCTTGAGTCCCTGCACCCCCCCAGAGTTAATAATCGTACATTATTTCTCACCAGAACTAACCCTCGATGCAGCAAATCCCCAGAGGTGCAGACTTGTGGCATTATGAAAAACGTTATTTTAAAATAAAAAGCTATTTATTTATTTATTGACTCATTTATATATTTATATTTACATGGATTTAAATATTAATGTATATATTACCTTCTTTTTTTCTGGATTTATTTCATAGCCATATTCATTTCATAGCCATATTTTTATTTTTTATTTTTTTTTTGTGTATATATAATTTTGGCACATTTGGTATTCCATACTCCTGCTCCTGGCCTCTCTCTCCACTCTTTTTTGGTGTCCCGATTTATGATTCTGTTTTGGCGTCTTCTCTATTAGGCTAGTAAGCTAATATAAGCATCCGGCTGGCTGCTGCTGCTGCAGTTTGGGAGAAAAAAGAGGCGCGAACCACGGACCAAACCATTATTATTTTAGAAGGAGATTTTTGTTGGGAAATAAAAACTTATTTCATCAATATTGCATGATTTGTGATTTTGTTTTAACTCTGATGAATAAGTATGAATATTAGCTGGGTCTTCTATGCATAATAATTTACTAGAAAGAGGGACCTATATAATAGGCTACTGGCATTTCTGTGGCTCCTAAGAATCGTTACCACCTTTCACCCCTAAACGACAGACCTGCTGGGTGAGCTTGAGATTGTCGAGTAGAGCGGTAGCTTTTCCCAATACATACAATTGACATTTCACTTAACATCCACTGCATAGTTAACTGCATATCCCAGTTCAATCCACCGCCGGTTGTGCAGATGCTGAAAGAAAGTGAATCTCAGGAAAGTCTTTGCTGGTCTGATCAGTCCGTCTCTGCAGTCCTGGGAGACAGACGGTTGTTTAGTGTGTCAACGCACATTTGGTTGCGGCATCAACCGGCTGTTCTCCAAGGTCACGTTGTTTATCAACTTGACTCAATGTTATGCACCGCGACCGAAAGCAAATTCCTAGTGCCTTGAAAAAACCGCACGGCAATAAAGCAGATTCTGGTTCTGATTCCATTGGTTTCCTGTTCGTTATGTTAAGGTTTCCCCACGTCCACTGTGATTGTGGTGTACAACTGATCCTTCTCCACTCTGACCACTTTGTAGGACAGGGAGTTGAGGCCGTCGGTCAGCACGGTCTCCCTGGTGTGTTCAAACCTGGAGGGAGAAACCGGTCAGCAGAAAAGACAATTTAGCTGTGAAAACAATGAAAATGAATTGCCCTGTTAAAGTTATAATCGCAAACCTTTCATAAAAATGTCTGTCCTGTTACTGTCTATCGCCAATTGAGGTAACGCAATAATGATCCAGCATGTCCCCATTCATGAACCCCGTTCCTTTTGTAGTTGTGATTGCTGAGAGCCTGGTGTCTGTGAACTGTGTGCAGTTACTGCAGAAATACTCAGTAAACAACAATTCATCTGCACTAGCAGAGTTTCTTGGAGGAAAAGACGTTTTCGCCATTCTTCCGACTGGATTTGTTTTGTTACACTGGCTGGAGTAGCTGAAGGTGTATTTGAGAAATTGTAGTCTCATCACCTCCCTCAACCTTTCACATAGCTGTGCTAATCTAATTCATGACAGGATGACCTCCAGGAGGTCAACACACCTAGACGTTGTCTACTCCAGAATAACCATCCTTTGTCCCTTTGTCTCTTCAAGAATTACCGCCTTTTCTCATGTCACGTGTCTGTATTTTCGACCACTGTTGATGACACCTGCCATTTAATATGACGTGTACAATGGGTTAGCCAATCACATCCTGGAAGCGCCATACCTGTGTATTGCTTGAATATAAGGCCGCGCAAGACCAGACTGGGGCACTTCACTTGGATAAACCACTCACGTGCGTTGTCCTGAAGTCCTTGCGCTCGTACGTTTTCTCAATAAACCAGACTTGACCTTTTTGAGCGAATCTTGGCAAATCCTTTTTGACTAGATCAGTTAAAAATCTTCTACAGTGCGTTTTGCTTGTCTTGCTCATGACGAATCATCCTGTACCTCCCGATGACTCCGTCAGTAAATCTGTAAGTGAGCCCGCGGGAGCAAAACCTGTGCATCAGCTTCTACACTGTGAAATACTGTATGCTTCATCGCTTCTCTGATCCCGCTGGGGGGAAATTATCTGGGAAATTTGAAACTGTAAAATCTATCTATTACAGCATTAGTTTCATACAGTAGTTCTGCCTCAAAAGAAAGAAACATACGGAAATGTCTTACTGGTGAGACTAAGCCCAGAGCTTAGCCCTGAGTACGCCAACCTCATTGCATTTGTGCAACTGCTTTACTAATCACACTGGGATCAGGACTTCCTCATCCAACTGCTTTACTAATCACACTGGGATGAGGACTTCCTCATCCATCACTTCTGGTGTCCTTTGTCTCACCATAAACTACACCTGATTATGTGAAATATTATGAAATTGTGTTCTGTAACTATAGTGTATTTATTGATTGATAAAGTGACCCATGGGTGTCTATTTATATGGGTGTGTCACACACTGTTTGTAAGATGACCTGACGAACAGCAGAAGCTCGAAACGCTGTCAAGTACATTTCAATATTGGAGCATAGTGCGGGTTCTACTCTTTTCATTCTCATCCCCCAGCGGGGGAAATGAAATTATCTAGGAGGTAATAGAAGAGTTTCGATTTTCCGCGGAAGTAGGTCACTTATAAACAGTCAACTTACTAAACTAATTTCGGGTTTAAACCGCGCTTGGGCCCATAAACTCCACCAGTTCAACAGGCCTGGTCTGGGCTCGGACAGAACATGCTCAGCCTCGCTCGGTTTGGTCGGTCTTGCTTTTTAGGGCCCGTTCTAAGCTCTAGTGTGAACCCTGACCTGTTGTACATGTCGTCATCCTCCCCTCGACAGCCCCAGTAGTGGTTGGGGAAGCGGTTGGTCTTGAGGAACTGCTCCTTGCTCATAGCCGACACACCCCCAAAGTTCTGGGGGTATGCCAATCTGAGAGAGAGAGAGAGAGAGAGAGAGAGAGAGAGACACAGAGAGATATGCAGATAGAGAGACAGAGAGATACGTAGATAGAGAGATATGTCGATAGAGACAGATCAAGAGAGGAAGAGATAGAAAGAGAAAGGCAGACACTATTATTGTTAGGTTTCTGTTAGTTTAGTTTGGCCATAATATCTTGTCATGCCGCTCAACGTGAACTTGTTTACTAGCGTCTCATGTCATACAGAGGGTAGCCTAGCCAAGAAGCGTGTATGTGAAAACAGAGCCGGCTGTTTTGAGGGAGTGTCTGCTTACCTGAAGCCAAACTTGTCCAAGGACACGGACAGGTGTCTGGGCTGGCTAAAGCACTTGTAAATGTTTCTGTCGTCCATGGGGACGAGGTCCACGTCGCTGAAAACGAAACAGTCGTAGTCGTACTCCTTCAGGACCTCGGTATAGCCAATGTTGAATAGCTTGGCACGGTTGAAGACACCATCTCCATCCTACACCAGTTAATATAAAAGATCACTAGGTCAGAAATATACTTTTATATGGGATTTGTTTCCAACAAATATACATACCATCTTGTTTTCTTTGTGCTTACACACTCTTGCAAATGAGTTAGCAAAAAATATAACAAAAAGTTTTTTTGTTGTGGTGCGGTGCCACCTTAACACTCAAGAATGCTACTCGTGTGCCACTCCTTTTGGCTACGATCGCTAACTCTGTGAAACACCTGCGATGCCACATACCTGACTAATGATGTAGACGCCGTAGTCCAGCTGCTGGCGCTGGAGGAGGGGGTGGAGGTAGTGGAGCCAGAATTTCAGGTGTCCGTCGCCGTTGCGGAAGGGGATGATGATGGCAACCTTCTGGACGGCGATGCAATCCTTGGGCTTGAAGCGCCCGCCGGTCTGGAGGTTGTGGTTCGTCTTCCTCACTAAACCCAGGCTTACCGGGGTGGTGAACTCAATCCACAGTGGACCCACTGGATGTCGGATATAGAGTGTGTGTGAGTGTGTGTACGTGTGTGTGTGCGTGTCTGTGTGTGTGTGTAAATGGAAAGGTGCGCGAGACAGAAAGAGACAATGCGGAACAATGTGAAACTGTCGGAATGAAGTGGAACATAAACAGACTTGATAAGGAGTCACGCCACACCTGTCAGTCATCAATTCCAATAATAGACAGCATGTGAAAGAGGGTCCCTCTAGTTTTCCTCACTAACACAATAGTCTGTCAAATGTTTCATTCGGCATAGCCTACTTTAGATGTTGCTCTGCCTACCCTATCAATCAGGCTCAACCAGCCTTCGTTCAGTTGGTCATGTCTGATGCTTGTTGGCTAATGGGCCTATCCATCTCTCTGTATGGCGCTGGGCTATGGCTTCTTTGGGAAGGCCTCCATGGCGAATAGCAGGCTATGTTACCCAACTCAGATGTAGGGGTGGGATGTCTGCCCACCTCCCTTGTTCTCTGTAAAGCGCATTGTGTTGCCTCTGGGTATGAAATGCGCTATATAAATAAAGCTTTGATTGATTGATTGAGATGCCTGGTGTTGGTACATGGAGACTGGCACTGGAAAGGGCCTTTCGCGAAGATCCCTACAGTACCTCACTATTGCTGCAATATTCCCCCACGAACCAACAGGTGTTGGTTCTTATAATTTAAAATAAGGGTGAGCCCAAATGTCAATATTTGGTCAAGCCTACAGATAATTCTGTTAAAGTAGACAATTGTAGGTTATCGTTCACAATAGATAAACAGAGACTTATATCCCGGCACTCGGAAATGGGTCCTGAATCTGCCTACTGATGTGAGGGGCTAGTATCGACAACAACGCATCAAACTCTCCCACAGACATCCTAAAAGTAGGTCCTGAAGTGACTAATTACAGTTTCGACTCTTGGGTGAGCTGGTGAAACTGTTCATGTTTCGCTCTCCTCTCTAAGATAGGATGCACCCAAAACTTTCCATAGTATACAGACCTGGACCAGGGCTTGAGTCAGCCAGGCTTAGAACTTTTCAACAAAACGTGTTCCTCCATGCATTAACAAAAAAAGAAGATATATATCTATATCTATATATTGCTAAATGCTTTGTTAGCAATGTGCAAGACCAGAATCACAAGCAAGATTCTTTTCCTTTAAAGAGGAACAGCTAGAAGACTTCCTGCAGGACAGGTTATACTGTATGAGCAGAGCCTGGTGACGCAAGGCTGGGTTATACTGTATGTAAATGGAGTGAGTCCATTACAGGACAGAGAACAAGGATGTAAGACAGTCAAATTGACCTTTTATGAAAGGCTCTCAGTCTAATTTATGACAGGTTTATTACACCTCTGAAAGGTCACTCAAGAGCCTACCACCAATTAGCTAATAGTCGTGCAGAAATATCAGGAAATGGCAGCAAATGTGTTGATTATGACCCACAATAGTTTTATGTCCCAAATTTCAGCTATACCACCAACTATAACCAGCTACCACTGGTTGAAAAGAGCCTAATAAATATTGAGTGAATCGCAATGAATCCTGGTTTTAGAGGAACCCTGCATTTAGATAGGAAAAAGGCTTTCAGTTTCACTTATCTATATTCCAATTATCATGTACATATACAGATGAAATGAGGCCAGATGCTCCCAGATCGATCAGTCTGTAATGGCACTCGTTGAACTTGCTGTTATGACTTACCCAGAAGTGGTGAAGTTTCACTGCATTTTCCAAGTTTCAAGTTGATGACTTGTTTGTGGTGTCTGTAAGCTGTGATTCCAGGTGTGCGATTGCTGAAACACTAACTGAAGATCTCAAGAACAACAACAAAGGAACAACAATAGACAAAATGCATAAAGCTAAAAGAACTATCAATGTATACTTTCTATCCCACGTCATATTTAGATATCGAGCCAATTAATTTCAGTAGCAAATGGCGACCAACGCTTTCTTTCCTGTAAACAGTAGCCTAATTATTCAGATTGGTCCTGAATAGCCTAGCCTAGCACCTAGACAAAAGGTACGTGCTTCTGTTTTTAGCTGTCCTCACAGTGCTCCCTACAGTAGCTAGCTCCCTGCTGTTGAGTGTAAGTTATCTGAGCCTGACAGCCTGGGGCGACATTGTTGCCTAACCAGTCTAACTGGCCAAAACAACCAATTGAAAACGGATCACATACTGTACAGTAGCCTAATGCCCTTTTCAGACATGCAGTCTATGCCTACATATTGCAGGGAAAGTGCCTGCATGGGGTAATGTGTGAATGGGAGCAGGGATCTATATCCCGGGAAATTTGCACCATCAGTTTCCCGCGTCAAGACCAAGAGTCCATGGAAAATGCCGATATGGCTGTGTTGTGAACAGAAGCAGTAACAATTGCAACAATGGAACGATCTGCACGTATGATCAAGATATCTATAGGATTCACCCGTTTCTAAAAATCCAACCTGCCAGACGCTAAGATGACTTCAGTTGTAACCCGATGGGCATGAACTCCACATGGCAATTGTTTCTTAGTAAGCAGGATTACGCACACAAAAAACAGACCGATTTTCATGAAACTCGGTGGAGAGGTGTAGCATGGGCCAAGGAAGAACCCATTCAAATTTGGAACAGATCTGAATCACGGGGCGTGTCCACAAATTAGAACAAAACTTTGAGTGAAGCCATGGGGGCGCTAGAGACATAGGGTTAGGGCTCTGTTAAGATCTAACATTATAACGTTATCACTCGCCTAGACCAAACAAACACTTAGAGAAAGCAACAAACACAAGCAAGCCGTGTAGTAATTGTTGTTGTTGTTGTTGTTGTTGTTGTTGTTGTTATGTTTCTTTAGGCTGTAGATCAGTGGTTCTGAAATGGTGTGTTGTAGCACATTGATGTACCGTGAGGCAGGTCCAGGTGCCATGGGATTTTGTGACAAACCAACATTAACATTATTATTGCAATATACAACTATCCCTATTCTGTCCTACTAACCAGTCCTGAAGAGAAACCAGCCAGCACCAGCCCATAAGCCAGGATCGACCTGGTCTAGTTCATATTTAGACCACTGTTATGCTTTTCTGTTCCTGTTCCAGTGTAATACATTCTACTCTCTTTCTGACAAAAGTATAGTCTTTTCCTGGCAACCGAGAAGCTGATTCATCTCATATTTATTTATTTAGATTAGGATGAAAGGATGGAAGTCTAATGGGCTTGCTCTTTACTGGTGACAGAAATTCCTTTACCCATTCTCTCACACTCTCTCTCTCTCTCTGCCCCTCTCTCTTTCTTTCTTTCTCTCCCTCTCTTTGCTTCTCGCGCTCTGCCTCTTTATCTCCCTTTTTCTCTCTCTCACTTTCATATAGGAACATTTAATTGCAGATTTCCCGTCTCTGGCATGATTCCCTTGGCCAGCTGTGTGTGTGTGTGTGTGTGTGTGTGTGTGTGTGTGTGTGTGTGTGTGTGTGTGTGTGTGTGTGTGTGTGTGTGTGTGTGTGTGTGTGTGTGTGTGAGAGAGAGAGAGAGAGAGAGAGAGAGAGTCGGCTAGTCTTCTATCACCCAGCTGCTGAGCTCCATGAAAATAATATAAACCAAAATCTCACAGAGCCTCTTGAACCCTTAAAAGCATTTCTTTCCTCTGAGAGAAAAATACCCTCCAGTTAATTTGTTAGCAGGAGATTCTGCCCCCCCCCCCCCCTCACTCTCCAGTATTAGATTAGAAAGGAAGGGAGCAGCTGCTTGTTTTGTCCATACATGGAGATGTGTGGGGAGAATGAGAGAGGTTTTTAGACACAACTCCACCTTGCTGTGTGTGTGTGTGTGTGTGGGGGGGGGGTTATTACACATCTTCTAAAAAGGATGGAAGATAATACCTGAATGCTTGAACACACACACACACACACACCACATTATAGCTGTGGACCAAACGACTACAGAAGACACTGTAGCTGGGAACAAGATAAGCCATTGTGTGTGAATCATCATGCCTCCATTATAGAGACAGGCAGTGGAACGTTACATCGGGAATCAAGTATTTGGCAGCGCCCCGCTATTCTGATTTGAAAGAGCGAGAGAGAGAGGGATAGAGAGAGAGAGAGAGGGA
>NC_140262.1:2644897-2654897 GCF_949987555.1 Borostomias antarcticus
ACCCCCAAACCCGTCAGCCACCCCCACCCGGCCAAGGAGCGATGGCACCGGGAGCAGGCTGAGCTTGGAGGTCCGTGTCCCCAAGGGACGGGGGACCAGGCTGGGCTGAAGGACCAGGGCCACATGGGTGCAGTCCTCCCCACCCTGACCCAGCGACCCCTCCAGCCCTCCACAGCTCCAGCACCCGACCCCGCCTCAGAGCGAGCCGAGCTCCCCCCCAGAGACGACTCCTGTTTCGGCTACAGCCTGGTCCTCTACCCTCCCAGGGCCAACCCCGGAATCATGTCCCCGCTGGCTAAGAAGAAGCTGCTGTCGCAGGTCAGCGGGACCGGGCTGCCCAATCACAATCCCTACTCGGCCTTCGGCCCGCCCCCGCCGCTCATCAGCACGGGCCTGGCCAATGGGAGCGCGGAGGATCCGGCGGGACAGTCGGTGGGGGCGGGGACGGAGGCGGGGCCGATCCACCGTCCGTCGGTGATCCAGCACGCCCAGAGCTTCAAGCCGCGCGGGGCGGAGGAGGACAGGAGGGAGGGGCAGCAGAGAGACGCGGGCGGGGCGGGGGACGCCTATCCCCGCGACCCGCCCCAGCTCCACCCACACCCTCCTCACCCCCACAACCGCCCCCGCCCCCACCCCCATCCGCACCCCCCGGCGGAGCCCTACCCGCCCAGACCGGAGGTGGACAGGGTGCCGGACATGCCCAGGCCAGGACAGACCCCCAGCTTCCTCAGCGATTTTTACTCGTCGCCGCACCTCCACAGCCTGTACAGGCAGACGGAGCACCGCTTCAGCCAGGGACACGGACCCGCCCCGGGGGACAGGGACAGCAGGCTGGCGGAGAGGGACAGGATGGCCGAGCTGGGGAGGTACCCCAGCAGGGAGGCGTGCCTACCCAGGGAGTGCGACGCCGCCCCCGGCTTCCCCCCGGCCTCGCACTCCCACCCGGACTCCACCGCGTCGGTCGCCCTGGGCTGCGGCGCCTGCGCGTGTCAGCGGGACAAGATGGCCGCCGGCAACGGGGAGAGGACGGTGACTGCGTCGGAGGACCAGCCCACGGACCTGAGCCTCCCCAAAGTGTCGCCCCACAAGCCCCCCGTCGTCCCCACCCACCAGCACCCCCTCCCCCACCCCCACCCCCTCCGGCATCCCACAATGCACCAGGAGGGGAAGACCGCCTCTCTGTTTCAGATGGCGAATCCCCAGGGGTCTAGTATGGAGTACCACCCCCGCGCCTGCAGAGTGCCCCCCATGACCATGACCCCCCCCACCCACACCCCCAGACAGGCGCTCGCTGTGGACTCCCACCCCCGTTGCTCGGAGAGGGCCCTGAACGGCCGGGGGGGTGGGGGAGTGGGAGGGGCGGAGGACGCGGGTCTCGGGGGGGGCTACACGATCGAGGAGCTGAGCGTGAGCAGCCTAGCCGGCCGGCCCCCCATCCTGAGCGCCAAGGCCGGCCCCCAGAACGTCTGCGCCGCCCGGCCCCTGAAGAGAAGCCTGGAGGACCTGGAGAACGGCGTTCCCGAGAGGAAGATACGCGCCGTCACGCCCATGCACTGCTCCTCCTCCTCCTCCTCCTCGGCCACGCCCAAGGACATCCCCGGCACCCCCACGCCCCCGCTGAGGAAAGCGCGCTCGCCCGAGCTGGAGGGCGACTCGCTGATGCTGAAACCCGCCGAGCCCGTGCACGCTCACGCCAGCGTGCACGTCAGCGGCTTCCTGGATGGACACAACTTCCCGCTCCACTCCGCGCCCTTGTTCCCGGGCCTGTACCCCGGGGCCTTCGTCTCCCAGGTCCAGGACGTGTGTGACCACCTGGGCCCCCAGCTGCCCCCCGGCTACCCCCCCTACCCCCTGCACTACTTGAAGAACCAGGCGGTGCTCTCCCCGCTGGTCCCGCCCTTCGCCATCCATTCCTTCATGATGCAGAGACAGCTATTGGCCCAGGCGGCCGCCAGTCCCGCCCACATGTACCGTCACCCAATGGGAGCGTCGTACGGGGACCTCCTCCATCATGGATTGTACCCCATGTCTGCCCTCAACCCCCAGCCGGCCTTCAACCCCCCCCAGTTGTCCTCACTGCACCCCAGCACCAAACTCTCCTAACTCCTGCAGTCTAAGGTGTCCTAGAGGATGCTAGCTACTACAGCACACATGAACACAGACCTAGTGATATATACCCCCCTCCAGCAGGCATACTGTTTGGTGACACACTATTGTACACAGAGACGGTGGAAGAGAACGCTTGATTCTGGAGACAATCTTAATTTTGCCACTTGTGTTTACGATTTGCACATTTCTTTCTTTTTTCCATGGACCAACCGAGGTGATTGTGTCTTGTTTTTCTAGCGCTACGGAAGTCCTCGAACTGTTGTAGTCGGACATGGGACGGCCAGGTCTGGTCTGGTCTGGTTTGATCTGGTCTGGCCCGATCTGGATGGGTCAGGTGGGTTCTGCTCTGGTCTGGACTGGTTGGGTCAGTTCTGGCCTTGTCGGGCCTGATCTGGTCTTGGAGAGGGACTGGGTTTTGCGATCACATTGCTGGATGGCCAAAGGAATGAATGAGACAATGTTGTGTGACAAATCAATGCAGTGTAAACAAACATGCAATATCAGTGTCAATCAACCTTAAACTGTCTTTCTTTGGACACACAAAGACACAAAGAGCACTGTATGGTGAACAACTGTTGTCATTTACTGTCATATGAAAAACGTTTTCTTTTTTATAAGATTAATGCTTATATGCATTAGTTGACTTGGTAGCTAGTTAGACTATTCATATTTCAATGTCAACAGAGGTTTATTAGTGAGATGTTGAACACAGCTGATCCTGAAACCACGATCGATCTGCAGTGTTTTCGACAGTAACATGTACATAAGATATTCAGTAAGCGCTCTTTGGAAGGAATCTTCTGTTGTAAAAGTAGGTTTCTCACATGTCCCCCCCCCCCCCCCCCCCCCACCAACAGTTTGACTCTCACGGCCTGGTCCTAATCTAGGCCTAGTCCTAATCTAGGCCTAGTCCTAATCTAGGCCGGGCCTGGCCTATGTGGGAGCAATGGCCACGTGGAATGTGTTTGTCTAACATTGTAGAACCGAGGTGCTTGTACATATCAACAGGAACTGTTACCATTACTACAGAACACTTTGTATCATAAAATCACTGGCTACTGGAACCTCTCACTGCAGACCAGGGAGTTATCTGAGTGGGGATGATGATGATGAGGAGGAGGAGGAAGAGGTGCTATGTCAAGGACTACTTTGGAGTCAGAAACGGACCAGTTTCATTCTGCGGGTGTCTGTTTGTGATCCACTTTCAACTCAGAGGACGTATTTTCAGGAGCTACGCCCCAGTTAAGAGACTGTGTTTAAGACGTAGGAGCACTTAGTCAAGCACACAAACCAGCCGGCCTGTTCTGACTGTTTCAAGGCTGGTTCTCAGTAGTATATAATGATAGCGCGTCAAAGGAGGAATCTGCGATTACAGCAATCAGTGAAAATTGTTAGTAGTTTTTTTTTCTTTCTCAGCAAATGATGTAAAATCTTTGGAAGGAATGATTGTCAGCAGATAGGAACATATTGTGTTCTTCATTTGCACAAAGGATTAAGAAAAAGATTAGAGCTAATTCAATCAAACCCTGTATCTGGGCTTCTCTGACTGTTTGGAAATAGAACGGAATATACGTAGCTCTTCAGTGAAATCCGGTATGCAGGTTTGACTGAATAGGGTCCATGAAAAAACACGTGGAAAGGAAGGAACACAATCTTATGTGGGGGTTTCAGATGTGTCGGACTCTGAGGTGAGAACGAAAAACTTAAAGTTTGGGATATGTATCTATCTGCTCCAGCTTAGTCTTGGAGTCACACTCAAGGTTGCTATGTAACATTTTATAAATGAGTAATAAACTGTTTTATAAAATAAGTATAAAAACTGTAGTCTGTCCAATTTTCTCCAAGTTGATTTTCTCTCAAGAGATATTCATATCTCGAGAGATTCATATCTCAGAAATTATTCACCCAACATTATATTTAAAATGTTTTGTAAGAAATTATAGTTTCAAAACGTCTCAATGTCCTGAGGCCTAAATTATTGCTTCAACAACATGTACTACAAGTAAATATGTGGAGCAATCTAATCAACTTTATCTGCCTAGATACAGTACTGCACTGCCCCCCCCCTCTTCAAACCACACACACACACACAAACACAAATACACACTCCTCCCTAGCTACTCTACAATGGGGCACATCTGGTAGCGTTTCCCAGGTTCATTATGATAGTAATGAACGCTGGGAATGTCTTGGCCTGGGAGATTAGGCTGTTTGTCAGGAGCACTTTAGCCTCTTCAGAGGGAGCCTGTCTGTCACTGCCAGCTGCAGACCGGGATCAGAGGTCAAATCTTCTCTCCTCAAGCTCGGCCAATAGAAAAGCTGTAACGGGGGCAACAATGGCTTCCGGGACAACGACGGCTTCTTTCATGCTGCCTCAATGGGCCAACAGGCTCGGTCTCAGCTGGACGACTTCATCTACACAGCAGCACTTCCAGTGAGAATAAGAGGCAGTTACACATTTGGATCTGTGCCTGTTTTTATACCGACATAACCTGGCATGCAACAGACAAACAGCCTTCACACTGAGGGTGACACCAGTGTCCTGTGATTGGTTTGTTTGTGAAAGCAGGCTGTGGCCCAGATTTGACTCATACAGGCCACAAGGATTTGAACTGTTTAGTTTACATCCCCGTATAAGATAACACAGAAGTCGTATAATCAGAAGTGGCCACATTGATATGTGTGGATGAAAGAGCTGGCTTTCTAACTAAGAAGGTCACCACACCACCAGACAGCCAGTGACTCAGACGTCGGAAAGACAACTATTTCTGTCCCCGACACCCATGGCTGCTTCCGTTTTCCTGCCTTTCAAACGGTCTCATTAAGAATGTGTTGTGTAGCCTAGCCTGTATTTATTTCACCGTGTGGAGATGATACCGTTTTATTTCCTAGCCTACTCTGTGCCTCTGGTCTCAGAAGCAAGGTTATATTTATGAGAGCAGTCAGTGTGATCGCCTATTAAAATATCACCTTGAGACATGAGTGTTACACCTATGAATTAGTAAAAGGTCATCATTTCACTGCTGAATAATGTGCCTTGAACAATGTGATATTATTACTGAGTAAAAGAGCGGAGGAACAATTGCATTGCCTATTTCAAATTATATATCTGATGTAATCTGCCCTAAAATGTTGTCGGCTACTATTTAGTTTCTTCAGATGAAGGGCTGCCAGAGTCCTCTAAACTCAGCTGCAAAAGCCTGGCAACCATGTAAGAAAAAAAATTTGACCTGAAAATCAATTTGGAATGATCCATTGTATCCAATTGAGAGAGAAGGGGAAATGGCGGAGGAAGCGAGAGAGATGGATAATCTCAAGGATTGGCAGAGAGAGAGAGAGAGTGAGAGAGAGACAGACAGAGAGGGAGAGAGAGAGAGAGAGAGAGAGAGACAGCGAGAGAGAAGTGGGGGCACAAAAACAACCTTAAAGTCGCACTGAAATGAAAAAAGCATTCTGTCCCATTTTGGTTCACATTGGTCATAGTGTTCACCTATTCAACGATGTATGCCAAAAAAATTACAAAATTCTACTTTTGTTGTAATCTTATATCAAAGTATATTATTTCTTACTTCCTGGAAAACGGTAGGTCACGTGCAATGACGACAACAGGTACCTTAGATTTTAGGCCAATAATCTCACGACATCCACCCGTCAATCAACGCTATCCTTCTATCGAATCTGTCTAAAGTTCTTAAACCCCGTCCACTTGTCAATGTTCCAATCAAATTCCTCTAAACATATGTCCCGCCCTCATAGCTTGTTTGCGTCGGAAATACGTCAAACTAGGGAAGTTAGGTGAACAGTTTCTGTGCGACTTTAAATAGCCTCGCCTCGCTCGAGATCCTGTCCTCTGGTTCGCAATTGCCACAAAGCGAATCCTCTTTAATGTTATTGAATGAAAGAGAAAGATGTAGTGCTATAGATCATAGTTTCTCATTTTACTCAATATATAATTTCACCTACTTGGGTATACATAATATAGTTCCTGGATCAAAAACGTAGGCCTATCCCATGTCATCTGCCGATGTTTATAACTGTATGATGCCGTCTAGAAATGACGTTTGGAGGGGATGGACAAACGTGGAATTCTAAAGTCTGCCAAGTGAGACCAGGCTACACATAGGCCTACATGTATTCTGCAAAGGTTAAAAGGCTTAGGGAACAAACATTCAACCCATTTGTGTTGAATATGATCAATGTTTGGTACAGTATTCGTCAATTGGTAGGAGAAAACTTCTCAATATCCAATTTGGGGAAATTACTAGGCTATTTTAAGCCCCACAGAGCAGATCAAGGTTTCCGTATTTGGGATACTAAAGGTCAAGCCCTTTTCAGTCCTGCTGCGCATGCTCGCTCATGTCAGACAACCGTCCTTTCCCGCTCCATTCACTTCGCCGTCAAAATAAATCGGTGTCGGCCTATTTAGGAGAGGAGCTCGTATTTACAAGTGTCAGATAAACATGAAACTTCACTTACCTAAGCAAAAGGGTCTATTTAAACAAATGCTGGGTTTTGAAGCCTCGGCGCTACCATTAAGTAACGTATTTAGACGCGTTCTGTCCGAGTGAATTTGTTTTTCCGAGGTAGTCTTCTTCTGTGGTGGTGGTGGTGCTTTGAAGCTTCAGAGAGACCGCCACCACCACAGAAGAAAAGGTACTTTTTCACTGCATGCAGGATTGTAAAGAGATTGCAGCTTTTTGGTGTGAGGTCTCACGAATAAAGTATAAAATGCTATGTGTGAAGTTACCTCTTGACCCTAAACTGTTTATTTTGGGGGCTGTATCCCTCCACCCTAGTCTTAACGCTTCTAAATATGTGTTTACCGCAAACAAAATGCTCAATTGCTTCATCATGGAAGAATATTCAAAGACCACAGGTGGGCCAATGGCTTAGGGACATGAGTAATTGCTGTGCTATGGAGAAGATAACTTATATTATGAAAAGGAAAAATTATACTTTCGTTAGGGTTTGGGGCCCTTTAACACAGCTGTTAAAGAATGTTAATGTGTCAGATATGTTGTGAAGTGATGACAATGGGAATCCTTGATAGATTTGAATAACGGAACAACACAGGATTGTTGATTTGCTTAGTCTGTGATCACCTAGATACCACTTTAACCAGGCCAGGTCAAGCCTGGTTTATGTGCGTGGCTGGCCGGCGGAATATAACACAAGGCTAGCAGACCTACAGCGGGCCCCCGATGGATGATCCACCACCATTCCACTGGTAGTTAATTGTCTATATCCTAGGCCCATTGGCCGTGGGGTCCATGGCATGGTGGCGAGACTCCGCCCCCTCGCATCAGAGCGGTTCGGGTGTAGCCTAGTGCAGTTACTTCCGGGCAATCTCCATACACCCACTGGTGAAAACTGTGGGTCTCTAGCCCACTCAGGGGCTGAGTTGTGGGGTCTGTGGCGTGGTGGCGAGACTCCGCCCTCTCACGTCATATTGGTTCGGGGGCAGTGGAGCCCTCTCCGGCCTACCCACCTGCCCCCACCGGTGAAGACTGTGGGGGGGATTGGGGTAGGGGATGTTCCGAGGGAGGGGGTTAAAAGTTTGCAAAATAATGACTTGGATAAGACCCTGATGTACGTCCTCTAATGTTGCAAGCCAAAAACCAATAAATAAATAAATAAATAAATAAAAGATTAACTATTGGGTTCCTCCAGAAAATATGATATAGCCTACCATTTGTAATTCCATAGCAATGTGATTTAGGGTAGAGGAGCTATAATGAAAGTCAGCAGTGAGCAAAGCATAACACATGTCTTTATATTTTGATGTAGAAAATGTAAATAAATAACACATAATTGTTTGCCTTTGGCAAGTGGCCATGGTATAAGCGGGATAATAGCCTAGACTCCACTCTGAAGTGTGCCGTTACTTCGAGTTACTCGGCTTCGCCTCGTGGGGTAATTAGCCTCCGCATCGTGCATTATTTTTCGATAACAGCACACCTCCCTTACATAATCTACTATACAATAAGGCCTACTATTATGCTGCTCCTTTGCAGAACCGCCAAAACGGATATGAGGTACTTTTAAATTGGAGCAGCGTAGGCTGTCTGACACACACGTTCACCCTCCACTCCGATCATCACACGCTCCCTCCATCCTTCACTCACCCCCCCTCCTCCTCCTCCTCCTCCTCCTCCTCCTCCTCCTCCTCCATCCCTCTATCCAATCTCCCCACTTGCTTTCAATAAAGATGAAAAACAAGTGAGCTGGGCAGAAAGCAAGTAGGGCCGGCGGGAGATGGGAGTTGTGAATGAATAGAATGTTAAAACAGGCAGGACAGGAATAAATAATTCCCGGAGAGACGCACTGGCCCTATAGGCCCCTGATAACAGAGAAGAGCTGGAGTAGGGCTCCCCCTACTGGCTTTACCTGGGCACAACCAATGATAGACGGTAGTAGAAGACGCACTGTGACAGAACTGTAAAGTCATTGGCTAAAAAGGATATGAAAGCGAACCTCATCCAAAACGCAGAGTTGAGTGGCTTGTTTAATTAACTGTGAAGTCATTCCTACGATAGCCATGGGAGCACTTTATAATACGGTACACAAAAATGTGAGTAGGCCTAGTTGGTGATTAAAATAATAATGAATGATTCATTAATGAGATGGGTTACAAGAGAGCAGACTGGGGAGTAGGTCTACTAGTTATTGAGGGACCAATGATTAGTTAGGCTAATGAGTAGTGACGGATTAATTCTGAATCCATGACTGCATAGTAGATTATGATGGGTTACTAGAGAACAGACTGGGGACTACTATAGTTAGTGAGGAACCAATGATACATTAATGAGTACTGATTAACTCCATAGCTGTGTTCGAAACCGCTCACTCGTTCACTCACTATTCCCTCTGTAGTGTGTTCCCCATATAGTGAACTATATAGGAAACGATTAAACGGTTTTCGCCACTACACTAAATGTCATTGCATCGGATATTCATGGACGCAAGCAGTAGTGCGCCTAAAGTATCATGTAAACAAATCAGCACTGATGGCAGAAGGTTGAAATGTCAGATAGTAGGTTATTCGGCTTCCATGATCAGTTTTGAATGTTAAATCCCAAAGAAATAGTTGAAATTCTAATGATGTCAAGTGTGGTTTTGTCAACTATGGTGCCGTCTGCTGATAGCAAGCTGTGAAGTTGCACAATAAGGCCCTGATAGCCAGTTAGCTCACAATATCACTACTATAGCTGCAGCTTCCATAACATTCACAGTACTGTAGCTGTCAGTGGCTAAAGCAGTTAGCTGACATTACAAAAATGATTCCTGTAGCTATTTTGATGCTGTTGGTTCTGTTTCTCAAACATGAACGGAGGTGAACTCAAACGTGCACTACAGAAATCATCGTAACGTTAGCTAATTGCTTCGCCGGTGGGTGCATGGAGATTGCCCGGAGGTCACTACTGCCCCCGACCGGCTCTGACCTGAGGGGGTGGAGTCTCACCACGCCACTATCCACGCCACGGGACCCACAACTCATCCCCTGAGTGGGCTAGAGACACACGGTCTTCACCGGTGTGGGCGGGTAGGTGTCCTGGAGAGGGGTACACTGTCCCCGACTGGCTCTGACCTGAGGGGGCGGAGTCTCGCCACCACGCCACTGTCCACGCCACGGACCCCACAATTCAGCCCCTAGAGACACAAGGTCTTCGGCAGTGGGTGCATGGAGATTGCCCGGTCCGTAGTAGTACTAGCAGGTGCTGTTACATACAGCTGCAGCAGCTAGCCCACCTCACATTTTCTCCAGGAAATGTACTTTCTAGTTTTACCTCCTGTCTGTCAGCTGAGGCTTTGGATCTTTAGATGTAAAACCACCGGATGAGTTTAGCCCAGTTCAATAACAATCCATAGCCCAGGGCCCTTATATACACCG
>NC_140262.1:2659897-2679897 GCF_949987555.1 Borostomias antarcticus
TAGTGCTCATCTGATAGACTCTTCACAAACCGGTGACAATGGCTCATGAGGTGTCAGGGCCAAGTGAGCTGGGCTTCTGTTCAGCGTTTGATGTGGTGAGCCAATGGAGGAGTACAAGGAGAGGCATCATCAATGACATCATCAGTGTAATATTTTGCAGTAACAGAAGAGGAGAGGACATGAGCTTAGAGAGGAGAGGAAAGAAGATGAGAGAAGAGGAGAGAGAGGAGAAAGAGGGGAGATGACAGGAGAGGAGAGAAGATGAGAGGAGAGGACATGAGTTTAGAGAGGAGAGGAAAGAAGATGAGAGAAGAGGAGAGGAGAGAGGAGAAAGAGGGGAGAGGACAGGAGAGGAGAGGAGAGAAGAGGAGAGGAGAGAAAGGGAAAGGAGAAGAGAGGAGAGAGAGAAAAGGAGAGACGGGATTAGGGAAGGGGAGAGGAGAGGAGAGATTTTTTTCCAATCAAAATGCAGTAAAAGTGATTAAATTAAACTAAGCACACGCCGTATCCAGCCAGCATCAGTGTCCAGCCATATTGTGGGAGAGGGAATTTTAAATGTTTGTCAATCTGTCGACGTCTTAAGAGCCTACCTCCTCTTACTTATTCAGAGACAGGGAGTTTAGTCAGTGTGTGTGTGTGTGTGTGTGTGTGTGTGTGTGTGTGTGTGTGTGTGTGTGTGTGTGTGTGCGTGTGTGTGTGTGTGTGTGTGTGTGTGTGTGTGTGTGTGTGTGTGTGAAGTCTGACAGCATTCATGGTTATTTACAGAGGTTTGATTTGAAATATAAGTACTTGATTGCAGCTCAAAGATTCAAGTCCACGTTTGTTCAAAGTCTGACACAGTACAAACTTATTCCACGTCTTCCACCTGACCGTTTGGACTTGTGTGATATGTTGTTTTTAAAGCTTCAGTGGGCTTGATTGGGTGATGCTGGGAGGTTTACTTGACTTAAGACTATTGAGACAAGTTCAGCTCAAAGAAAGACTGAAATCACAGCAATGGTGAAAAATAACATGACAAAGATGACCAGTCAGCAGTTGGTGCCCTCTAGTGGCCGGTGGTGGGCCCACACTGACTGAAGAAGATGGCCTCTTCCTAGGGAACATCATAAAAGGAGATGGACATTGATTACATTAATATGTTATGTTTGGGACCTCCGTTGGAGCTGGCCATCATAAATCAACTGATGCTGTTTCTAAGCCTCTGGATGGTGAGAACCAGAGCAGATGGAAGGATGAATGGAGGTCTGGAGGAGTCATCTCCTAAACACTCGTAAATTGTCCATGAGAGGGACTCTTGTACTTTTTGAAGCTTCCTGTGTAAAAGAAGTCTGTGGTTTAGTAAAGAGCACACATGTGGATCCTGAGAGAGGGAGAGAGGGGGCAGAGAGAAAGAGGAGAGAGAGAAGAGAGGATGATTCGTCTTTTACTACCCTGTGTCAGTGATATAAATGTCATGGATTTATTTACTGTACTGTAATGTATGTTTTAAATGATTGTATTTCACATTTTTGACTGTCTAATGAAGGCTTTTGGAATTCTGTCATCTCTTGTTGTTATCTGTATCTTACAGTCCAGGATTATTTGCGGCGGATGACAGGGTTCATTATTCCCATATATACAGTATAAACATGAAAAAGAGAAGGAAACACATTGTAAGCTGAAGGCGTGAAGTATCAATGCATTTCAATGCTTTTCCTCCCTGCCTCCTCTCTCTCTCTCTCTCTCTCTCTCTCTCTCTCTCTCTCTCTCCTGTGTGCTCAGACGTGTGGGCTAGTTTTACACATACGAGGATGTGACGGCGCTAACCAACAGTCTTTGGACTATCTCCAGTCGTCTGGAGTTATCACTTCCTGACTGTCAAAGACACGCCCGTCTATGGGAACGACCACAGAGAAAACAGAGCTCTCCTTCCAGGCGGACTGTAAGCTGAATGATGACCAGTGGGATCAACTGAGACCCCACTGGAGTTGCATAATACCCAGAGTAACAGTCAGTCAATTAACCAAGTTTCTTGTTCTGGTTGGTAGGTCCTTACATTCGTTGTAAGTTCCATTCATGTGCTGCATTCGACTTTCGGCGATTTGTTTGAAAGAGTTCTCCGCGGCTTGCTTCCGCTAACGTTAGTCATTTTAAACTAACGATGGTGTAAACAGTGGTGTGTGTGTGTGTGTGTCACTCAGCCTTTAGTTAGGATTTGGAATGAAGTGTGTGTGGCCGAGGTTTGAACCAGGGGAACTGTGCCAGTGTAAATAAACAAACAGCAGATACACACCATTTCCTGGCTGCTCTAGTCTGCCTTCTCTCTCCAAGGACTGACCCTGAATCAGACCTAGAAACCTACGGCACCCTGACTCTAGTCTGCCTTCTCTCTCCAAGGACTGACCCTGAATCAGACCTAGAAACCTACAGCACCCTGACTCTAGTCTGCCTTCTCTCTCCAAGGACTGACCCTGAATCAGACATAGAAACCTACGGCACCCTGACTCTAGTCTGCCTTCTCTCTCCAAGGACTGACCCTGAATCAGACCTAGAAACCTACAGCACCCTGACTCTAGTCTGCCTTCTCTCTCCAAGGACTGACCCTGAATCAGACCTAGAAACCTACGGCACCCTGACTCTAGTCTGCCTTCTCTCTCCAAGGACTGACCCTGAATCAGACCTAGAAACCTACGGCACCCTGACTCTAGTCTGCCTTCTCTCTCCAAGGACTGACCCTGAATCAGACCTAGAAACCTACGGCACCCTGACTCTAGTCTGCCTTCTCTCTCCAAGGACTGACCCTGAATCAGACCTAGAAACCTACGGCACCCTGACTCTAGTCTGCCTTCTCTCTCCAAGGACTGACCCTGAATCAGACCTAGAAACCTACGGCACCCTGACTCTAGTCTACCTTCCCTCTCCAAGGACTGACCCTGAATCAGACCTAGAGACCAACCGCACCCTGACTCTCGAAGGACTGACCAAGGATCTTGGCCCGCTCGGAGCGTGCGTGCGTGCGTGTGCGTGTGCATGCGTGCGTGTGTGCGTGCGTACGTGCGTGCGTGCGCGTGTGCGCGTGCGTGCGTGTGTGTGGTCCCGTCCCCAGCAGGCCAAGCCTATGCTGTGTGGGCCCTGGTGACCCGTCGTGTCTGAAGTTCAGAGCGTAGGAGTGTCAGAGAGCAGCCAGTCTGGATCTGGTATCCATCTCAACAGGTTGCCATCCGGTAGAACAGGCCTCGGGGCTACGGCACAGCCAAGTATTAATAACACCAAGCATAAGGTTTCTTTAGGGAATAAAACGTTTGAATGAAAGCTATAACATACATCTTTCTTGACTTACACGTAACCTCATTGTTGCTCTCCCACTCACAGTCTTGATTTTGCCCTTTTGATCCACATTCTTTGTTCAATTTCCTTCAGGATAAGAAGTGGGAAGTTTGCACCCGGAGCAAATGCGTACGAAATCTTTGCCCACTCTGACTTCTAACCCCGGTTGCCCGTCAGGCTTAAGTGTAGCCATTAGACCAAGAGAATTAGCCCATTTCCCAGTGAAGTGGCCCTTAGTGTACATGAATCACTGCTCCCTCAGTGTGATAACCCGCTACACTACGTCCTGTTTGGGTCAAACACACAGAACATTCTATGTAAAGGGTCTCAGTTTGTTGCCAAGTTTGTCCATACTTGACATCCGTCCAACGTGATTCTGACGAACAAGGCCTGGAGAAATTGGACATGTATTTATCCACAAATAGCCACAATCTTGTTTGTCAGGCTAATTAAATAGTTGATGGAATTAAATAGTGGTTTATTTAGACAATAAATAACATATTTTGTGTATTAGCGGCCTGCTGTCTTCTAGAATCTTCCCTGGGTCGGAGAAACCGAGTGAAAAAGAGACAGAGTGTGACATTGTCTCGTGTCCTTGGGGATTTAAGAGCATGAGCTTAGCGGTTAAGAAACAAAACTGTTTCCTGCATATACCCTGTGGACTAACTATCTGGCTGGCTGGAGCATGTCAGATCAGATTAGACTAGATTATAACCTCCAAAACAGCTCAAACAGCTCTTGATCATCGCTCCTAAGCCTGTTTAAATCAAGGAGGAAATGAACAGCATCATCAATGAATTGGTCAACCAAATGAGATACAATTAAAATTATAAAATTAACTGTCATGTTAGAAATAATGACACAATGGCACTTTTTTCCCCCCAATTCACTTTTTCTAGTGTTTTAGTTCTTGATATGCTTTGGCTAATGTAGATGAATGCGGTAGAGCAGAGCTTCTACCAAGCAGTTCAGTGCTTAGTTGCTACAGCTATAGTGTGTCTAGTGTGTGTGTGTGTGTGTGTGTATTCTGTCCCTGGAAGATGAGTGTTTCCCGAGTGGACATGAATGTGTTACAGAGCATCCTGTGAGAGGAAACTGCCTCACAGGGGTTCATTCAAGACTGGGAAGAAGAACGCTGAACATCAGAAGACGCTTCTTGGGAAGATCAAACCATTTTGTCACGGAAAAGAAAGTCTGCCTCTTGACACCCCCGCCCACACACACACACACACACCACCACCACCACCACCACACACACACACACACACACACACACACACACACACACACACACACACACACACACACACACACACACCACCACCACCACACACACACACACACACACATACACACACACACAATGTGAAATAAAGACACTGTCCAAAACACACATAAAACTGCAGTACGCACACACACACACACACACACACACACGCATCCACCCCCATACATTAAGTGACAGGGGTCCAGCAGATGAATTGGGCCACTTTCTCCACTGTGGCATCTGTGGTGGAATGATCAGTCATCTGAGAGCAATGGTCTGATACTATCGGAGAGAGAGATGGGGAGAGAGAGAGAGAGAGAGAGAGAGAGATAAGGAGAAAGAGAGAGAGAGAGAGAGAGAGAGCAGTATGAAAGAAATGAATAGGGCTTCCAACCACTTGGACAAATGTTTCCACATCGTTGGGTCTGACTGCAGGTTCAGACTGATCGATAAACAAGCAGCAACCTCAAATCATTTCTAACTGACCACTTGCAGCTCTTCCATTCTATGCGGCCAGTGCATCAGCTGAGGCAGACAAAACACGCCTTCTGCTGACCATCCTCTCCAATCCAGTCACTGACCGCACTTGTCCTAGATAATGGATTCTCATTAGGTTCACTCAACCACCTCTGTTACACCCTGTACCCATGACAATGTGATCACGACAAACACAGTCCAAAAATAAATTGATATCAATCTGATTTCGACCACCTTTAATTGTCGGCTACAACATTATGTACGCCGAGAAGACCAACGTCACTTCGCTGTCCTCTGTAAGGAAAAATCCGGTGTACAGTATATCACCTGCATATGTGGATATGCGGTTTTCCATGTAGTCTTATGATGATGAGCGTTTTTGTTTTTGTTAATATATGTTACTCTCAGTTTCACAAACCCCAAGTGGCATGACCTTCCCTTTTCCTCATGTTCCTGTGACTCACTCATTTTGATTCACAGAGCCATTCAGCTATGCAGTACTTAATATTACAGCCGACCCGGTCATCTGAGGTCTAGCTTGCCAGGGTTGACCTCTGAACTTTGGACCTGAGGTTTCATATCCCTGTTTTAAATGCCACTGGGCTTCCCCCATAACAAACATGCACGTACTTACTGTACACTCACACACCCTCTATCTTTCATTCACTCTCTCTCTCTCTCTCTCTCTCTCACTCACACACACACACACAAACACAGACAAATACACACACACACACACACTCAGAGATATTGGTTGGAACCTGTGATAGTACTTCCTCATGTAGACGGGTTCTGCGGGTTCTGTCTATTTTAATAATAGCTTTGCATTACATTACAATCATTTAGCAGATGCTTTTATCCAAAGAAACTTACAATAAAATAAAGGGAGCTGCTCCTTTCATTGCCCTGTAGGCTAGTAACAGAGTTTTAAACTGGATGAGAGATGCAACAGTGAGCAGGTGTGGAGAACGTAGAAGGGATGTTATGTGGGAGAACTTGCGGTGGTTGAACAGCGAGCGGCAACTTTCTATACAAGCTCCAGAGGTTTAATGGCTGACGCCGTAAGGGGCCCAGTAAGGAGGGAGTTGCAGTAGTCCAGACGAGAGATGACAAGAGCCTAGATGAGCACCTGCGCTGTTTCATCAGTGAGGTAAGGGCGAATCCTCCTGATTTTGTAGAGCAGGAATCCGCAAGAGCGTGTGACGGATGGGATATGTGACGAGAATGACAGTTGGTCATCCGTGGTCACACCCAGAGTCCTCTCAGTCTGAGTTGGCATCACCATTGCAGCGTCAATGGTGATGGCCAGGTCCCGGTGTGGGCAGCCCTACCCCGGGAGGAGCAGCAGCTCAGTCTTGTCCAGGTTGAGCTTGAGGTGATGGGTCGACATCTACTCCGAAATGTCAGCCAAGCACGCAGCTACGTGTGCCTCCGATTGCGTGTCAGAAGGGGGAAATGACAGAATGACTTTACGCACTGATATCGTCATATGGGTCTGCAAGAAGGGAGAGAGGGATTTCACAATTATTTCATAGAATACTGTGAAAACACAAAGATGTGTCACGTAGCGAGAAAATATGGGATGTCTGGGCGCATAAGTTGTCACAGTGTGTGTGTGTGTGTGTGTGTGTGTGTGTGTGTGTGTGTGTGTGTGTGTGTGTGTGTACAGTATGTGAGGGGTGGGTTTCGTGAGAATACCGTTTTTGGCTGACAATTAATTTCATTGATCTATATGGTCATGAACAACGATAAATCATACATTTAGTGAAACGTATTGATCCACACCTTCATCAAATAACACACATTTATAATGTTCAAATGCTTAATCATCTATAGCATCAGAGATGCAGAACTCAACTTCACACACACACACACACACAGTTGCTGCATCTTTGAAAAGGAGTGATACCTCAGCATCCTCTGGCCAAAAGATGGTCTCGACTGAGCCATTATCAGTAATTGAACTCTACAGCCTCCCACCGATAATGGCACCCTGTTTGATCTTTTGCGCCTCACTTATTATATATATTAATATATTCGACATTAGTCTCATTTCTGTCTGTGTTATTCTCTGCGGAGTAATGAGCACAGGATGTGATTGTCTCGTCTCTTTGTGCTGCTACAGTATGTTGGTTATTATTCACACACGCTGGACGCTCTTTCGCTAAATGGACAGCACAAAGCGCACGGGGTCATTGGGATCGGCGCTGAAAGAACTTCCTTTGAGGTGACCACGATCCCTGCGCCTTCCTGTGACAAATACACACACACACACACACACACACACACACACACATGGTATAAGCACACACATGCTTCCTGCTTGCTTCTGTTCTTACTGGTCACCATTGGGTCCGGTGATGATCGTCGTCTTCTTCATGTATGAGTTTGATGGTTGTATAAACCTGGTTGCCGACAGGGCATGTGTACAGTAGGCCGGGTGGGCAGTGGTGGTGGGGGGGGGGGGGGCATGCAGCCGTCGGTCCCAGCATGCCTCTCTGCTCACCTCATCTCACAACGTTGTGTGCGTTGAGCCTCCAGCTTTTCAATGCCCTTTGCATTCTGGGACCTCCTGAGGGTACAACAGGACGCAGGTCTCTAATCATTCATGCACACGTGCACACACACACTGACACACACACACACACACATCACATACAAACACACACACACACATGCGCACGCACACCACTTTCATCCCTGTCCCGTCATTGAGTGAGAGTGACAGCGTCCATCAAGACCATCAGACATCCTCTCTCTCTCTTCCTCCCTCTCCCCCAAACCCCCCCCCCCCTCTCTCTCCCTCTTTCCCGTCCTCTCCCTCTCCTCGTCCCTCCGCCTCACACCTGGGATATGAATGTAAGGAATGCTTCCCCATACCAGGGAGGGACCGGGGACCGCCAGGGACCTCCGGTGACGGGCGGCCCAAAAGGAAGGCCGCGTGTCTCCCGTCACCGTCGCCCGTCCCCGGGTGTCACGGCCTGTCAGGCGTCTGCCGAGGCCCAGCGCGCCCGCCAGACGTGAGCTGCCAGCGGGATGAGGTCCCTCATACGAGGGGCGCCTTCTCAATCTTGGTCGGGGACAATGGCCGGGAGACAGGACGCAGGTGATCCGTCTCCATTATGGGGACAGGGTGTTGTCCCGCGTGCGGACAGGGTGTTGTCCCGCGTTAGCCACTCTGCAGAGCTCTCCTCGGGCTCCAAAGGAGACGCTGTCTCGTACATCATTTGAACACTGAAAGGTTGAAGGCCCCCTGGTTGGGAGAGGGGGGCCTTCCTGCCTCCCTGCCCTCCCCTCACTCCACCTACCCCATGCGACCCCCCTCCCCTCACTCCAGCTACCCCCCTCCTCTGACCCCCCCCCACCCAGACCCTAAACTTATCTCCCAATCCCCCAGCCTCCCCCACTCAAGCCCTCCTTGTCTGTCTACCTTGACAGGACCAGTCCCACAGCCGCCAGCTAGCCTACAAGGGGCACATTAGCATAGCAATGGGAACCTTCACTGTCACTGAGCAAACTGTAACTAGCTGTACCCCCCCACCCCCCCACCCCCCTCCCCCTCCTGTCTTTCATAGGAGCCTAGAAGAAAATGAACTAGCTTATTTGTTATGTTTTGTTTATATTATTGTTATTGTGCCAATATCAGTCAGTATTCCTTCACTAAAAAAAACACTAAAAAACAAGAGAAAAAGGGTCACAATAATAAGATGAGACATACATATCTCTTTACTTACAGAAAGAGATACCAGCTCAGGAGACCATCAAGGTAAGATGGCTCTCTTTCAGTTATGATACGTCTTCTATGATCCCAATGAAAGCAAGAGATCACCGATGTTTGGATTTCAAAATGTGGATACAGTGTTTGATCTTTCTTGATTAAAGCCAAAGGAGATATGATGAAGAACTCAGCCACCTGCCACTGATCTGTTAACTAAGAGAGACTTGTTAGTTTGAAAGTATTCGAACAGAGATGACATGTTATATCATTCATCCGTTTACTTAACCCAGGTGATCCCATCAAACAGCAGCTATGATGTATGATGTCGCTCCGCCTCAGTGTGTTAGCCACTCAGACGACCTCTCCTCTCCTCCACAGGATGAATGTAACCCATAGACTGTGGAGACAAGACATTTACCACTGGCACGTCTCATGATGTACCAACGCAGGGCAAGAAAACACTCTTTACATTTGAGTCCGGCTATGGCTTCTTCTTCACGCTCATCCTTCCTCATCTCGGATACTTCAACAGACGGTGCGGGTTTGTAGGTGAAGCGTGAAAGATACGTCTTTATGTGGCCCCCATGATAGATGGGATATTAACACCGTTGTCAACCTGTTGTTCAAAAACCCATAGCCCCTGCGTGGCCTACTACAGCTTCATCTGGAACTGATGAGATCAATCGAGCAATTGGTGTACACATCCATTCCCCTGGAAGACCCTTCAAAAGCTGGTCTAATCAATCCCGTCTTGAAGTTTAAAATAGTTCTAAACTTTCTGACTGTGCCAACTTTGGAGTGACCAACTTTTACTTATTACTGTTGGAACCATCTTGGAAAGTCTTAGACAATGTGCTCTGTCTGGAAACATCCTCACAGGGGACTAAAGGCCAATTTATACTTCGTACTTATACTTTTGAAAGTGTCAGACAGGGGTGTCTTGCACCTACCAAACTTTATAATGACGCAGACGCCGTCACTTTCGTCGCACAGCTGTGATTGGATAGCTAGATAGTAGGCACGTTCGTTGCCATGGATCAATCAGCCACGCGTCTGCAAGTTACCATGGAGGTGATCAGACACTTCGCTGAAGTACAAATGCTAAATGTCGGTCGACATTTTTTTTCTGTCGACAGACATTTGTCGTACGACGCTTGTCGACTGAGTATAAATTAAGCTTAAGTAACACATTTCTAACACAATCCTTAGCTCCTTGTTAGTAGTCCATAGCCTCTAACCCTTAACTCACGTAGCCCCCAGCTCCAGGCTTCTAGCTCTAGATTCAAGCTCCAGGTCCTAAAACCCCTAGACCCTAGGCTCTAATCTCTCACCTCCAGCTCCTAGCTCATGTCCACTGCTTATGCTTACCCTCCTCTCAAATCTGCCATAAGTGTGTAAAGGTTATGTGGACTCAACAATAAAGAAATATTGAATGGCGTCCTCCTCAGCCGATGTTCTGCGCCGCTCCCTGTCAGATACCATGACCTATGACCTTCTGACAGGATTAGAATGGGCAATTTTAGAGTATGCTGGGAGAGAGCCACTGTCTGGACAGTGCATGTCATAATGTCTATTACATTTGGGGCAATTAGTTGCAGTTATCTGCCAGACTGATCTTGCAAATCAGAGTTGAGATCTTTTAATGCATCAAATAAAATGCACTTGAACAAAACTGAGATTGTTAAGACGTGAACAAGAAACTGTTTATATAGTTAACTCTTTGACTCACAGATGAACACGAAAATCCCTCCCGAGACAATTATGGAGCAATTATTTCAGAATTTCCGGACATGACTGAGGTCAAGCAAGTGTACATGACAAGAGTTTATTCATGAAGAAAAGGACCATTCACAGCCAATCCACCTTTTCGATGTAAAGAACAAACATTTGCATTACGTCGGTCACTAAGTTATGCAGACATTCCCCCCCGGCCAGTGGTCAACTTATGAATTTTCATCACTGGTCGAAATTGTTAGCGTTCTTCAAACAACAGTGCTCTCTCTCTCCCTCTCGTCAGTCTCTCTTTGTGTAAATCAATGGTGGACTCACTGGAAGGGCCGGGGCCCAGAATAAAGGACCTCAAGGATGGAACATTAGAATACATTTCAAATCATAACAATGATGATACAGAACAGGCAGAGTATTGACGGTGACAAAGGGAACGTTGACTAGAAGGCGGGGCTGGGGGGGGGGGTCCATAATGAGCAGTCAGATTGTCTTATTGTTCTGACATTCTGATTCCAGAACACAGATGGATCACTCGGTCCATTCAGGATTCTTGGCCCGCGACTCGGAGCAGAAGTATGAAGCCCTTCTCTCTTCCTCATGACTTCTCGGCAATGTTAGTCATGCACATTTTTAAACAGGAGTAGATAATGTTGTCTTTCTTCTACGAATATTAGCTGATGATGTGGGGAATGATTTCAGATGGCTGGGCGATGTTTGCTGCGTCTGGGGTATATAGGGGCATATAGAAGCTGGGATTCAGTCAGTTGTAGGTAGAGGCAGCATTCTCCTTGCAGAGGTGTGTTTGATTTGAACAGTGGAGTGTTTCAGGTGGGCGGAGCTCACAGTTGTCAATAGAACAAGGAAATGAACAACTGTATTTCTAGAAAGTAAAGTAAAACATATATATAATTATGGGCATCATTTCACATAATAACAAATCTCTCAAAGAGCTATTAGCCTATTTGAGATCTTCCTTCAATCCCTGCCATTTATCAGCTAGGCTATCTTCCTGTGTATTCTAAAGACAGTGGCCGTGCTTGTGAACATGTCTCTAAGCAACTGATCTCCATCTCCTTCCATGGCCAGGTGATTGAATTACCCCCGACGGAAGGGTCCTCAGAGCGTGCACTCAGCCCGCGTTCGGCGTAAACGAGCTGGCCTCATTATTTCTCGAGAGGGACGGTGGTCTTTGTGCTGCTCGAGCGTACGGACCGTGTGAGGAGCTGGGACTGCTTACTGCGCTGACTCAGTGCTGTACTCTGGCCATGCATGCTTCCCATCCACTCAGCCCAGCAGTCTGGACTAGGATGGACTTGGGTAGGCTCTGTGGAGGACATGAGGTCACAGAGGGGTCCAACTTTTATCTCCTTCTGGTTGATTAGATAAGAGTAGATAGATAGATAGAGTGTTTTAGCTTTACGAACACAGGCCTAAGCTCAGGCCTACTGTCAATTCAAATCAATCAGGCTGTCAACTTAATCTAATCAAGCTGTGTGTCAAGTCATATTAGTATCTAATGTTATGAAACGTCAGAGCACCAAAACAACCTAGCCAGCATTGACAGGTGGGGCCCACATGGGTGCCACGCAGGCTGGCAATATGGGTCCCATTTGGTTTTGTCCACGGTTTCCACAGTGGCCCCACCTTGAGTTCACCCACATAGGCTTGATATGGGATCTAACCAGGTCTTAGTCAGATCCCATTTCAAGCCTATGTGGGTGAACCCAGGTGGAACCACTGTGGAAACCGTGGACAAACCCAGGTGGGACCCATATTGCCAGCCTGCGTGGCACCCATGTTAGGGTTTTGATGGAGGACCCAAGAGCAGACACGATTGGGGTGAAAGCCCGTAGGCACGTTTATTGAGATCCGGGGAGAGGCAGGCAGTAACGTGGTCCGTAGACAGGCGTGGGTCAGGCGGGGACGTGGTAGTCGTACAGGCGATGGTCAGGCAGGAGCGGGGTAATCGTACAGGCGTGGGTCAGGCAGGATCTGGATACTGGGAAGACAGGGTAAGGTGAGGCTTAGGGAATCTTAGGCTGGAGCCGCTAATTACCAACTTGGTGAGTCAACGATCTGGCACAGAGGGCTGTGTGGACCGGCTTCTTATCCTGCTGGCGATTGGCTGATCAGGACCAGGTGCGTTGAGGTGTGGAGGAGAGGCAATTAAGGTGACGCACGGCAGGTGTGGATCGGGGGAGTGTCTGGCTTGTGACCGCAGACGTGCCCGCAGTTCCCGCTGCAGGCTCTGGGAGGTGCTGGGGGAAACGTTGTCCGGCACTGGAGAGACGGAGACAGGCTTGGGACCAGCGTCAGAACCGGGGCTCGGGCCGGGGTCAGGGGGCTGAGGAGGTGGACGAGACTGACGCGGCGGTGCCGTGACAACCCATGTGGGTCCCACCTGTCAATGCTGGCTGGGCAATCTGTTCACCTACTCTGGATGGATGGATGGATGGATGGATGACAAGATGTAGCCTAAAGATGAGGTAAGGCTTGACTGACCTGTCTCCATGGGGTATGCCCTCTTCTGTTTTCTAGTATTCGCTGTTCTTAACTGTTTTACAAACAAAACTATCTTGATAAAAGAATAACCTACAATAATAATCTATCAAGTGGAATTCCTGGCCTGAGTTCATCTTAACATGCATACCCAATATTCTAGTTTCCATAAACCTATAACGCAAAAGAAGTTGATATGAAAGGTAAACTTTTATTCCGTTGTTTGACATTAAAAAGTGAGCAAGATAACAGCATCTTGGAGGAGCAGTTTGGTGTCAAGATTGGGGGGAGGGGAGCGGGGTTCAACGACCTGACCTTTCAGCCCGTTCTCCGGAAGCTGTCAATTACGTGGGAGTTGTAGTACTACTGAAATGTCGAATATTGTTTAGTCCTTAAAAACTGTGAGTTTATGAGGTGATCGTATTATACATAAAGAAAGAGTCGGTTCTTAAGATAACTGGAAGAAAATCAGGTTGATGTTTTGTGTCTAATTGAGGGAATACATGTTTACACTACTGGAATAAACTTCAACTTCCAGGCTGCCTTGCTTTCTGTACGCAGGCGCTGTCACTGCGCACTGTAGATCTCAGATTGGGTGTAAAATGAGCATGGGTCGCGAGTAGCCTATTCCCTGGCTTTAAATGCATATATTATCATCACGGAATACGTTACATTATACTTTTTAGACGGACGATTACTCCGTTTTAACGTGCACCCACTCTAATCAAGTCAACTTTTTCGATTCGAGGAACGTACGCATTTTCAGGACGGTCGTTTTCTCCAGCCAAGATCTTTGCGTCTGAGAAGGGACTCAGCTACAACCGTTAGATTTGCAAAATGCCACGAAATAATAAGACCTCTCTTATTCAGAAAATAGCCAGGAAAGCTAATGTCACCTTTAAAGGGTTTAACGCGCCCGATACAGGAGACGACAAACTGTTTTTGGACAGACAAAGTGAACTCATCACCCTTCTCACAGCAATCAGGGCTGCGGACCTGAAGATTGCGCCTCGGGAAGCGAACCCAACACCAGATCCCAACCCACCAGTCACCAGCCCACCAGACCCCAACCCACCAGTCACCTACATGCATATCTGCGAGACCGATGCCTTCAGTATTGGGGTGTTTCTCCTGAAAAGCGGGGCCGCTATTCCCTTACACGACCACCCGGGGATGAACGGGCTGTTGAAAGTTTTATACGGTAAAGTACGCATACGGTGCTTCGACAAGTTGGATAAACCCCCGGACGCTGAGGATGATACGCAGTTTGACCCCCCGCTGCCTGCCTTCCAGAACGATGCCTTGAGACGGTCGGTCCTCCGGTCCACCAACGACTACTCGGAGGACAGCGGTCCGTGTATCCTGACCCCCCAAAACAGTAACCTACATCAGATAGACGCGGTGGAAGGTCCCGCAGCCTTCATTGACATTCTGGCACCACCTTACGACCCAGACAATGGGAGGGACTGTCACTATTACAAAGTGCTACAGACTGTTGGAGATACAGACACGACGTTGGGAGAGCACGGAGATCAGAAGCAGGGGGAGACATGGTTACTTGAAATCCCTCAGCCTGATGATTTCTGGTGTGGGGGCGAACTATACCCTGGCCCCAAGGTGTCTATCTGAAGGTCTCACCTGGGAGGCAAGGGCCCGCGGATCTTCATCAGTTGACACCGATAATTCAATGTTGTGCCTCACACAGACTTCCAAGTAGTTGATGATGAAGAAGAATTCTTCATTTTTCACTGTTTTTAGTTTGAGTTCACAATCTCATCATGGTCTTTGGCCATTGCCTTATGTGAATATTAAATGCATAGGCTACTACTTTTAAAGCTTTTGTAACACCAACTCTGCTCCGCTTAATTTAGCCATGTAAAGTTGGCTAGACTATGCTTCAGAGTTACCTCAACTCAAAATGCTAACAAGTAACAAGCCTATACACAGCATGATCAGTGAGTTGTCTTGATTGAATAATTCAGAATCACAATAGTCAGTTATGAATGCTTCCTATATCCTTCCTGCCCCAATCTGATTTATTTTTTAAGTGTCCATTGTGTTTATTGATGTATGTAGAGCAATAAAGTACGCCCTATATGAGGTTTTCCATTTATCATCTATTCTCTCATTTATCCGCTCACTTGGTCATGCAAATACTTGATTTAACCCATTATTGTCATGTTCATTTCCTTACACTGTACCATGTTACCTGGACTGATAGACCTGATGGTGTTTTCAAAGACCATGTAGCCTCATACAGCCCTGCACATGCGGGCTCCAACTTTGGCTGATGAGAACATGGGCCTATCACAAACCTCTGGAGAAGGCTCTGTGCACCAGCTCCACTACTTCCTGAAAGTCACTTGGCATCTTTATTTCCTGTCCTATATGATTGGATTAAGTGATTAATCAGGTGTGCGCTGGGTCTGCCGCACACCTGATTAATCATATAGGACAGGAAATAAAGCTGCCAAGTGACTTTCAGGAAGTAGTGGAGCTGGTGCACAGAGCCTATTGGCTATCAAACCTGCTATTTTTTAGCATTAATAAATATACATTGTATAAAGTATCATTGTGTCAACATTCACCATCATTATGACCAAACAGTCATTATAAACAACAACTGGGATTAATGATTAAGTTTCAATGCAAAGTTTCAATTAAGGGAAGTGAGATCAAATTAAGATCTAGAAATCTACAAACGCGATGCAAAACACTTTTTCTTATACCAATCTTATACAAGAGTATTTAATCTTTTTGATTTTAGGTTGGTTTGTGAATTGACTGAATTAAAGCCCGGAACATATAGGCTAGAACATCATAAAGAAGGGTTAACTTGAAAGCATTATGAAATACACATTAGAGGAACTAAGGAATTTTCCCGGACACAAGACACAAACCTTAGCTCTTCACTCAAATCTCACTTTCATTGATGCTTTTTAGGATTAAACCTTTTTTTCTGGGAAAGCAATTGTGTTTCAATACGACCATTGTGGGTTTTTAGTTTTGTTTGAGCGTTTAAGGCACTTAGCAGTCATTATAGGGCAATTATACCGAATGAATTATACTGAGATTATACTGAATAGCCGGCCAGATATGAAATTATCAGCTCAGTTGATCAGGTCAGTAATAAAGTCTTCATATGAACCACGTGGTGCTGTTGGAACAAAGACGTGTATAGTGAGGAGAGGAGGCGAAGATGGGTCCAGCCTTCCCTTGAACGACAAGCCTTCATAATTACTCTTTAAAGTCTGAGAACGCTGTATTCCTCGTGTCATCAGATATGACTCATCTACTCTCATAAAACTCTTTTGAGAAATAAATCAGAAAAGTGATCCATAAAATGTCTGTTCTGATTGATAGCTCGTGGTCTTAGTTTTTTCTGATGCGACTGTTTCTAGCAAGTAGTCTATTCATTTAATAGTGAATTGGTAATGAGGGCGACCTCCATGTTTATTGCCGTTTCCTGTGAATTGTTCAGCGTGTATTCTGAAACAAACTACAGTAGCTAGCCTACTGTATGCATGTCTGTCAAGATCAAGACACAATAAAAGTGTCCAAAGACAAAGAAGGTTATTTTGAGTAGTTTTCAATAGCCTAAATGTATTGTATTTGGTTTGATTTGTCATGTTTCATTGTTGAGACCCTGTTTGGAAAGAGCCCTGAACCAAATTATAGATCTTTCCTCATGCTCCAGTTTGTAATGTTTGTGTGCCGACGAAAGTGTGTGGGTGCATGCCCTAGTGAAACTATGACTCAGTTATGACTCTGCGCGGGAAATACCCTCTGATGTGCTCCTTTCCAATAATAACATTATATTAATGTCATTCAAAGTTGTTTTATTTGTTTCTTAGTCGACAAGTAATAACCAAAAACGTTCCCTCATTAACATTTAATATGAGTCTCAAAACATTCACAACACAAACGTCAAGCCTGTATGAGTTTCTATTATTTACAATCGGTATTTTTTAGACGTAAACCACAACTGCAACACTTTCGAGTTACACCACACAATGTGTACAAAAATATATATATATTCAAACTTTCATATTAAATGACAAATATACAGTTCAATTAAAGCGTCCTTGTGTGCATGTCAATGTACCAAAAAGACATAAAGCAAGGCACAAAAGGGGAAACGTATCAACAAACATGTTAGAATGGACCTCTTCTGTCTTTTAAATAATTTAAAACATTTTATCTCCCAAATTATTGCAAATATATCACTTTTCCCATGCACTCGGGTACTCATTTGATGCGTCAGTGGATATATTCTTGACGATGTTTACTTCCATCTGTTGTTAAAATGAATGGCTATTTACTTTATTGACTTCAGTAGACTATGCAGACAAAGTGCGTTTCAGTCAGTCACCATCCGACTCAGTAGATATATCGTAGGAACTATGGACGCGCACGGGTATCATGCGCAATTACGCACGGAAATGCTACATGACCATGAACCTTCGTCCACGTGTAATGAGTTTGCAGCTTGGACTCATTTCTACCGCAGTCTCCGTTTTCATAAGTTCACCACATGTTCAAAAAGGTTTTTTTTTCATAATACAGTTCGTATTCAGTTAGCAGGTGCCCGCGTCCACACTGCGCTCGACAGGTACCGTTGCCTTGTGATCTAGGAGCAAACTCCGGCAGATGCGCTACCGGACCGCTCTGAGTTCGTGCTGTTTGAAACGGTTGATGACTTTCTCTCCTTCTGCCTGAGGTGAATTTTAGTGTGCCTCTTGCGCTCGTCGCTCCTCGCGAATTTACGGCCACAGAAGTCACAGGCGAAAGGCTTCTCGCCGGTGTGCGTGCGGATGTGCGTGGTCAGGTGGTCGCTGCGGCTGAAGTTCCTCATACATATCCGACACTGGAAGGGCTTGTGTCCGGTGTGGATGCGGATATGTCTGGTCAGCTCATCGGACCGAGAGAATCGCCTGTCGCACCCCTCCGCCGGACAGGGGTAAGGGCGTTCGTGCACGGGGGTCTTGCTGGGTCGGTTGGGGTATTTTCTGGGGCGCAGTATGGGTCTCAGGGGCAGATTCTGAGGGCTGTAAGCCGTGGGCAGCCTGGGCCCATCGGTAACCGGTCCGCCAAGAGTAAAGTTCCTAATAGTGTTCAGGGGGGTGAGGGGCGGCGGTACTCTGAACGACTCGAGGTGGCATGGGAACGGCTTGCGTTCGGGGATGCCCTGCATGTCCCGCTGACAAGTGGGCTGAAAAAAGCCCGAGTAGTCGGGGATGATGGGGAAGATCCCCGAGTCTGTGGTCGGCTTGGGCGAGGAGTAGGACGGGGGCGGGTAGGAGATGGGGCAGGTGGAGGTGGACAGGAAGGCGGAGGGGTCTTGGTAAACCTCCCCGCAGCCTGAGTACGGGGGCGGGGGAGAGTAGATGTGATGCTCCATGTCCGCCTGGTTCTGCGCCATGGTGCAGCTCAGGGTGCTGGAGAAGTGGTTGGGAGACACGGATGAGGCCGGCGAGGAGGACGCTGAGGAGGGCTGGGGCTGGCTCATCCCAAAGATGCCCGCGCTCACTATGTTGATGACTCCCTCCGGGTTCCAGTTGCCAGCGTACGGGGAGTCGATGGAGAACTTTCCCATGTAGGTGAAGGTCTGGTTGCGGTGAGCTTGGGGCTGAGAGAAGCCACTATAGGACAGGTCAAGAGAGCGTTTCTCTGAGATCATATCTCCATTCATTAAGCCATCTGAAAGATGAAAAGGAGGACTCTTATTAGCAGACAGTCGCCAACCAATAATGACACAGAGTAGAAAGCTGGAGAGGCTGCACCTGAGTTCCATTGCGCACTACACTTGCCATGGGGATGCCCCCCCCCCCCCCCTCCCGCTCCAGCGTTAGCGTTATAATTAATTTATTGTTTCATTCATTAAGAAATACTATTGCCCTTACTATAAACACAATCCACCATGTTTTAAGAAATCATTTGCAAGATTTTGCGAACAGCAACCATTCAGTTCCTTTTGCACATTCAGAAACGCGTCCATATCTCGCTCAATTCATTTAACATCAAAATGAAAACATTCCACATCAAACATCTCTATAACTCAAATGATAGATTTTCTCTCACCAATAAATCACAAACACAGCACTAGTAGAGGCCTAACACCCAATAATGTCCACCCTGATATCAAGTGAACAAAAGTGGAGTACTCATCAAAGCTTACCTGAGGCACCGCTAAGTTGATCGTAATGACCTCCCAGATCACCGTTAGGAAATATAGCCACGGAAGCTGGCAGGCTGGTGGCAATATCATCCACCGAATAGATGCCCTCTGACACCGGGTGCACGAACCCACCGAGGCTCACTGGGACTTTCTCTAAAGTTTTCGCAGTCATTATCGAACTAAAGTTTCAGCGCTTTCTACCTCCAGGATAAAACTGAACGTGAAGCGGATTCTAACTGAGAACGAATGACTTCACTGTCCCTGTCACTGTAGCATCTGATCAGCTGTCGGAGAAGTTGCTAAGAGTAGTTTCATGCGTCTGAGTTGGCACCTGGAGAGCCTACAGAGCTATCCGGGCTGTTTCAGTGAATGACAGAGCCTTGGAGCCGGGGTAGCTGTAGTAGGCAATGTATTTATCCGGTGCCTTTCAATGCGCCACTACGTCATTGACCATAGAAGGACTGGGTGGTAAAAAAAAAAAGGCGCTGGGGGAGCCGATTGGCTCCGGGTTATGTGACGACATCAAAGGACGCTTGTCAATGGAGAACTCACAAGTGAAAGTCTCCAGTAACACGGTGATAAAAGATGTTCTTTTTCCAGTCCGTGGTTTTAAGTATAGGTTAAATAATATAAAACAATAGCCTAGTCTATAAGGGAAAACGCAACACGTGTATTAGGACA
The DNA here is from genome assembly GCF_949987555.1 of Borostomias antarcticus. Lineage (NCBI taxonomy): Eukaryota > Metazoa > Chordata > Actinopteri > Stomiiformes > Stomiidae > Borostomias > Borostomias antarcticus. Next base: position 2,679,752 of record NC_140262.1, read on the forward strand.
TGGTGACATATTGAACGAATACTAATGTTAGGATCATATTATTCATGTTTCGTTTATCGCACATCATTCTCAAAGAGGAATTCCGGTTCGTCTCTTTAAAGCCATACATGGTTCTATCCGGTGAATCAAAGAACACCCATGCGTAC
>NC_140262.1:2682397-2739897 GCF_949987555.1 Borostomias antarcticus
TAACTGACTTGATGCCATAGTGGCTTCCACCTCGGTTTCTCTATGAATGTTAGCTCTGTATTCCAGACTTAACGTTAACCATTTACTGAACACGAAAGACGAGCGGTGTTCAGATATCGGTCCAACTTTCCTGGCCCTCTGAAAAGAGAACTCGGAGGGGTTGACACCTCTTAACCGCGTTAGAAAGAGGCTGTCTGGACCACCAAGAACACAAAGTAATGTCTCTTTTAGAGGATAGTGGTTGTATTATACAATTTCATCACTTTTATCTAGCCTACAATCATGTGCAGTGAATAACATAGCATAGGCCTACTATTCCAGCATTCGGCTATACCCGAAGGAATTTAAACCACAACATTGGCAGAGAAATGGGGGGGGTGAATTCATTCATTCATTCATTTTCAAGTTGTAGCCTATGTGAGACGATCTAACAGCCTCACTTGCGGTCTACCTCAGTCACGAACAACATGACGCCCCTGTATTGTTCCACAGTGAGCTGTCACGCCACCATAAATAGCCCACTCACCACCATAAGCCCTGCAATAACCCTGTTCGGATCATCACTGTGGTCTGCATCAGTCTGAAGATGGGCGGTCTGATCTCCAAGCTCTGTCACACGCAACTCCATGGGTTGTATAAATGTAGGCTATTTCTATTTCAATATGATTTAGCCTAGCCTACTATTCACATGGATGGAAGAAGTCCTTCAGTCAGTCACGTGTCAACAGTGCAGCGGATGTCCAACATCTTTAGGTCTATAATTGGCCAACCACTTTATGAAGGCTCGTTATCATCACGCCTATCAACGACCATCTCCATCTACCCAGCAAACACGACGTTCAGATCATGTCGTAATAACGTCCGTCGGTCCAGAACCCCATTTGTACGTCTGCTGGACCCCTCAATATTCAAACGTCTGGCTTGGACCCCTCTAAGACGTCTGTGGACGTGCAGAACGGGTTCAATATCTGAACGTCTAATAAACATTAATTCTGGCTCCTAATTGGATGTCTTTGGACGTCCGAAAAAGACATCTAAAATACGTCTTTTAGACGTGTCTTCGCTCAGTGGGTATCCTCTAGTTGAGCTTGCATTTTACCAATGTTGTTGTCATTCTAAGGGACTGTTTATCGCAGATCATGTTCAGTAAAACCACCATATAAACGGAACCAAAGCAGATATCGACAGGAGTAGCCTACTAGGTTGTGTAAATCACTTCAGCTCGATAACGTGCCGGCAGCGACCCCCCGCTAGACGCGCAGTATTTAGGCCCCTCGGTCCGGCCAGAGAGACAGTTACGCGCCAGAGGGCCTCTGCTGCCCGGGCTGTCAGGTGCGACGACATTTTTCCAGCTAATGGCAGGGTCGTGAATAAATACGAGGGGCCGTTTATGTGACAGAACGGTGACAGAGCAGCCGCAGCCATGCTGATAGCAGTGTTAATGGGGGAAGCCCTTTAAACATTGTCTCAGCGCCTGAACGTCCATAATGAGAGCCGAGGTAATGAAGCTGCCCTCTTTTTACAAGCCATATTAATTGTGTCCCCTGTCACCGGCCATAGATAACCCTGACCGCTCTGCTAAGACGATGGCCTGACAGCCAGGGGGATTTGTCCTTCGTTAAGATGCTAATTTCCTTCCTTTCTTTTTTTCTTTGCTTTATGAGGGAGAGAGAGAGATTCTCCATTGATGAGCGATCCGGATATTGTCTGATAAAGGGAGCGCTTTAGTTCACTGAGGAGATGTGCTGCAGATTTATGCCAGTGTGTCATGATGATGGTCATCTTCAATTTTTAGCACCCGTGTGTCAAGCTTATACCATTAGACCAAGAGGCAAACCCATTGTGAGATTATCTCCAAATTGGGTGTCACTGTGAGCAGCAGGTATTAAACCCACATGTGATAACTGATCTCAAACGGGTACCAGGGGACATCCTTGATGTAGTCTACAGGCCTTTTTAAAAATGATATCCGTATATATCGTGATAATATCGTTATCATGATATTTTTTGCTAGGATAGTCATATAATGTAAATGTGATACTGTGACAGCCCCATAGTGTACGTTACTGTAGGCTAAAGGTCATCCATATTCAGCCTGTTTAGACAACCAGAGTCCAGGGCAACATTAAAGCCAGGATTGTATCCCAGTCCGTTGAGAGAGGGGCTCACTATGCTATCAACAACACAAAAGGTCTAAAGTTCTGCCTCAGAACAGAGAAAACCTTCAACCACCGATAGCTTCATTTAAATGTTTCGCATTTTCATGCATTCTCGCCTCCTCCTCCGCAGATGCGATGAGGAAGCTGCTTTTACTTCTTCAGATGTTTCTTGTTTTCTGTTGTTTAGCCCACGGACACAAAAATGTTTGCACACTGTGCCTTGTCGAAGTGGCCCTTTCCCCCTGGTAGAATGGGCCCTGCTCTACTCCAATGCCTGTCTGAGAATGGGGCCGGGGGGGGGGGGGGGTTAAGGGGGGTTGCAAGGCCTGCTGGGAATGATGGCAGTCGGCCGAATGCACGCCTCTCCCACACGCAAGCGGCCGTTCAATGGAGGAGCATTCTCTGCATGCGCTCTGTGTCATCTGGGGCCAAAACCCATGGGGCCACTCTGCTCCCGATCAAATGAGCATAACCCCCCATTAACGTGCATCTCTCCTGCCATGGGTGCAAGTCATGGATATTGGGAAAGCATGGTTAAAAGTTTTCAGCAACCCCCCTATAGTGATTTAAATTAATTATGTAGATCAATATTATGTAGCATGGCTAAGCAAACTCAAGCATTATCCAAACTTAATTAGCGTAAGAGACTCAACTACATATTCAAATACATCCAGCAGAGAGAAAAGATGTGAAAGTGGTTTGATGGGAGAATCATTCAGTCAGGCTATACTGTATCAGCCACTAACCTCGAGGATTGGGTGGATCAACCATCTTGTTCTAGTCTTTAGCTATTAGGCCTCAGCTCATAGTCTCCAGCCATATGTCGTTTGGTCATCTTCACATAGTCTTTTGGTCAGCCATGGAGCACAAAGCTTCATAGAGCCAGGCTGTCATCGTCCACCCACCACCTCTGTCCTGCTCCGGCCCCCCAACATGCCCCTCTGCCAGGAGAGCTGCTCTTTAAGACGACGCGTGGGAGATTGTATTGGAACCCAAATTCTTCGTTTTGATTTGTGTGGGAGGCTGTTTTTCTTGGTAATTTGGTGTAGGTGTTTATTCTCTTCTATTGAGGCTGACCATCAAAGCTCGGCTTAATTTGTGGAAGTGAAATGCGGAAGGAGAGAAGCATCCTGACACAGAGCTGTCCTATTCAGGATTATAAATGATTATCCTATTATCTGAGAGAATTCAATGAATCTGCGTTTTAGATGCAGTATGCTATTTTAGAATGTGATGGTCAAATTTGGTTTGGTTTGTAGCTAATTTTATATTATATAACTAAATATTATTTGATTTCATATATGTTCTTACCTTCAATATTAGTTTTTCTCTTTTACATTTAACTAAATCATTATTTGTATTATTTCAGTACCCAAAATAAAACAAAGTCTTGAAGCAGGTATAAAATGGTCTGTGTATAAGCAAATATATTTCTGAAAGCCTTATGCACTTAAAGCCTCATTATAACACACTGCAGTGAAATTATCTAAAAATAATATTGTTGAATACCCAAACTTGATAAATAGTCACTTAGAATAATACATGCTGAACAACTTTCAATTCCTGAAAAGTTACAAATGAAACAGAAAATGTAATTTGTAAAACTTTTAGTATTACCATACTACTCAACAGCCCACCACTCTTGACATGAAAAGCCTCATGTGCAGCAAGTGTGAAAATTCCCTCTGTAACAACCACTCTGACCCCCCATCCCCCCACCCCCCACCCCACACACACACACACACCTTAGTCTGCCACCGAAAGCAGCAGAAAGTTCCCCATAAAAGCCTGTGAAGAACCAGAGATGTACTGTAGGCATCGTAGCTGGTGTAGCTGATGTTCGCTCTGTACTCACATTATCACGCAGGCTGGCGCAGAGTGCCGCTCTGTGAGGCTCCATCATGTGAGTGGGTTTATCCGGTACCGTTGCGAGGCTCCGGTAGCAGCCCCGGTGGAACAGTCTGCCAGTCCGCCAGCCAGTCAGTCAGTCAGTCAGTCAGTCAGCCAGTTAGCCAGTTAGCCAGTTAGCCAGTTAGCCAGTTAGCCAGTCAGTCAGTCAGCCAGTCAGTCAGTCAGTCAGTCAGTCAGTCAGTCAGTCAGTCAGTCAGTCAGTCAGTCAGTCAGTCAGTCAGTCAGACAGTCAGTCAGCCAGTTAGCCAGTTAGCCAGTTAGCCAGTCAGTCAGTCAGTTCATCTTATAGGGAGATACTCCTGGGAAGCCTCTTCCTACCTCATCTGATCCAATCTCTTTCTGCAAAGTGATAATCTATATTCTGGAGCTTTCTATCTATAGAGGGGGGGGTTACATTTGGAATTTTGTGTAGGGGGAGAGGTGTGTGTGTGTGTGTGTGCGTGTGTGTGTAGGGGGAGAGTAACAATGCAGAGGCACAACAACGTATGAACAAGACAATGGAGTGGGGGTTATCGTCCGCTGTGCGTCTTGACATTGAAATTGTCATGTTAATCAGAGGAAGGGCCGAGAAGCTGTCTGTGCGTGCGCGTTATTGTGTGTGTGTGTGCGTGTGTGTGTGTGTATGCGTGCACATGCATGTGTGTGTTCTCCTCAGGCGTGGACCCGAGTGGGCGGCCTCTAGGGCAGCGTTCAGATAGTGCCTCCAGACTCCGTTCACTTGTATCTTCAAAACACAACTAAGCGCCAGAACTTCCCAAAGTGCGAACGCAACGCTATTTTACTTGCAGATCCATCACCATTCAAGTGTTTTGGATCGGACCCAGGTCTGTATCATGATCGCCGGGTCAGAACAAATGTCTTGTTTCTCATTAGACCCGACCTAACCCTGCCCCTCCCAGCCCGGCTCTACCATTGACATCTGACTCCTCCAGCATCATCATCAACAGCCATTACCACTAATGTCAGACACCACCCACCCCCCCCTTCCCAAAAGCCCATCACCTAATATTTAATCTATGTCATTATTAGAGCTTCATTAATAACCTTTCTGAGGATGGTGTCTGATGAGCTACGGCCTGGAGAGGAGGGGAGGAGGGAGGAGGGAGAGGAGGGAGAGGGGGAGAGGAGGGAGGAGAGAGAGGGGGAGAGGAGGGGAGGAGGGAGAGGAGGGAGAGGGGGAGAGGAGGGAGAGGAGAGGAGGAGGGGAGGGGGGAGAGGGGGGGAGGAGGGAGAGGGGGAGAGGAGAGAGAGGAGGGGAGGAGAGGAGAGAGAGGGGGAGAGGAGGGGAGGAGGGAGAGGGGGGAGGAGAGAGAGAGATGGGGGGTGTTAAAGGGAGGAAAGGGAGATAGAAAGCAAAGGAGGAGAGACTCAGAGAGAACGAGAGGAAAACAGAGAGAGAGAGAGAGAGAGAGAGAGATCTCTTCGACTCAGATATCCAAAAAGCTCAGAGGAGAAAAGTACCGTGAGGAGAGATTAGCCGGCGTGACATACACAGAGAGAGACTTATGCGGAGAGAGACATTAAGCAAATGGCGTCATTAAAGCGTTTAATCTTCACCTGCGTAGATTCAGAGTTATGGCGCATCCGCGGCGTCTCATTGGCTCTCCCCAGACGTGGTCAGGTGTCAGAGCCGGGTAACAAATGAGAGGCCTTAATTGCTCCTTAATTTACTACCAGCCAACCAGGAAGCTAGGGAGCTGGTTGGAGGGCTCGACACCCCGTCGCCCCTGTCAAAGTTTACCCATTAAGCCCAGAATCAATCACTCGCTACGTTTGGTCAGTAATGAATGGGTGTCTATCAGCGTCATTAGCTCTTTATGATGCGAGCGCTCGGAAATATTAAACCCTGCCACCGGCTGACCCCTCCAACGCTAATGCTCACAGAGTGGCAAATGGGAGGAAATCAGTGTGGCTGTTGAGGAACAGGTGCGCTGTGTTGTAATGGTACATTGTTGACGTTGAGACGCAGAAGCGGCTCCTCGAAACAACTTGGCCTCAGAGGCCGAAGAAACGTTAGAACTTAAGAGTTTGAGAATTTGGAGTTCCGGATTTAGAGCTCAAAGGCTTTGGGTTTGTTCCTTTTCACTGCTGCTGCTGCTGCTGATGCAGTGTCGGAAAAAAAAAATCCTATGTATGTAAAAGTACAATGGCAATAAACGTATTCTGATTCTGAATGTGATTCTGTGTTGACAGGGAGAGGGGGACGCTGCTGACGGTAGGGAATCGAGCCCCCCTTGTCTGTCCGCCCCCCCCCCCCCCCGCCCTGCTGGGTCTCACCCGTCACCCCCTCTGTCGCCCCTCCATGCGCCTGCAGCCCCCCACCCCAGCCCTGAGAGCAAGTCCACGGTGGATGCCGTTGCTCTGCAGTGATGAGAGAGGAGCAGGGAGAGACAAGGGAGATGTGTGGATGGAAGGAGGAGGAAGGAGGTGCCGGTATGGGAGGAGCAGGTGAGGGACGGCCCACGGAGGACCAGACGGAGAGGCATCGGTGCAGCAGTCCTGGGGGGAGGGGGGGCGGCGGCGGAGAGGGGGGGGGGGGGGGTAGGACGGGGTAAGGGGATACGGGCGAGGCTGGAAGCTGCTGTAGAGGGGAGGAAGGCGGGGAGAGGAGGGGGTGAGGGAGGGAGGAGCGGGGGGGAGAGACCCGGTCTAGGGGAGAGGGGACAAAGACCCAGCGGTGGGTCCATTCTGACCATGCCTGGAGGAGGACATAACCACCCATGGAGGATGGGGGGTGGGGGGGGGGGGCTCTGCTCTTTCCAGAACTCACCCCCAGTGATGATAAATCGCTGAGGGTGAGAGGAGGGAGGGAGACAGGGAGTGAGAGAGGGAGAGAGGGAGGGAGGGAGAAGGGTGAGGGAGTGAGTGAAAAGGAGGAGAGGAGCTGAGTTCGTCGACTGCGGAGGGAGGGAGGGGCGGGGGAGAGGGAGGGGGAGGGGGGTAGTGTGTGAATTCTCTCCAGTGTGAGCGGGTGGGTGGGTGTCAGAGGAAGATGGATGACCCTGGTGACGGTCCGACGGTCAGGAGTCCTGTCATTAACAAGAGAAAACAACAGAGAGGAGGAGAGAATGAGTGTGTGTGTGTGTGTGTGTGTGTGTGTGTGTGTGTGTGTGTGTGTGTGTGTGTGTGTGTGTGTGTGTGTGTGTGCGTGCGTGTGTGTGTTGATCGTACTCATTAGCAAGGTTAGTCGGTCTTCCCCCTGGACAAACAGGACGAGGGTGTACTTTCACTTCTATGACCAGTTCAACTCCTCACGCCAGATAAACAAAACTCCTTTTTCGGATCTCTTTTGGTTTTGTGGTTTATAGACGGTCCCTCTCACACCTAGAGGAGAGGAGGGGTGGATGCCAGGAGAGGAGAAGAGGGGTGGATGCCAGGAGAGACGCGGAGCGCTCCGACAGTTACAGATGAAGCCGGATTTCATTATTTCCTAGGGAGTTCTGGGCGATGCAGATCATGATGAGGAGCGTAGCTCACTGGTGTCTGGGCTTATTTAGATAGAGATGGATCACCCAGCCGCTACTCAGCGAGCTGACAATTACATCAGAGCAGCTATAAACCCCCTCGCCCTCCTCTCCTCTCCTCCCTCCCCTCCCCTCCCCTTACTTCTTCTCTTCTCCTCTCCGCCTGGCCTTCTCTCCTCCTCTTCTGTTCTCGACTCTCCTCTCCTCCTCTACTCTCCCCCATCTCTCCTCTCATCTTCTCTCCTCCTGGCTTCCTCTCCTCCTCTACTCTCCCCCTCCTCTCCTCTCCTCTCCTCTCCTCTCCTCTCCTCTCCTCTCCTCTCCTCTCCTCTCCTCTCCTCTCCTCTCCTCTCCTCTCCTCTCCTCCTGGATTCCTCTCCTCCTCTACTCTCCCCCTTCTCTCCTCTCCTCTCCCCTGCCCTCCTCTCCTCCACTCTCCTCCTGCCATCCTCTCCTCCCCCTCTCTCCTCTGCTCTCCCCCTTCTCTCCTCTATTCTCCTCTCTTGCCCTCCTCCCCTCCTCTCCTCCATCCCTGTCCTCTCTGCGCCCGGCGTCCCAGTGCGTTGTGGGTAATAACTTGGAGGCAGAGAACCCCATTAAGCCCAAACTCGGATGAGAAGATCATTAGCGTGAGATCTTGCCCGTATTAACCGGGAAGGATACATCTCTCCCCCCGTTTTCTGATACATCTCTCCCCCCCGTTTGCTGTAATTCTATAACGCTGTTATTGCTTTCCCTCTCTCTCTCTCTTTCCTCGTTCTTTAATGGCACTGATAATACCCCGGGTCTATTGGTAAATAAGCGTGTTGGCACTCTGGCGGCTGTTTGTTTTAATGCGGGATATGGTTACCACAACCTCAAACCTCGGTTGACCTATCAGAGGCGAACGCGGTTCCCTTCCTGTCCTTCTCCCTGTTTGTTCTCCATTTCGAGGCCGTGTCGTTTACATCATAGAGGGCGGTTGTTTTGGTGAAACTACACCATAATGACATGGTAATGAAGATTCTCCACGCACAGTTGGGACTGTGAGCATCACGGGTGATATTGTGTTGAATTGAATTGACGTATCAGATTTCTGTTATTTGATCATTTGCGGACGTTTGCCGTGTCCGTTACGGACGCGAACGACATGCAAGTCCTTGATCCTTGCGCTTGCACTGTACGTCATGAAAGCATGGTTCCAAACCACCTGATTTATTGCAGATGCCCCCAAGAGCAACTCTTCCCAACGGCTCTGGATTCCTGGGTACAGTCACAGGGATACAGATCATCCTATGGCTGTACCCATTTTGAAATACTTCACAATTAGGACTGTCTGTGCCTCTTCACACAATGAGATCCCCCCCTTTCACTTCCCTGTTAATGCAACCATAAGTGTGTCATCATTTCTCTCTGCCCGACCCGAATACCGGAGTTAGCGGTATTATCTTGAGAGGGATCTAATGGCCAGTAGGAATTGAAGGGTACTGTGAAAACATAGAACCATTATGTGAGCAAAACAGAGTGCTTTTATGTCACTAAAGCAGGGGTTGAACCCAGATAGACCCACAGGCGAACCCACTTCTGTCATTAGATCATCCGATGTGGTACATTGGGAAGATTTGGGCTAATATGTTTCAGTCTTCTAACCATATCTACTACATTCACTTCAGATCAGGCCCTTTCTCCATACCCCCCGTTTTTTTTTTGGCCCGGTCATCCCCATTCCATGACTTCCTGCCAACTTCATCATCCACTTCCTCCTCCCTGTCCCCTGAATGAGTCGGTTGCAGCCGAAAACTCCAGACAGGGCGATTATGGCTGACGTGTCGCCGCCGCCATCTTGTCTTGTCCTGTGATACAGGGACAGGCCTCCAGATGGATGGCCAGTGTGTTGAGACGATAGTGACGGCTCCTATAGTCTGCCTGCTTGCGTTTCCTGTCTGTCTCTGCAGGCCTCAGGATGTGCTGTCCAGGCCCCTCAGAGCCTGCATAGGCCCCAGGTTAATGATCAACCACGAGCAGGAACTGACGTAGTGCTTACGCCGAGGAACGATCTACAACCCCCCCCCTCCCAACCACCACAACCAGCACCCTCCTCCTCTCCCTCCTTCCACTCCCCCTCATCACTCTCTCCTGACGGGCTATAGCACTTAGCCGTGCACGTTCCCAGCTTGTAACGCGCCTTGTCCGATTAGCCCCCGGGTGCTCCGTCTTCCGGGCTGGAGGCAGAGAGACAGGGTCGACGAGCCGACCGCCCTCCGGGGCCGACCGCTTTCTGAACCGACCGCTTTCGGAACCGACCGCTTTCTGAACCGACCGCTTTCTGAACCGACCGCTTTCTGAACCGACCGCTTTCGGAACCGACCGCTTTCTGAACCGACGGCTTTCTGAACCGACTGCTTTCTGAACTGACAGGTTTCTGAACTGACATGTTTCTGAGTCAGTTGCTTTCTGAACTGGAGTCAGTTGCTTTCTGAACTGGAGTCAGTTGCTTTCTGAACTGATAGGTTTCTGAGTCAGTTGCTTTCTGAACTGGAGTCAGTTGCTTTCTGAACTGGAGTCAGTTGCTTTCTGAACTGATAGGTTTCTGAGTCAGTTGCTTTCTGAACTGGAGTCAGTTGCTTTCTGAACTGGCGTCAGTTGCTTTCTGAACTTGACTGTTGCGCTGGCTGCTTTCTGAGTTGACTGGTTCCTTTAATTTTTCAGCTCAAGTTTTATGATTTCCTTTATTGAGTTTTTACTGTGAGTAGCACGAAGACATGAAATAACTGTGAAGTGAAATAAGCTCATCTGTTTTTGTTTTTTTAACATTGTGTGTGGACCATCATTTTATCTCTTCTGTAATGTGTTTTTGGATGACTGGGACACTGCTTGTATGGGGGGGGGGGTTCAGGCTGACCATGATGGAGCAGGCCATGATTGGCTGACAAGGTGATCCCACCCCCCGACCCCCCCCCCCCAGCCTTAGTAGACTAATCATCAACTCAGCACCCGGAGAGGGACAGGAAGTGTCCAACTGGGTCTGATGAGGACCTCAGCCAGAGGGCTCCAGGCCTGCCTGCTATTGTCCCCCCCCCTGGGTCTGACGATGGCATTGTCCCACGGTACTGTGGAGGGCCGCAGGATGAGAATCTGCTGATGGGGACCGGACGAAGACGGCTGATTGGACGAACGACGGCTCTGTGTGTCGGCGGAGGAAATGCTGGGCTGTCTGTGGTAGAGAGCCATTGTATCAATATGCTGTCACAGAGGTCAATCAATCATGTCGAAAAAACACAACTTAATTTGAAGAGTTCTGGATCCTCTTTTGTCCAGAGCTGTATATTTAAATATACACCCTAAATATACACCCGAATGGATATATATACAGTTACTGTACACCATAGATATGCCTCTGCTTGGTAAATCCAGATGTTGGCTCTCAGGATCTCCCTCCACATAGATGAAGATGTTTTGTGGCGGTGTAGGGATCTAAAAACAGACAAGCCCAAAGACAGGGATTGAGAAAGCTACAATTACTAATGTTTGAAGTCGGAAACCGCCGGTATTGATCAGGGATAAGTTATGAGGCAGAGTTATTGATCCAGTCACCTCTGAGCTCACGGCACAAGACAAAGGGACCTCCGAGCCATCGACCGGGGGGCTCTGCGCATTCTACATCAGGGTGGAGGTGCCAGAGACCGGCGAGAGCCGAAAGTATCCACACAGCCGCCAAGACAAACTTTTTAGTTTGGTAAATTGAATGTGCGATTAACAGCTGGTAAAGTGACATTGTGATCAGCAGTGTCTAATGGCACATTACTCGAACTTTCTTTTCTTTCTTTTGGAGATGGGTTAGATTTAAAGCGAGAGTTAGAAAGAGGAGAGAGGGAGAAGGATAGAGAGAGGGGGAAAACCAGACTCTTAACGGCGCCTTTATGATCATGATGGTATACCTAACTAAGTGAATGCATGCCAATGGTAACCCTCAACACCATACATCACAATACACCCGGCATAGCCTATAGCCTACTGCCTCTATAGCTGGCTTATGAATTGAGAGGTATGGGAGTGAACCATACAATCAATCTGACAGCATCACTAGAGAAACTGAATACATTTCACTGCAGCTGAGCCGTTTTAAGATAATTTATTGTCATCTTTGGATGAACGCGTTGAGATAATAATTGAATTGAACTGAAAACTGAATTACTGCAATTGTCAGTATTACTACATCCATAACGCTGCCAGAGGAGAGAGAGGGTGAGAGAGAAAGAGAGAGAGAGAGAGAGAGAGACTCTTCAGCTGGTGTCTGGGCATGAAATGCATAGATAAATGCATTCTCTGGCAGACTGGCAGTCTAGGCTAAGTATAGATGATAAACAAGCCTTAGCCTAATGTCTGTGAGCTGAAGAGTGAGGTTAGCTTTCACATATATGAAGCTAACGAGAGGAACAGATTGAGAGTTTGAAGAATTCTCCCACTAATCTGAATACGGAATGGGCAGATGCGATTTCTGCTTCCTGGTCATCTGCTGTATCTAATATGGAAGTGGATGGATCATACATCAACTCCAAACTCCGCAGCCGCTTCCTTTAGAGACAGAAAGAATACAAAGTTAGGGCCTTAATACAGCTTATTGCGCCTTTCCTTGCCATTTATCAAACGATGACAAATTCATTTGATATTTGATATTGCCTTGGTGTTATGTAAAAACTTCACCCGGGGAAAACTAGCGCTGGTATTCAGATGGGCTGAAATACAAGCCGGGCTCCTGATCCTCTGTCGAACTCAGGCGTCGGGAGGTAAATTAAACAATCGCACGTGTAATTACATATCCAGTATACCCTGCTGTGAGAGTCGAGCCAATAATGATGTTTTCCTGTGTGCGTTGGGTTCCATTCCCCATCAATTAAAACCTACTAAAGAGCAAGCGGGCAGATGGATCAGGTTATTTTATGTAAATGTTGTGGATTTTCTCCTGTTCTCCCGTGACAGACAATCCAATAAAGGTTATAATTCTCTTTCCTAAATGGCGGGACGCAGGTGCTGGGTGATTTGCCTGTTTATTTGCTAGAATGAGATTTCTAAAGGAGGATAGTTGAAGTACTCCGGTCGTATCATTGTTATTATGAAGACGGCAGTGATATGATATCGAGATGTACCAATGGGCTTTTGAGGAAGTCAAAAACATGCGATAGAAATACCTCACACTTCATCTACAGAGTGAAGAGACATTTTCTTCTGATTCATTCGGGCTGTGCTGAAATTCATACATGCCTGCATTTTAATTATTATTTTTTATCTCCTATTATCTTCACCTCTTACAACTTGACATGGTATTGTGTTCAACCACAGACTATTCAACTGAATGGCATTCAATTAAGATGATATTAGCAGCCGCCGGTTAGCTCTCTCTAATTCACTCCCACTCTGTTGTAAAAACATTAGAGACTTTCCCTCTTTCTTTTTTTTTTTACACACCAGGAAGCTGGTAATGTCTCTCACCGCCCACTGGTGAGCAACTAAATGAAAGACTTTTGTGGCTGAATTCCCCTTCAGTGGCTCCCACTCCTCTGTAACAGCATTAGGCAGACTTAGGGGCAGGTATTGTTTCCAATCAATTTTATTCAGAAGAAATCGGAGCTCACAAGCATCATTACGGGTGAGATAATGAAATCAAGTGGTGTTTGTGTATGCGAGTGTTGGGGACACCGTCATCGTCTTCTGACCTTTATTAAAACTGAACTTGCCTCTGTTGTTTCCTGTCAACAACTGATGGCAGCTGATAGAGAAAATGACAGTTGCCACCGACCCTAAAGGGCAAAGGTCAAACATTAATCACCCGTTTGTGTTAGTTGTCATCTCATGGTAAACATCTGGATGCTTCACTGAGTTCCTAATGTGAAAGACTGTAGCTTTATACTTATCCTTCTGACTCTCTAGCAATGCTGAAAATAGTTTGCCCTTATAACCTATATCTTTAACATTTTCCCCACCCCCAGTTCAATAGACCGGGACCTTCCCTAATTGACATCAACATCTGTGGTAGTTCAAATCTAAAATTCACTGAGGGTTGGGTTTGCGGGTTTCAGTTTTGATTCAGTTCATGCACTGAAGTGATCATGAGTTTAAACTGGGTCCAGATTAGAGTTCCAGAACAAATTCCTAGTATGTGTAAAAACCTACCTGGCAAAATAAAAATTCTGATTCTGATTCCGGGACAGCGGTTCGCATGGGAAGGGGGGAAAGATGGAGGGAGAGAACGGAGGGAGGGACGAGAGAGGGTGAGTAGGCCTCTTCACCTGTCATACGATGGGTCGTCCCTGAGAGCCACAAAGCGCCAAGCCCACACTCCCCATTATCCTCTTTTTCTCTCTCTCCTCTCTCTCTCTCTCTCTTTCTCTCTCTCTTTCTCTCTCTCCTCGCTCTCTCTCTCTTTCTCTCTCTCCTCGCTCTCTCTCTCTTTCTCTCCTCGCTCTCTCTCTCTCTCTCTCTTTCTCTCTGTCCATCCCCCTCTTCCTCCCTCTCTCTCTCTCTATTTCTCTCTCTCCTCGCTCTCGCTCTCTCTCTCTAACCCTAAGAGGGTTGTTTTCAGAGAGGCCCTCGTCCAGTTCCTCCGCTGCGTTGTCTGGACGCGTGTGCGTCATCCAGCTAAAGTGTCGCCCCATTCAGCCTTTGGCTTTCTCTTTATTCAGGTCTTCATTCTTACGATGAATGGCTCTTATTACTGATATCGTACACACATACATTGGGACACAGTTGGGATTACTGGGACGCTACTGAGCAGAAGAAGGAAAAATCGTTGATCTTTGAGTTCTTCACTGAGGCCTGAAAGTCCAGCTAGGCCTTTACATTGGGCCGTGATTCATGTCATTAACCAAGTTAACTGGTTTCATATGATGTATTTAGTGTAAAGGCTACCCAAGTAGCCATGGTTGTGGGTTACAATTTATCAAAGTTATGAATCACTATTACTATTATCACTAAGTGTGCTGCAAACTCTTTTTCATGCCCCGCAGCTGGGGCTGGAATGAACGGGACGTCACTCAAAGGCTGTAGTTTTCTTCCTGTAAACCTTTATATGAGGTCACGAACCTTGAAACGCAACATAAACATACAATTACACACTGCTCGAACTAATATTGACACACAATATAACGCAAACACACTCGCAATCATACCCACCAGTTCCTCCTCCCGTTTTGTCACATAGAGAAAACACCGGGCTCTGATTTTATACATACAATTCCCTGAAACGCAACCAGCCAATCACCGACGTTCCCCAATCGAGGCCCCGGATCACAAGCATTTCACAATAAGTGTTCTACCTAAACATACAGAAATCACATACAAACTCAACTGATTCCCATATGATTAATTACACAACTTAAACTTAATACAAAATCTCACCACCCCACAGAATGTCACACACTAAGCTTATAGTATATTCATCCCTACAGTATGCTGTACACAAGAATCTCACTAAAGCTGCCCCAAAGGCTAACAGAAGTGTGGGCTATAACACAAAAAACCAGCTCAGTGGCCTTGCGGTTAGAGTGTCCGCCCTGAGACTGGGAGGTCGTGAGATTGACCCCTGGCCAAGTCATACCAAAGCCAAGCTGTCGCCTGTTCGGAAATAATGAACACAGATCAACAATGTTACTTTAAGTCCGGAGTAGTAATATTAAAGATCAAAGGGGAAAGAATGGTTCTCTACGAGTCATTTTATTGGATGAGGATAAGTAAGGATGAGCAAGATTGCAAGTAATATTTGGAGTTCAGGGTAGAATTCCAAATGGACAACCAGTCAGAATGAGATCCTAGTGAGGGGGATTTCCCTCTGTCACCCACTGCTGCCTTTTAATGTCTGTTAATGTGTGTGTGTGTGTGTGTGTGTGTGTGTGTGTGTGTGTGTGTGTGTGTGTCTGTCTGTCTGTCTGTTAGTCTGTCTGTAAGTCTGTCTGTCTGTCTGTCTGTTAGTCTGTCTGTCTGTCTGTCTGTCTGTCTGCCTGTCTGTCTGTCTGTCTGTCTGTCTGTCTGTCTGTCTGTCTGTCTGTCTGTCTGTCTGTCTGTCTGTCTGTCTGTTTGTCTGTGTCAGCCATTAAACCTCTGGAACTTGTCCAGAAAGCTGCTGCTCGCCTGGTGTTCAACCACCCCAAGTTCTCCCACACAACTTCCCTCCTCCGTTCCCTACACTGGCTCCCTGTAGCGGCTCACATCCAGTTTAAAACTCTGGCGCTAGCCTACAGGGCAATGAAAGGAACAGCCCCCTCCTACCTCCAGGCCATGGTCAAACCCTATACCCCATCCTGAGCGCTACCCTCTGCTACTTCGGGGCAACTGGTTGCCCCGTCACTCCGAGGCCCCTGTGGTCGATTGACACGGTCACGGCTCTTCTCTGTCCTGGCCTGGCAGTGGTGGAATGAACTGCCCACTGACGTCAGGACAGCGGAGTCGCTGGCCATCTTTCGTCGCAGGCTCAAAACTCATATCTTCAAGAAGTACTACAACGATCCTCCCTCTTAAGCACCTATTGTATTTTAGATTGCTATTCTTGCACTTTGCCTTCAACACTAGATTATGCTCTTAGTCACTTGTTTTAGAAAGGAGATGCACTTGTGGATTCTGGCAAGTAGTAGTACATTGGCTTTTCCTACGTTAAATGCAATTATTGTTAGTCGCTTTGGATAAAAGCGTGAAACACTGTGACGTGACCCTGACCCTAACACTGTGACCTTACCCTAACCCTAACACTGTGACGTGATCCTAACCCTAACCCTAACACTGTGACGTGACCCTAACCCTAACACTATGACCTAACCCTAACACTGTGACGTGACCCTAACCGTAACACAAGGACTGATGCTATTAACAGCTCCCCTGCTTTCAGTGCAAAATGCAAATGATATCATATGCATTACTTCAATGTATGCTTTGTAACAAGCACTGCACATGACTCAGACCTGTAGTGGTTGTAACATGTAACATGTACTGCACCATTGGACATACTGTAGGGATTTACATTTAAACTAGAGCTGTCACAAAATATATTTTCCCAATATGATTATCATGGCAAAGAATATCACGATAACAATATTATCACGATATCTAGCAGTCATTAAAAAAAATAATGCAATCACTTAAAAATGCATATTTAACTTTAATTTGCTCCAATGTTTGATTTCTCTTTAAAACATCTGACATTGCTGTGTAATAGGCATATAAAATCAACTGTGAGCATTTCAGGGTTTTTAAATATTATTTTCCTCATTTAATTTCCTTCACACGATATATCATGGCTGAATTATTTCCATGATATTGGTATTTTATTAACACAATTATCGCAAAACCGGTATATCGTGACACCCCTAATTTCAACCCAGTAAAGATGCTGCATGGGAAATATATGAATCAATTGTCAGAATGGAAACAAAACCAGAAGAAAAGCAGGTGGAGAAATGATTGTATATTCAGCTGATAATATAGACACAGAAAATAACCTTTGCGTCTATGTGAAAAGATTCATGAGAGATCGAGATCCGTTAGAATATCTTATTAGTCATATTTCTCTACATCCATCCCCATCATCAGCTCAGTCAGTAGAGTTATGGGTGCAATAATACCCCAGGCTTAGTAAATTCCTCCCCTTCTCTCTCTCTCTCTCTCTCTCTCTCTCTCTCTCTCCTCTTCCGTTTATAGAACCATTAACGTCTCGGTTAGGTTTATAGCATTAACATCATTTCATTCAATGATAAGACGAGTCTGAATCCATTTCTCCCTCTTTGGGGTTCAACTTTTTCCTTTCATTATTGAGGAGAGAAAAAGACTACGTGTCGATCTCAGCAGCAGGTGGACGAAATGTCCATTTTGACTTCAGGTCTTTGGAGGTCTTTCTCTAACACAGCGTTGTGTAAAGTTTGGGTACCTTTGGCCCTGCAAGTTCAACCCCTCATTAATAACTGTCCACCAACATCGTCTAACGGCTCTATCAAACAGCCTACCCTGTCAAAAAGAGTTGTTACTGCTTCACTTCGTGACAGGCTTTGTCCAAAAGACACCCAAGGTTTTTTCAACATCTTAACTTGAATTTCATTTTTGGGGGGGGTGTCAATATTACTTTATTTCATTTTTTGGGGGTGTCAATATTACTTTATCTCAACAGTTCCTCACCTCAACAGTTGAAAATCACCATAAGCATATGTGCACATTATCCATAAGTAAGATTTTCCAGACAGTCTGACAGTGTGGGGCAAAATCGTATTGAGTTGCTCTGTACTCCCTTAGTTGTAACATTCAATTCACTCATTCAAGAGTCTTATCAAAGCCCACTGTAGTTCGGTCGGCTTCTGAATACAGAATGACGACCTCGCCGGTCTGTCTTTAATAAAAGTGAGTGATGAGATTGTGAAGGCCTGAGCTGGTGCTGGCCAGTGTGAATGTGTCGTAGCCAGAGAGGCTGGGTCTGTGAGGGGGAGGAACACCTGACAAGCCTGTAAAGGCTTGGCTGTCTGATAGCCTAACATGTGTAGTAGGAAGAAAGACATATTTGTTAAGCACGTTAGCTCCCTGAGGGAGGGGAGGGGGGTATTGCCCCGCAGGGGAGAGGTGTCTTCAAAGCTCGGCCCCCCCTCCCCCTTTTCTCTCTTTACAGAGGAGGTCTGTGTGTGGGAGGCGTCGTGGGCTCCTCCATACACCCCGACAGGAACCTGCCTCAGCCCTGCTCTGCGGCTCAACGTGCCTGAAAAATGCCCAGCCTAAGCAGAAACCCTCGGAGGAACAAAAGCCGGGGCTGGAGAGGGGCTGAGACGAGCCAGGGAGAGAGTGGCGGAGAGTGGGCAGAGGGTCCCCGCAGGCCTCCTAAAGAAGACTGAGACCGAGGAGCTGGCTCATCACTACTTTTCAGCCGGCAGGTAAAAGGGATGGTGTCAAACAGAACTCCTACACTCACATTCCACTGTATTCTAGCGGCCTCACGGGGCTGACAGCTCACCACGGACCGGCTTCCTGTCCTCCTGACAGCTGTGGGATAGGGCGAGACACCTCGGATATACAGAAGTGTGTGTGTGTGTGTGTGTGTGTGTGTGTGTGTGTGTGTGTACATGTGTCAGGAAGAAGTATACTGTGCTGTATTGCGTACTGCCCTACGGTACAGTATGTAACAAACAAATCTTGATGCCTGTTCGAGAAGCAAGAGAAGAGAAAAAGAGAGAAGGGTAGAGAAAAAGAGAGAAGGGTAGAGAAAAGGAGAGAAGGGTAGAGAAAAGGAGGGACGGGTAGAGAAAAGGAGAGAAAAGGAGAGAAGCGTAGAGAAAAGGAGAGAAGGGTAGAGAAAATGAGAGAAGGGTAGAGAAAAGGGGAGAAGGGAAGAGAAAAGGAGAGAAGGGTAGAGAAAAGGAGAGAAGGGTAGAGAAAAGGAGAGGAGGGTAGAGAAAAGGAGAGAAGGGTAGAGAAAAGGAGAGAAGGGTAGAGAAAAGGAGGGAAGGGTAGAGAAAAGGGGAGTAGAGAGGAGATGGAACAAGAAAAGAGAAGCTCTTTGCTCCTGAAGGACCGTGCGCACAGAGCACCTCCCTGTTGGGAACAATGACGCCACTATCGCCCAGCTCTACTGCATAGTACTGTACATGAACGGACAACATCATTCGTTTTTTTTTTTTCAATGAGTTATGACTCAATTCACATTTGTCTGTTGTTTGGTAGGACACCCACTGAGTTCCAGTGTGATGGGTCTCTCTGGGCGTCAGTGCATCGGAGAACAGTGAGGTCCTTGGTGAGCAGCGGAACACTAAGCACGTTGGAATATTCATGTGAATAGATGGACCCTCTGGTCAGGGACAACAAACCAGGCCTCGTAGTCTACAGACTATACACACGGTCACATGCAGTCTATAGACTATGCAGTATGCTGTATGCTATTACCAACCATTTTGAATATGATTGTGTTGTTGTTAGCTACAAAACTTGGCCCATTTACTAAGGCTTGCATAAAAAATATTTCTGTAAGAAGTGAAGCATTTTTTATTTTATTGTATTGTTAATTAGCTAATAATGCATATACACTGATCTTTTGTATTCTGAAAACAGTGAATATCTTGAACTGCAATGGGGTGGACTTGACCCTTTTCACAGCACTAAGCCGAACTGAACTACTAGTCTAACTGTATAGGGATGAACCTACAGCTGCTGGAGCTTTGCCATATATTTTAGATGAATTGGGATTTGCTGTGCTGTGTACATGTGAAAAGAAATGACCTGCTGGGATGGCTCACAATGCAGGTCAGATCTGCAACACCACAATTATGTCCATGGAATATCTGTCGGCTCGTCACAAAATAGCGTACATGACTTGAGTTCCATCTAGTGGCCAAATGGAAAACTATCATATCCAGCTTTAACTTATGTTATGGTGATTGTTGTTGTGTTGTGTTTTGTTTATCTGGGTTCGATGATCAAGATCCACTGGTATTGAAAAAGAATGTTATTTTCTTAATTTAAGTTATTTTCATTTAATTTAAATTCACGTATAAGCGTTCCCAGCCCTCAAAAACACAACTGGTCGAACAATGATTACATGTCTGGGGTGGGGGTAACTCGTTGGGGATTCTTCGACACACTGATAGAGGGATAGTCCTCCGCAAACCTGGCAACCCCATTGGGGAATTACGTGGAAGAGCAGAAGGAAGCAACCACGGCTAAACAGTCCCACACTTTATCCAGCCAACTGAACCAGAATATCTGGTCCCAGATCTGATGATCGCCTGTGTGGGACGGAAACAACTTTCATGTAGCTGCTACTCGTGAAGAATAACCAGATGGAGGTAGTGGATAGTCCTCTAAATCTCGTGAGTTTCTGTTGATGTTGCAATATCAAGCTAGCACTCACAGTTAGCATGCTAACATTTAAACTGTTAGCATGCTAACGTTAGCTGCTCACTGCCAGCTCGACAGCTGCTGTTCTTATCGCTGTGTCTCAGCTAGGCTAACCTAGCAAGCTAACTGCTTAGCCTAGTTTCAACACCTTGGTTTTGTCCTCGACACAAAGCCAACAGTGGACTAGCCTTGAAGCTAGCTTAGCTACATTGAGATTGTTTAGCTGTGGTTGTGACTCATGTCCATGACCTGACATGACCGGGGGAAGTGACATTTTTTTTACGTTGGTGACAACACGACCAGCAGTAGTTAGGGTGCGTTCGTTTGTGGTCGGAGGTGGCAAAATACCCACCTCCGACCTGTGTGCATTCAAGCTATATACCATTATATCACAGTTACCTAGTTATATCTATATACCATTATATCACAGTTACCTAGTTATATCTATATACCATTATATCACAGTTACCTAGTTATATCTATATACCATTATATCACAGTTACCTAGTTATATCTATATACCATTATATCAGTTACCTAGTTATATCTATATACCATTATATCACAGTTACCTAGTTATATCTATATACCATTATATCAGTTACCTAGTTATATCTATATACCATTATACACAGTTACCTAGTTATATCTATATACCATTATATCACAGTTACCTAGTTATATCTATATACCATTTTATCACAGTTACCTAGTTATATCTATATACCATTATATCACAGTTACCTAGTTATATCTATATACCATTATATCACAGTTACCTAGTTATATCTATATACCATTATATCACAGTTACCTAGTTATATCTATATACCATTATATCAGTTACCTAGTTATATCTATATACCATTATATCACAGTTACCTAGTTATATCTATATACCATTATATCACAGTTACCTAGTTATATCTATATACCATTATATCACAGTTACCTAGTTATATCTATATACCATTATATCACAGTTACCTAGTTATATCTATATACCATTATATCACAGTTACCTAGTTATAGCTATATACCATTATATCACAGTTACCTAGTTATATCTATATACCATTATATCACAGTTACCTAGTTATATCTAGTGCATTCGAGCAACTGGGGGCTGAGAAACATATCCGAATTTGCGACGAGGAAGTGCGAGTTCATGCAGTGTTTTATTTAATCATTCCTAGTAGCAAGTCGCAATTTGCCACCTCCCAGTTATAAACGAATGCACCCTAACGCCAGCCAGCTAGCCGGTGATAGACGCTAGTCACCAAGATATCTGGCATGCAAAGGGTAACGTGAGGAGACTGTGACGTTAGCATAGACCGATATGATGTGGCAGCAGTCAGATTAGGCATCTTATTTCTTTTGACAGCTACATTATCGTTTTGATAAGTAATGGGTATATAACTCCTCTGCACCCCCCCCTCCCCCACAGGCCCACCAGCAGTGCAGGAAGGCAGACCGTCTACTGGCAGCGGGGAAGTATGAGGAAGCTATCTCCTGTCATGGGAAAGCTGCAGGTGGGCAACGTTATCACTCACTGTGTGGACTGTACGGTTACACTGTGTAATAACTACAATTGTCTTGTTTTCCCATATGGTATCATGTATTTGCTTGTACTCTCTCTCTCTCTCTCTCTCTCTCTCTCTCCCTGTCACATTCGCTCTGTTTCAGACCTGCTAAGGGATGCCATGAAGCTAACAGAGTGTGAGCAGGTGAGACACACTATGCTGTGTGTGCGTGTGTGTGTCTGTGTGTGTGTGTGTGTGTGTGCGTGTGTGTGTGTAAGCTGCACAATAAGGTGTTTTGTTAGTGAATGTATGGAGAAAGGGAGACGGATAGCAGCTGAATGTCACCAGTTGGACCAACGTCATGGACTCCCACCACCCCTATTGGTCAATATTTAGTAAACACTCCGTAGGTTGTTGCGTAACAGCTTGACTGTCTGAAAATGGACTGGAGGACAAGGTCCCACATTACCAATCGCCCTTGGGATATTGACACTGAATGCTTGCTTGCATATTTGAAAATGTTTGTTTCCTGTTGACGTGCGTTTGTTTATTGTGCCCGCTGCTTACCGTTGCTCAGGCACGTCTGTCCATGGAGCTGCAGAGAGACAGCCACGTGAAGCAGCAGCGGCTGATCGAGGAGCGCTGGAAGCGGGCCAGGCGAGAGGTCAAACCCCGGCCCAAGCTCCACAGCCAGTCCTCCAAAGACCAGCCCCAGGGCCTACTCCACGCCCAGGCTCAGCCCGGCCCACCCCCCCCCCGCCCCGGGGGGCCGGGCCAGGGCGCGGAGAGGGAGTACGACACCTGGCTGTACCTCCTCCAGACCCGGGGCTCCCCGCCGCCGGCCTCGGCCCCCAGCCCCGGCTCCAAGGCCACCAAGGACGACAAGACGCGCCTGGAGGAGCAGCGGACCACCGTGGCCAACCTGCGGCGCCTGGTGGACCACCTGGTGGGCGAGAACGAGCGGCTGACGCGGGAGAACGAGCGGCTGCGCGTCGAGAACGCCCGGTTGCGGCGCGACGGCGCCGACACCGACTTCGTGGAGCGCTCGGAGCTGTGGGTGCTGCCGGCGGCGACTAGCGGAGGAGGAGGGGGAGGGGCCCAGGACAGGAAGACTAAAGAGATCGACATTCCGCAGCTCCCGCCGCTCGAGATGCCCGCTCAGGACATCGCCCTGGAGGACCTGCCCGCCCTGGAGCTGCCCGACGACATCCAGCACGAGCTGCAGGAGCTGATGGAGAGGGACAGGCTGTGACAGAGGACGCGGAGGAGCGCGCAGGCACAGGCACAGGCACGTCACACACACACACACACACAGGCTTAGACGCGCGCACCCCCAAACACACCGGAAAACACATAAAGGGAGACTTTCTCCAGGGCCAGAGCGGGGACTTTCGGCGGCGGCCGCGCGAAACTTTTGACCGAAATAATCTGTGCCTTTGAAACTCTCTCTAGTAGATCCTAGCGTCACGGAATCGCCGGCGAGAGCCGAGTTACAAGATAAAGAGACTCGACTGTCACCAAGATCTCCCTCTCTCTCTCTCTCTTTCTCTCTCTCTCTCTCTCTCTCTCTCTCTCTCTCCCTCCCACCCCCCCACCTTGTGCATCCCAGTTGCGTCCTTCACAGACTGTCATCATCCTAATCCTTCATGTCTACACTGGTGTCCAAGTGTATTCTGGAGTCTGGACATGATCTTTTTGATATGTGAGCGTGTGTGAGTTCTGATTTTGTGTGTGCGTTGCATCGCTCGTGTATGTCATATCATACCGTATGTACCTGTTTCTCTTTGCGTGTTTGTGTGTGTGTGTGTGGGGATGTCCCAGTCCACACACATGGATCTGCTAGGCCCTCTTCTACTATCGGTCTGTCTGTATGCAGTGATGGTTTTATGGTAGGGAGTAGTTTAAGTGCTGACATTTGGTTAATCTGCCATTTTCAACGCCCCCCCCCCCAACCACACCTTCTCCTCCCACATCCCAGAAGGTGCTTGAGCTTTAGTGAAATTCAGCTAAACTAGGCTTTTTAAATGCTGTCTTCAGCCCCGCAAGGCAACCTAGCGATCTTCTTTTTTTTTTCCACGTCGGCATTAAAGTGTAACAGTCACACTTTGTATTTGTTTTTCTATGTAGGGAGCCCAGCTGCCTGACTTGCGGAGGCCAGTTTGGACGTTTCAGTCCATCTCTGGCCCTGTAGCTATTCAGGCAAGACGGACACAATTTCAGACACAGATCGATCGTAGTCCTGGACGAAAGTGTGTTCTCCATGGAGAATCTCAGCTGAGCCGAGGCTGGTTCTATGCTTAGGCCTAACCTGTTTCTGGGAAACGAACCTCTCGTAGACAGAACCACTGCCTTGCCTGGTGCAGTCATCGTCTAGCCTACATAATGCAGACAGACAGAAGGACAAGCAGACAAGCCTCTGTAGGGATATATTCAGTTCATGTGTATTTAACTCTCCTGCTCGGCATACCCCTGTGTATCAGACTGGAGATGTATAAGAGAGGGTCTTAGGTCACTAGGGAGAAGTTGACCTCTACTAAGCTTCTTTTTTTTTTTTTTTACCTGTGTGAGGTACCACAAAACATCACTCTGACAGATTCTTTGTCTAGCTTCAGATTTTTATAAGTTGTACTGTAATTGGTCTTCAAGTCAGTTGTTGATTGTGTAAAACCACACTTGTACCATTTTCAGGTAAACTTGATTCTGTCAGAATTATGCAGAACGGACATAATAATAATGTCCTCCAGTTCCATTACTCAGTGTATGAGTGTGCACATGTGTTTATCATCAGGTGTAGCTTGTATGGGACACGAATCTGAAGTCATGTACTTGTGCCAGAGCGCCTGAAGACGAGAACTTTTGGGTCCCGTTTGAATCCTCCGTGAGCACCTCCTTCCCTCTCCTCCTGGAGGTAATCTGATCTAACATGACTTAATAGTGGTAAACTTGTGCTTCTTTACACAGCTGACACCAATCCAGTTGTGGAAGATCAGTGATTTCTCTGAGGAATGAAAGAAGGCAGCACTATTAGAGGATCTGAACAGGGCCTTGGATGCAGCAGAGCAGCTTAGGAGCCAGAGTTTAACATAAGTTGACATTAACTTAAGGAGACAGATGTTGATTTTAGAAGAGGGAACCAAATCCACCATTTGACTTGTTTTATTTAAATGTAAAAGAAATGATCAGTTTACAACTGTAATCAGGGTGCATCATAATTGTTTTTGTTTTGTATTTTGTTTGTGTGATGTAAAAATCTACAAATGTGCTATCAAATCTCATTAATGATGAATATGTAATTTTGTCTTTTTTTGGTGATGCATGAATGGCAGTGCTAGCTGTATGTATATGATTGTGAAGATAATAAAAATGACTATTTTAACTTGTGGATGTCTTATGTGGGTGATGGGATTGGACCTGCTTCAACAAAAGGAATAATAATCAGTCATTGTGTTTATTTGATTATACAGCAGTGTAACCCCTCCCAGCTTCCCACTTCAGTACCAGTGGCTGTGTGACTGACATGGGCAGCAAATATATTCCAGTGAAATTCCTACAGCGAGACAATCTACCTCACCGAGATCTCATGTTCTCTGGAGCTACTCCCAATAGCACCACCTCATGTTTCAATTAATAAACATTCATTTTCGGCTGGTGAAAAACTGAATTATTTTCGTAACCATGTATGCTCAAACACGTCAACTGTTAACTCAAGACATTTGGTAAATTAACCTGCAGTATTATACGATGCAGAGTAGACCTACCTGCTAGCCAGCAGATCTGCTGCATGACTGACATTAGATCTTATGCCGCCACCTACTGGCAAAACTACATTACTACCAATGGAAATAAATATCCACCCTGTGTTCGTATTTAGAGGTATTTCTCCACCTCTGCTCTGAAGTCAAACTTGCACTAGGAGTCACTTGGTCAGACGGCTTAATAAGGAAATAAGAAACTCACAACCATCAACACAACAATCATGATTATTTTCATAACTCGCCAAACTTTATTCAGATTTGTTTTGCATTTACAAATACAACAGCACCCGCATCAGACAGACGTGTTTTGCAGTAATCCAACAGCACCCACATCATCCATTCACACACGGATCCTACCAGACAGGGCTGGCGTGTAGATAAAGCTTTGATATTAGTCTCGCTTCCATGTGAGATTCTTAAAACGGTCCCCAGCACTGGGCAGTACATTCTAGAATGAGATGACAAGCATAGCAACACGCTTGGAAGAATGTGCAAAATAATGTGGTTATATATATTATATACATATTAAAAAAAACGCTGTTCCAAAGGTGCAGTCATTTAAAACAGGCTGTGCCAATTTCTGTCGATACAAACCTACCTAAACCTTTCTAACCAATATACTTTTTTTTCTCGAGCGCTCTCTCCCTCTCTCTCCTTCTACCTTTCTGATCTCTCTCTGTCATTCTCTTCTCCCTTTCATCATCTTCATCATCTTCATCATTGGTATTATATTGCTCTTCTTTGCAAGGAATAAGGACACTTTTGGTCTGATGTCGTCGCGATGTTGACGTTGTTTTCAAGTGTGTCGGAGTTAGCATTATTATGATTAGTATTTTACAACTGAACAGTCTCAAACTACAATCTGCAAGGCAGCATGTCATAAAAGCAACAAAATATAAACCCACATTTAAAAAAATAAAAAGCAAAAAAAGAGGATAGAATCGGAGCCCTAAATCTACCCGTCACACGCCTGCGTCTAAAAACTACATCGCCAGGAAAAGAGGGAAAAAATCCATGCATACGCAACAAAACATCAAAGAAAACCTTAAGAGTGATTTAAAATACAGCGTGGAGTTCTGATGATGGTGCTCCTTACAGATATATGCACACGTGTGTCCATAAGACTTGTGTCTGTAAGACTTACAGTATGTAATAAATATGTGTAGTTCCACAGTTCCTTAAAAAACAACAGAGAAAAAGTATCTGCATGAAAAGACCCTCTAGCAGTTTTATAATGACCTCATGTCCTGTTGTGTCAGTAGTTACATCCTACTTCCTGTCTGTGTCACAAGTCACATGGCGTAGTTGACGGTGTTCAGTGCTGGCCGCCTCTTGCCCTTGATCTTCAGAGATCCATAGCGTGCCTGGGGGGAACAACCAATCAGCAGTCAGTTTACTGAATGCTGACCAATCACAACATTCGATCATTTTCCTTTATTTAACCAGATAGTACCATTGAGATCATAGATAGGTAGACCTGGCCAATAATGGCAGCAAAGAGTTGCAGACATGACCTATAACAGGGGAAATTTAAATATATATATATATTTAAATATAATAATTATAATTATAATAATACAAAAATAATAATATAAAATTTAATAACAAAAAATAAAATAGGGCATTTCAAGTCAAGGCATCATAACACCTACAGACAGTGACAAGTACCAATGGAGTGATTTATCATAGCAGCTATTCAAGTTTTAAAAGTAGGCAGTGGGACCAATTCCCTTAGTTTTAGGTCCTTTTGCAGATTGTTCCACACTGAAGGAGCAGCACACATGAAGGCTTTCTTCCCAAGGTCAGTCCTCCATCTTGGTGCCTCTAGCAGAACCATATCCTGGGACCTCAAACTATAGCTGCCTATAGCTGTGTGTGATCAGAGAGCAGATGGAAGGTGGGAGTTTACCTAACATGGCTTTATAAGTGAACATGTACCAGTGGTCAAGTCTCCTTAGGGTCAGTGAGGGTCAACCTACTCTCGCGTACAGGGTACAGTCAAGAAGACTGGGTTTCCTACAAAGGTTCATGGTGTGTGTGTGTGTGTGTGCGTGCGCATGCAGCCTCACATCTTTGCGGACTTTGGCGCGTGTGATCTTCACGCTTGCGGAGCGTCTCAGGCCTCTGTGCGTCACCGCCTCATCCTCGGAGAACGTAGGCTCCGCCTCCTCTTCTGTTCCCTCCTCCTGCTCCTGCTCATACGCATAGTACTCTGGGGACACACACACACACACACACACACGTATGCATTAAGGGCGGAGCAAGTATGGACAAGTATAAGGGACAGGATATGGACTTGGAGTCTAATATGGAGGACATGGACAAAGTGAGCTAAGTGAGCTGGAACTACTTTTCTGAGCCGCCCTAAAGTGTCTGTTCCCTCCTTCTCCGCTAGGGGGCAGCAGACACACGGGAACAGCGGCCATCTCCCCCAGTCTTCTTTGTTTGTGTCCTTCCACCCACATCTGCTTCCCATTCCTCCCAATATCTGGGTTTCCTGACCAGGTCTGGGAGCGCTGCTGATTCTCCAGGGGGAGTTCAGACATACTTATTTAGCTTCAGCCTCTCCACAACCCGAGATAACATTTCTCCCCCCACCCCCCGAAACACAA
This sequence comes from Borostomias antarcticus, assembly GCF_949987555.1. NCBI lineage: Eukaryota > Metazoa > Chordata > Actinopteri > Stomiiformes > Stomiidae > Borostomias > Borostomias antarcticus. The sequence goes on from NC_140262.1 coordinate 2,710,653, forward strand.
GCAGGCCTGCGGTCGCACGCATGCACACTTACTAACACACACACACACATACACAACACACACGCGCAACCGAAAGCAGGCTAAGCTCCGTCTCTCTCGGGCCAATCTTGGTCGTCAGGTCGTCCCCTTAGGCGAGTGGCGGGTTCCCAGCGCCCGTTCTCTCTCCGCCCGAGGCCGAGAGCATCTGATCCCGGACTCAGGACACGGAGACAGAAGATTCCAGTCATGCCTCGCATCAACCGGCCCCATTATCGGGACCTTGCGCGTCCTCCGGCTGTGTTCTCCCACGAACGGCCAGCTTATAGAACGCCGGGGAGCGGTCATGCCAGAGTTAACACATGATGAACCCCCCCCACCTCGTCCCTCCTGCTCCCGGTAGTACTGGCTCACGTGACGGTGTAACGTGACCCTCCCTCCACCCTCCCAGGCAGAACAACCCCCCCGCCCTCCGACACACAGCCTCGGGCCCCCCCTCCCCCTCCCAACCAGCCTCCCAGAGAACAGAACAATGGAGCACCACGCGCCTCCTCAACTCCTCATCTGACCCCTGCTGTTTTAGAGACAGACACGCGCGCACTGAGACGCACATCTGACATCACGATCTCTTTCTCCTTCCACCACCCCCCCCACCCCCATCCCCCAAAACTACAATTAACATCTCTCTTAATCATTTTGACATTGACTGTCCCCCCCCCCCCCCACACACTCCTGCTCCTCATCATAATAGCGGGGCGGGGCTGTCTGACATTTGAAAGCTCCCGGTGTGACGGCTTCATTGCGGCGGCCTCCGCCGCCGCCGGTGGGAATGACCGGGGATGCCGGCGGAATTTCAAACGCTCAGGCAGGCAGACAGCCAGGTGGTAAAGAGAGCATTAGCATAGAGAGAGAGAGAGAGAGGGGGGGGGGGAGGGGGGGAGGGACATTAGACATTCAGCTCAGCGCTCCGAGGGTTTCATCCAGCCAGAGACAGAGAGAGCGCCCCAGACCCCCTCTCTACGCGGCTCCGCCAGACATTATTACTCATTACTGGAACGCGGCGGCCCGCGAAAGCGAGCGAGCGAGCATGCGCGCTCACACGTGCGCCGTCTGTTACGGCCGCCAATAAACAAAGCGGTTCGACAAAGGGAAGGGGGAGGGTACTCCGGCCGACCTTCGCCGTCGCGGAACAAAAGACGGAGCCGTCCGTCCTCCGGAAGGCCGTGGCGGCGGCGTCCTGTCCGCTGAGCAGCGGCGGTGACCCGTTCGCCCGGAGGGGGGGCGGGGGAGAGGGGGGTTAACGTGACCGCTGGCGCAGCGGGGGGAGCAGGTGGACCCGCCGGAGCAGAGCGGCTCATGGTTCTGCACCAGAACCCACCTTGGACTCCTCTCTGGGTTAATGATTCCAAGGCCAGTGTGAGGAGCTCGGCGTGCTAGGTGGTGCTGTGTGTGTGTGTGTGTGTGTGTGTGTGTGTGTGCGCGCCGCTGGGTGTGCCAGGCAGGCTGATACCGTAACCTTCATATTTCTTGTTCCCACACGTCTAGGTATCTGTGTGACTCCTGGGATATGAAACCTCCAACATCTACAGAATATCCAGCCTCGACCCAAACTGAACCCACGTGAACTCAGACGCAGAAGCACTGTACGCTTATACCCAACACATAGAACGCGTACGTTGTGTGTGTGTGTCTGTCTGTGTGTGTGTGTGTGTGTGCAGTATGTTTAAATAGGCGTGGCGCGTGTCCCCTTACCTGCTCCGTCGGGGACGTCGGCGCTGTGCGCCCTGCGGACGGTGGCGGGGTTGCTGTAGCCTTGGTACAGCCGGTTGTTGGCGGCGTCGTCGTTGCTGCTGATCTGGGTCAGGTCGGCCATGCTGAAGCTCCTCAGCTTCTCCGTGATGGCGCCCTGGCCCTGCGCAACGCACAAGACGTCATTCTTTAGTCCTCACGTGACCCGAAATCGTCCCGAGGGAGCGCGCGGGGCTACGGTGTTTTCGGTGACACCGATACGAGCGGATCGCATGCAGAGAGATGGCGGGGGTTGGATGACGACGCCGCAGGCGTTGGTGCGTAAACAAAAAACCCACAACAGGCGTTAGAAACGGGTATCTATGGCTACTCTGTTCTCGGGGTTAAGATGATAGCGGGTTTGTTCTAAATGACTCGAACCCGAACGCTTCGTTCCAGAAAGATCACAGTTTCACAGAGAGGAAAAAAAAACTTCCCACAAGACAAACACAGGAGGAAGAGAACCAGGACATATGACACTAGACTATGCTTTGATGTGGGTGGTATGATGGGGTGTTGGGGGGGGGGGTATCTTCCATGCTGTGACCAGTACCGTACCTCAGATTAGGAGGGGGGGGGGACCCTGGATGTCCTACTGTACCAAACCACAGGGTCAGGGGTGCACAAGGAGAGAGAGATGGACACCGAAGTTAGGGAAAAACACGGAGAGAGACACGGGGGGGGGGGGGGGGGGGGGGGGCGCTGGTTTAGGAGGAGGAGGAGGAGGATGGTTGGGGGGGGGCGTTGGTTGGAGGACGGCGGGCGGGGGGGGGGTAGGGTGCAGGAGAGAGAACGCAGAGCTCTTAAAAGTCTGATATGTGGACTGCCGTGGTTAATACGGGGCGAGCGGAGATGTGAGGTTTTTACAAGCGGGCTGGCTCTGGATGAGAGGACCTTCTTGCCGAGTACTCTGCCTCAAATTAAACTCCCCATTACTCTCCCTCCCTCTCTCCCTCCCCCTCTCTCTACGCGTTCCTCTCTCTCCCTCTCTCCCTCCCTCCCTCTCTCTCTCTCTCTACGCGTTCCTCTCTCTCCCTCCCTCTCTCCCAGTGGCAGGGTAACGGTGTGTGTTGGAGGCCTGAACCACGGACTACTACGGTCTTCTCATCTCATCTCCTGTCCTGTCCCGCCCTGCTGTCGTCCAATAGGCTCTCATGTCACCGCCGCGCCTCTCTCCTCTCACCGCGCTTCTCGGGGGGGGGGGGGGCGGTGGTTTCTTACGGAAACCGAGGTCGCTGATCGTTGGCTCGGGCTGATCCAGCGCGGCGGGGTTTTAAGAGCTCTCGAGAAGCGCGAGCGGCACTGACGCAACGCGTTGTTACTCAAGCGCGCGTATTGTTCTCTGGTACTCTGGTACCAGACAGTAGGGAGAGAACAGAGGCAGAGCTATCTGGGGGGGGGGGGGGCTGACACAGGGGCTGGCACGTGTTGCCCCATGCCACCACTAGCACCCCGGAGGGACAATCTCACACACACACGCCAATATGGGCAGCATGCTCTCTCTCTCTCACACACACACACACACACACACACACACACACACACACACACACACACACACACACACACACACACACACACACACACACACACACACACACACACACACACACACACACACACACACACACACACACACACACACACCCTCCTGCGGCTCTGCACTTGCCTTGACAGCTGCAGTCACAGCTGCGGTGGCGGCTATACTTAGGCCCTGCCTGCCGAAGTTCACCATGGTCTCGTAGCTGCGCTCTTTGGCCTGGATGATGTAGTCGTCGATCTCCTGCAGCGGAGGGGAGGAGGAGGGGAGGAGAGGAGGAGGAGAGGAGGAGAGGAGGAGGAGAGGAGGGGAGGAGGGGAGGAGGAGAGGAGGAGAAAGGTGGCCGTGAGTCAGCGGGGAACGTAGCCGTGTTGTCACCAGTCATTATCAGAGCGTCCCGTAACACACAAGATCTCTGTCAGAGTAAAGCTGTCTTTTAAAGGAGAGAGAGAGAGAGAGAGAGAGAGAGAGAGAGAGAGAGGAGAGAGAGAGGGAGAGAGGGAGAGAGGGAGAGAGGGAGAGAGGGAGAGAGGGAGATAGAGAGAGATAGATCGAGAGAGATAGATAGAGAGAGAGGGAGAGACAGAGAGAGAGAGAGAGAGGGAGAGAGAGAGAGAGAGAGAGAGGGAGAGAGAGAGAGAGAGAGAGAGAGAGACAGAGAGATTGTATTACCCTCTCTTTGGAGGACAGGAGAGGGTGCAGACACTTCCTGTAGATGAGACTGGCTCCTCGTGTGTAGGGCGACAGCAGCCAGATGACGAAGGCTATCTTGATCTCATAATACAGGGGGAACCTGCACACACACACACACACACACACACACACACACACACACACACACACACACACACACACACACACACACACACACACACACACACACACACACACACACACACACACACACACACACACACACACACACACACACACACACACACTTCATCATTGCCCGTAATCAGTCTCATTAAAACGATTACCGCACATTAATTTCTGACTCTCCAATTACAAGAAGGGCAACTTAATTTCATTAAACCTCGTTTGGTTTATCACACCGCGCGACCGACGACATCACAACAACTCAAACAGGATGTCTGCTGGCTCGGCCGCAATCAGGAGCAATCAACCAAAATTAGATCATCAACAAAGTAGTGTTAATGCATTAACTTGGATTAACTAATGAATTCAGTGTGTGTGTGTGTGTGAGTGTGTGTGTGTGTGTGTGTGTTAGAGTGTGTGTGTGTGTGTGTGTGAGTGAGTGAGTGAGTGAGTGAGTGAGTGAGTGAGTGAGTGAGTGAGTGAGTGAGTGAGTGAGTGAGTGAGTGAGTGAGTGTGTGTGTGTGTGTGTGTGTCAGTCTCACCATCCTAGTGTGAGGTCTGTGACGGTCTCCACCACGGTGTAGAGCGCAAACACGATCCAGTACATCATCCATCGCACCTGCGGAGGACACACACACACACACACACACACACACACACACACACACACACACACACACGGTGGTCAGTAGAACCGACGTGAAGGAGGTGTGTGAGGCCATCACTATCAGGACCACGGGCGTGATCAACATGGTCATTAAAGTCCAGCTGCGACGGACGTTTGCGCTTCTGTAGTTTGATGCATTTCCAACTCAAACAGGCTATAGGGGCGGGACTTAACGTTTAGAGGAATTTGACTGGAACGTTGATCGGTTGGCGGGTTCTAACAACTTCAGACTGATTCGATAGACAGATAGCGTTGACTGACGGGTGGATGTCGTGAGATTATTGGTTGACCTTGCTCTCGCATTGCTGACGTTTGCACTTGGGGGATTTTGTTTTACAGGAAGGAAAAAAACATAGGATTTGATATAAGATTACAGTGAAACGGAAATTTTGAAATATATTTGGCATATATTGTTAAATAGGTACACGCTGTGACCAAGGATGTGATCCAACCCCCCCCCCCCCCCCCCAAAAAAAAATACATTTTTGATTTCGTTGTGTGGCGATCCGTCGGGAGGAGGACGTCTTGGTTGGCCTGAAGAGGAGGGGAGAGGCGGAGGGAGAGGACGCGGGTCAGACAGGAGACGAGGCGCGCCGCCCCCCCCCCCCTGCTCGGTATTCCCCTTCCGTCCCGCCTCGCCCCTCTCCTGCAGCGCCGCGGGGCTTTAAGGGCCTTTCTCTTGCATTTCAATTTCAAAAGGTAGCCGGGAGCAGACGCACGGTGAGTCACCTGCTGGATCTCTTATACCCCCCCCCACCCTATAGCTGCCCCCCGGGCCGAGGCGGGGCCGGGCGTCTCTGGAGGTGTTCAGCTGAAGTGTTGGGGCCGAGTGAGCCCGGCCGGGCGGACGCGGGAGCCGGCCGGTTCAGAGGAGGAATTAACCGAACTGACAGGAGCGGCCTAGCCCCGGCTCGGAGCGCGGGCTCCGGCACACCTGCCTTTTTTAATTGGCGACCTCGCGCTGAACCCCCGGGCGGCCCCGTGACAGGCCGCGGGGCTGATCAATGCACCCTGCGCCCGAGAGAGAGAGGGAGGGGAGGGGGGTGAAGAGGTAGAGGTGGAGAGACAGAGAAGAGGGGAAGAGGGGATGAGAGAGAAAGGGAAGGGATGAAGGGTAGAGAGTGAGAGAGAGAGAGAGAGAGAGAGAGAGAGAGAGAGAGAGAGAGAGGGAGGGGGGGTGAAGAGGTAGAGGTGGAGAGACAGAAGAGGGGAAGAGAGGGGATGAGAGAGAAAGGGAAGGGATGAAGGGTAGAGAGAGTGAGAGAGAGAGAGAGAGAGAGAGAGAGGGAAGGGGGGGTGAAGAGGTAGAGGTGGAGAGACAGAGAAGAGGGGAAGAGAGGGGATGAGAGAGAAAGGGAAGGGATGAAGGGTAGAGAGAGAGAGAGAGAGAGAGAGAGGCAGAGAGCCTAGTATTGAGTTAGCCAATGGGCATGGGTGTCAATCTCATTGTCCATCCATTGATTTTTCGCTCTCTTGACAGTTTAACACCCAGTCATAGGAGCAGGACATTAAAGTTTCACCACCCATCCCCCTGAATGATATGTAGGCTACGGCAGCCATTTTAAATGCAGCAGGCAGAGGACGTTAGCGGACCACCAAAACAGCAAGCCTTATATTTGAAAAATGTCAGCTTTAATCGAACTCCTGATAGTAATGGACGCCTGAATGCGAGAGTTTAATGGCGTGAATCCACACTACTCTGCAGGCTAAAACCATAGTCTCGCTAGCTAGACTTATAGGGCGAGAAACGCTAGCCGGCTAACAGACTACCAGAATCCAAAGCATTCATTCACGGTGCAGTCTGAATGTAAACAGAGAGGAAGGCTGTAAGCCGAGAGGTTGAATAGTGTAGCCGAGAGCTTCTAGAACATGAGCTGCTTAACTCGTTTGAACTTGTTTATTCATTATGTGACAGCCAGGAGCTATGGTGTTCTCACCGCTCCGATCCCAGACCTACAATTGAGATGGTACTTTTGTTTATTGGAAAACAACACCTCGCATCTTTAATTCAAATACAACTACAAGACTTTAAGACATGTAAATGGCATAAGCCTGTGCATACTTGTGCATACTGTGCTATACAAATAAACTTTTACTTACTTACTTACATACTCTACTGGACTGGATACAACCTTTGACATCAATCAATCAATCAAAGCTTTATTATCTTTATCAAATGAAAGCTTTCTATCACCATCATCACTCCACTGTGCAAAATCTAGCTCTGCACTGAACACAAACATTAAAGAACAGCAAGTAAATCCCACCTTTTAAATTCATAAACATACGAGGACCAACAGTCAGCTCTATCCTGTCCTGTGATGGTTAGCCACCTAACCTATATTTTCGTGACCCGGGCAGCACAAAGCGGGATCTGTCCGGGGCTATTCTAGGACAAGCTCTGAGGAGGGCTCTCAATTACTACTCTGACATTTACTGTGTGTTTGAAGACAAACGTGACCGCGGCTGTCGGGACACGGCTCTTAAAACGGTCCTGGCCGGCCGATGGAATGGCTCCTCTTTATTATGTTTTCCACAGAAACCCGCAGTTAAATGGGCCTGCAGACTCACTCCACTGAAATGAACTTTCCATCTAGAAAACTCGACACTGGACGGCATTCTAGGGGCAGCTCGGTATTCTGGAAATAACCCGGCCTCTTGCTGAACCAGTTTCTCTGGTAATAGGCGACTGACAGACATACAGACCTAACTATTTTCTTAGTTATCTTATATTCCGAACTAATTACTGTCTTATTATAATCTCATTATTACATGTCTAGACAAACGGGCTTGTTCAACTTGCTCTGAGTAGACAGACTGCAGAGCTCAGGAAACACAGAGAGTATCCTCCAGGAAAACACGCTGTATAGAAACCAGCCTGGCTGGCTGGGCTAAACACTCACGTGCAACACGTCAATTGCTAGCTTTGAGCTAACGTGTCGCTAGTCTTGCTAGCCAAAGCACATAGCTAGCTAGGCAGGCTAAACAGGAAGGTACTTGCGCGGCCTATCCCTACCGTGTCGCTCCTCTCTCAGGTGTAGGCTTGTGCCATTTCAGAAATACTACAAAGAATTATAGCGCTTGACTCAACTGCACATAACTCTCTCTTTGTGTGCAATGCATCATACGCTGAAAAGTCGAACAAGCGCTAAGGATGGTTGTGCTGTCGGCTAATGTACCCTACAAGGGCATAATGTCCAATAGAAATACACTGACTAGCAGGCTCACAGATAAGATGCTCTACACAGACCAGAGCGTCAGGGGAGGAGGATGAAAGGGACGTCGGAAGGTTCTGGCGTAGGAAAGGACTTAGACGAGGAGACGAGGGGAGAGAATAAGAAAGAGTAGACGGAGGGGTGGAGAGGAGAGAGGGGTGGAGGAGAGAGGATAAGGGGGGGGGGGGGGGGGGGGGGGGGGGGAGTAGTGCTAGGCACAAAGAAAAATAGGAGTGCTTTTCGCCAGTCTGCTAGCCTGAGGGCCTCTCTGTCCTCGTGAACCTGTTCCCAGGAGGAACACGGCGCTCTGCGCCGCCAGCCTGTAATGAGCTGAGGCAATCAGCGGTCTGATCAAGAGGAAGGGGGTCAGGGTTCGAGAAGAATAGCATAGCCCGATACAACGATGCTTTTCCTCCGAAACACCTAGGAAACCGTATACAAATACACACAACTCGTATTCCACTACACTCTCACTCACTTTTTACCTCTATAGATACAAACCAACCATAGTATCTCCTTCTAAAACCTATTCAGTTTACACTGTCTGACTTGGCCTATTATCTCTGAAGTAATCTGTCAGTGCTGTAGGGCAGGAATAGAGACAGATCTTCTGCCAATTTTCACTGTAGCCTGTCTCTCTCTCCTCAGAGTCCTGGCTGAGCTGTCTCTCTCTCCTCAGAGTCCTGGCTGAGCTGTCTCTCTCTCCTCAGAGTCCTGGCTGAGCTGTCTCTCTCTCCTCAGAGTCCTGGCTGAGCTGTCTCTCTCTCCTCAGAGTCCTGGCTGAGCTGTCTCTCTCCCCTCAGAGTCCTGGCTGAGCTGTCTCTCTCTCCTCAGAGTCCTGGCTGAGCCTGTCTCTCTCTCCTCAGAGTCCTGGCTGAGCCGAGCCATTGTTTTCTATAAATGACATGGTGGTTGGCAGGAGCCAGATCAGCATTCCTCGGGGGCACCTGCTCGGTTCATTCATGTAAGGACAAACGCGAGCGCCGGCTCGGTCCTGCCCACGCACAGCTCTGCTAGAGGACTCCACGGCCAGGAGGCGCGGGCGGGGGGGGGGGATAAAGGAGGAGAGGGAGAGAGAGAGAGAGAGACGTGGAGGTATAGAGAGAGAGAGAGAGAGGGGAGGGGGGGGGGGGTTAAGAGTGAGGAGAAAACAGTGAGCCTGGGAACGAGGGAGCGAGATCGGGGTGTGACCTCGCCGACGTGCCGGGGCTCGTACTACTGAGCTCAGCGAGTCGACGGGTACGAAACACCGTTTAGGTGTATTAAGCAAAGACGCCGGATTCTCAACACGCTTGAAGTGATGCAGGGACAGGCTGAATGCGTTCACACTTACATATTCCTTTACGTTTTTGGTTTTCACGGCTTTGTACGAGTAGTAGGCCGGGTACAGGGTGCCAAAGACCAGCCTGCAGATAGAACAGAAAAGACAGGGAAAAAAACATTATTCAACTTAATGGCAAATCATTTACAATAAAGGATCGAGCAATACAGGCTTAATAAGGGTACTAAACCACCCTTCTTCAGGTCAAACCAATAGGCGTGTCCCTAATTCAATGTTACAGCACGTGTTTTCCTGTTACTGCACGGAACCCCTCCCACAGATCACACGGGATTAACAAAGAGTCCTTTTTCTCTCCTTGGCTACTATTGTGGCCAGCCGTACCTTGCAGAACAAGCGTGACGGCCGGCCCACGCGCGGAAGGCCCCGTGTCGCTTGGCGCGCCGCTACCTCTCCCTCCCTGCCGACTCCCGAGTGTTTCGACTTTGCTATTTGCGGTCTGCGCGCCTGACCTGTGCGATGACGCACGCAGGGACGCGCACAAAAACACAGATCTGAGGGTAAACAAGCACACGCCCACAGAGACCCGCCGGAGTCACACACGGCTCAATCCGAGGTATGTCTCTGCTCTCAGCCTCACAGCCTCGCTCTCAAACACCAAGTCCCATCAAATCCCCCAGGGCGAGCACCCGTAAGACTAACGAGGGACTCTTTACACTATTCTGTGTGTGTAACGACAGACAGCGCTACGTTATTCAATAGCCCTGAATTCCCAGAGTCGTTCATTTGGGACTAGGGATGCACCGATACCGATAACAGATATTAACATTGCTATTATGGCCGATAATCAATATTCACCGATTTCGGTATGATCTGTATAAAAACAAGTTTCTATGATAATCATGTTATACATACTAAAAAACACATGGAAACGCTGTCTCTATTTCCAAAACATTCTGAAAAGCTGCTAAATCATAGATTTACCACATTGTTTCCTCTCAACAACACACACAAGAGCAGCTAGACTGAAATAATTATCGGCTGTTCACATCGGCCCCGTTTTGCACATCGGACCGATAGCGATATATTAAAACAAAAAGACTAACATTGTCCGATACCGATATGATTGCTGATATATCATGCACCCCCAGGGCTGAAAATGAACACCTGCCACCGGCCAAATGCAGGTAAAATGTCCAATTGGCGACTAGATTTCGGAAGGCTATCTGGAAAAATATATATACTTGGCCGGTAGATTTTTTCATCTACAGTCCCCTTGGCAGGTGACTCACCGTGAGCCCATTTTCACCCCTGTGCACCCCCATTTGGGACATTCGGGTGGCTTCAGAAAGACAGCGCCTGGTGGAACACAATGCTTAACTCCTGGGCCGGGTCCAGGGGCCAAAGCCATAAATAACCCGGGCTCGGTTCTGGCCACGTCTATAGATTTCCTACATCCGATACCGTACTGTGCAGTTGTTCTGAGGCGCTTCTTGGCAGGCCTGATGTAGAAGATACCCCCCTGACATTTGAGTCAGTAATGCAAGCCCCGGTCCACAAGCCAGGCTGGCAGACTGTCACGCTAGTGCACTCTCAGCAGAACTTCTTATTTTAAGTGGGCCACGCTCACCCTCGGCCTAGCTGGCTTCCGCTGCCAAATTTAAACTGTGACCCAGTGTTGAACCGCGTCCAACAGTGACATGCACCGTAACGCCGAGACAGCCTGGCCTCCCGAAAGACGTCTCGCTGGCCTCCTCCGCAGGGGGACGGCGAAGCGGGTCACGGCTCTCCGCGCCGCGGCCGTGGTCTCACAGCATAACTCTGTCTGGACTACCTAGCTCCATATCTGGAGGCATGGTGTGATAAATCATCTCTGACACACAGAGCTCTCCCTGTGAGGTACAGAAAAACCATGACCGAACACTTTTCCGACAGACACATTGACAATTTTTCCCAAATCATTTCCAACACCCCCCCCCCCCCCCACACCCCCCTCGCGGAGATGAGCCTATGCGGACGAGTGTTGAAAGAGCATTTATATAACATTCGAAACTCTCCTCCAGTTTTATGTTTCATGGCCTTTGTCCAAAGATCCACCTCAGTCAGGCGAGGGAGGGAGGAAGGGTGGTGGCAGTTTATTTCCCTGCTGTTGCCATGGAGACAGCAGAACAGATCGTAGGCAGGCCAGGGATGTCCCCCCCCCCCCTCTCTCCACAGCCTCTCTCTCTCTCTCTCTGTGTCCAACAATAGTTTCCAGGCTGCAGCAGACCTTGTCCTCGACAAGGCTGTAACAGGCTGTAATTTGGAGGCCTTTGTAGCTTCTGGTCTGCTACTTGTATTGATAGAGGTCTGTGGGTTAATAACAGGTATTTCTCTGCTTATCTGACTGCACTGCTAATCAGCTTTGACTGCCAGAGTCATCCTCAGACTCCACCCACAACAATGAGGAAAAACACTAACCAACAGCGTTCAGACTACGTAGTCTGAGTGAAAAAAATCCACCTTTTAAAGGCAAATCCTGATTCACACTGAAATAGGGCCTGCTTAATCAGTCTACGCTGCAGAAGTTTACCCCTAGTAGCCTCCTGTGAGATATGGCGCTTTCTCAATTACATAAGAGGAAACATTTCCACATCACCTCAACTGCCAAAATCACAAAACGCTCACCATATCACCACATAACAAACCCTAGTCCAAGGCCTCGTCTTTCTGCTTTCTTCCTATTTTAGGACTTGTGTACTGTAGGATACAAGCTGAATTTAACAAATGTTAGTCCATCAGAAACAAAGTGTCCCTTAGAAACACTACATCATGCCGAGGACTAAGTAGACTACACAATATCTCTCCTCTAACAGAAAAAACAACCACCAGGCTGTATCCATCACCCCACCCACCATTCACATTCTTACAGAGGACTATCTCTCTATTAAACCACGCATGAGAGGGACGCAGGGGCCCGCGCAGGACGTTCTTGAAACAATTTTGGTGAAAAACCGGGGGCCTCTCTGGTCTCTGGCAGCCAAGCAGCTGAAAAAATAAACCCCTCCGACGAGCGTTGACATTCTGCTCTAGGTCAACTCTCCTGGTTTCCTGACACCGTACACCCCCGGCTCCTAGCGTGCACACAGGCCCGGGACCCGAGCCAGACGGAGAGAGAGAGAGAGAGAGAGAGAGAGAGAGAGGTGGGCTGCAGAACTGTAAAGATCCAGTGATCTGGAGTTCCAAGTTCCAACATCTGGTTTCAGCTCCAGACCAGGGGAGAGCCTGATTACCCCCCGCCCCCCACCCTAAAAATACAGAGAAGATTTGTTTGGTTACAGCAGTGTGCTTCGGCTACGCTCCTTCAAGCCGCCCATGTAAGGCCCTGTCTAGAAGGCGCCGGCTGCATCGGTTCTAAAGTTGTTAACACACTATGAGGCTTTTAGTGATGGTTCCTTTACTAATCAAAAAAAAACTTGCAGTCCACTAAATCAATTCAATGTGTTGCATTCCGCTTGGCCCGCGTGCAAACCCAAAATGCATATATGGGCCTAAACAACCACAAAAAGAAACCATTCCTATAGGCCTATCCTAATCATTGCCATACAACGGCTACGTGCAGTATCATGTGACACACCTTAAAAACACAGATGTTGATGGGGGATAAAAACAGAACTGCAGCTTCCCAGCAGTCCTGATCAACTTGTTCTACACGCACTGCTGACGCATTGCTGACGCATGGGGTGTTGTGACTGAGTCAGGTAAAGTGATGACTGCATCTACGGCCTACCTTTACTAAACAGCTTTCAGTTAGAGCATCTCAGTAAAAGTGTTTGTCACTCCTAGATGAAATAATTATACAACTGAAATGACCAAATTAGACTAATATGTATATATAAATAGCTGGGTTCCATGATACCAAAATGGGGTCTTGAGTCTACTTCTGAAGTTCCCTCAAATGTATGTGTGCTCCCCTTGCAATGTGTATAAATGCCAACGAGTCACACTGTCGCTTGCTTCTTGCATGGCGGCTTCTTACATGGTGTTTCACACTGAGGTCAATATGAAACAATGGAATCACCTCTCTTTATAAAGGGAAAAGCAATTCAACACAATACTGTAAATAGCTGGTAATGTACATGCAAATCTACTGAGAAAAAACCCATTAGGCTAGACCACAGTGATATAACTGAGAAAACAGACCATTCTCTCCTCCCACCTGGCACAGACTTCCCCTCAGGACAGTTATGTAACTGTATCTATAGGCTGTGAAAAGTGACCCAAGGAGTCCAGCCAAGCATCACAGGGCGTTTTCTACCCAGGTCTATCAACCCAACCCATCTGACCACATCATTTCTGACATTATTGAGGTTGAGGCCTGGCCTCTAGCTAGGAGGTTGAGGCCTGGCCTCTAGCTAGCTAACTTAGCTCCATCTTCCACAGCATGGAATGATTGATTGATTTTGATTGATTTTGAAGACAGGGACAAGGTACAGTAGACATTTACCCTATAGAATAGGGAGAGATGCACTGTACAAGGTTATAGCTAGACAGCTAACTTCCACCCGCAGTCCCTGGGCAAATAAATAGACAGTCTTAAAATAGTGGGGCAAATAGTACACTGTTTTACTGTTAACAACAATAAGATCGGTTAGCATAACTAACAAGATAGATAGATAGTGATCCAGCCACTAGCTCACAAGTTGAACATTTACACCAAGCCAACTACACTAAAGGACATAACAGTGTGCGGCTAGCTACGAGAATTTTAAACATTTGTGTTATATATATATATATATATAATATATTATTCATGTACGTTACTACACCGGGAACCGTTAGCATGCTAGCTCGCTAACATCAACCAGCTAGACAAACAACTAACGACAGGCTTGGGAAGGGTGGAGCACAAAGTAATCAAATACCGAACTAGGCCACCTAGCTAACTCACTGAGCACTAGCTAACTAGCTGGTTGGTTTTGTGTGTCGACTCCAGAGAGAATGGGTTTAATTACTTACACAACGGTTCTTGAGATCATCCACGACACCATCTTGTGGAGATGGAAGACAGAGGGCCCGAAGTGGGTTGGGATACACGGGGTGGTAGAAACCAACACACCCCAACTAGCTAACGAGCACACCCCAACTAGCTAACCCGAGCTAGCTAAGCTAACTAGCTACCATCAACTTGAGGCACAACTTCGTTCAACGTTGTAAAGCTAAGAGCGAACTTGGAAGTAGGATAACAATCATGTCCGGGAAACGAAACGTCCTGTTTTTGAATTGTATAGTTTAGCCATACACTAGATAAGTGGTTTTGTTTTGTTTTTCTTCTATCAACCTCTTCAATTCCTCCGGGTCTCTCCTCTGTTCCCTGAGCAGGAAGGTGCTCTAGCAGCAGGTGACGTCAGCCAGAAGGGCATACCTCCCGGTGAATCTGATTGGATAAGCAGGTTTGTTTACAACAATACCGAACAGCTATTGGTTAGTAAGTGCGCTCCTCGCGATGACCCACCCGACTCTGCGCGACTAGCGCTGATTGGTGGAAAGGCGCATCGTGGCGGAAGAGAACAAATGAGAGAGGATTGTGATGACTGTGGTGGTTGTTTTTCGCAGCGCTGTTGTTGCGAGGACGCACAGTCAAATAGAATCCTCATTGGTTGGCTGGCATTGATTTAAAAATAGAGGAATTATTATGGGTCAATGCGCAGTGGTGAAGAATAGAGCATATATTTGAAGGCAAAGCGCGCAAACAAAGAGGGTTTTTATAGAACTGTTTGCTAGAGATATCCTCCATCTATCTGGCAGTAGTAGTAGTAGTAGTAGTAGTAGTAGTAGGCTAGTAGTAGTAGTGGTGGTAGTAGTAGATAGTAGTAGTAGTAGTAGTAGTGGATACTTTATTGATTGGTTTACATTATTGACTGGTATATTATGCATCTAAATTAATAAAGTCCATAGCCCATATTAGGCTACCGAAGAAGAGCAGGCTGAATATTCTGGTTAGCATTCACATTGATGCTTAAGTAAGGCTACATTATATCTGGATTGTGGCCTCCATCTTGTTGCTATTCATGAACATGTTTGCAACAGCGATAGATTCTCAGAGGAGTCTCTCAGATCAACAACATTTGCTTGTTACATCAGTGCATTCAGGGACTGAGAGACAAGGGATTCTCACAGTGATGCAATGATACAGTATAGGCCTACTGTGGTAAAGACACACACACACACACACACACACACACACACAAACACACACAGACCCCATGCCTAACAACAAACTGACCTTTTTTCAGATATTCTATTCATGCCATGATTGAAACAATAGCAGCAATACTTAGATACTCTTGTATAATAAGATTGCGGCTGGAGGCGTTATGCTATACATTTGCATCTGCCTCTCTGATTGCAATGGTTGGTGTTCAAGTGGGTTCAAATGAGACTGACGGTGGTGAATGAATAGATATAGGCAGTTCCCTTTGGCTGGCAGCCCGCAGAACATCTCTTGTTTGACTCTAGCACTATAGTGCTCTCAGGAGAGTGTCTTTATGGCCAGGCACGGCTTAACAGCCGTCCCAGGAGCATGGTGATTTGTGATTCTATCAGCAGCGGGATATCTTTCTCCATCTCCAGCCTGACCCGGAGGTGACACAGGGCTGATTGCCTCCAGTGTACATGCTTTACATACAGCAGAGCAGAGCCCCCTCTCTAGTCTGCACACAATACAGCGCACGGCCCATAAGGTCGGCTGAAAGATATTAAAGCAATAAAGCCAGCTAGGGGTATGGAAATGAAACACTGCTGCCTGCCCCACAAAAGGTAATGAATAACAATAAATAAATGAATAAATAAATAAATAAATGGTATATTGAATTGAAATAATAGGTGATTATTTTTGGGCAAGAATTCTAATGAATTCCTTGTGTAATATCTGTTCCAAACAACAATTCTTAAATGATTAATTTTTCATTATTTCATGTTTATCAATGAGAGGTGCATCAAAAGTAATGTATATCATAATGCATATATCATAATTGGAATAAATTATTCATGAGTTATTGTCAATCATTAAAAAATATCCTGCCAATAATAGGTTGAAACCAAAAACACTCCTCCTTGACTCTGAATAAATTACTATAACATGCTTTGGTTCTGGTGCTTTAATTTAATGCATCCGTATTTGTAATCAGTATTACTAATAGGAATATACTACTACCATAGTATTAATCAAAATACACTTAAAATGTGATTTGTTACATTATATTTTCATACACTATATAGATTTTCTGTTCCTGTTATTTTCTTTAGACTAGAGCACTACTTGACAGTGGGAAAGGCAACGAAAGGATTTGTGTCTGGCGGATGGAGAAGTCTGCTGATGCGGTTTTCATGGTTGCATGCCTTGGGAAGCGGAGGGACACAGATTGTACGATTGCAGTGATGTGCTCCAATGTTCGTTTTCCACGGAGCGAAAGGGTGACTATATGCGGGTGGAGACTGCTCGAAATTTAAATCCCCCGGGTTGCGCTCGACACTTTCAAGACGAATTATACTCTTTTTTATTTCTTTCTATAGTGGATTCTTTAGTTCAGTTACATGTAGTAAATGTCAAATCGATAGGGCGTCGGTGTTGAAGTTTTCGAGGGGTTTTTCACTCTCAGAATGGCCATGGCGGTGGAAGCGCGGCCAGAGCTGGTGGGGAAGCGGTTCCTCTGTGTCAGCGGAGAGGAGCCGCTGGAGGTCGGTGAGATCGGGCTCTGGGGATGGCGGGCCGGGGTCGTGAGAGCTGTCACCCACCGGGACAACGACAACCCCGAGCTAACGGTAAAATAACAAGAGTTTTTGCTCCCTTGTAGATTCTGGCATGAAGACTACGAATGCAATATCCCTTGTAGCAGCTCAGTGGTAGTGAGCATTTAATGGTTTACCTTTAACCACTCGTTCCAATAATGTACATTTCAGTTTGACATAGTCACTGTAGTTTGCATGGTAGTAATAATACAGTAGGGTGAAAGTTGATTATTGACTAGCAGGCTATGGATTATTGACTCTCGAGCCAAGATGGAACTCTGGCTCTCGAGGGGGTCACTGGCTCCAGCCCTGCCTGTAGGGGGGTCACTGGCTCGAACCCTGCCTGTAGGGGGGTCACTGGCTCGAGCCCTGCCTGTAGGGGGGTCACTGGCTCGAGCCCTGCCTGTAGGGGGGTCACTGGCTCGATCCCTGCCTGTAGGGGGATCACTGGTCCAGCCGACTTGTCAGCTCAGCAATGTCACTGCGCGAGTAAATAGGGCCTTTCGGGTGGAAATCAGTGGTCTTTTTGTGTCTTTGCTTTATTCCATTTGCCTACTTTTACAATTCGAAAGTTGAAATCTAACTAATCTATCTAATGCACCGTTTTCCTGAATTGAGTGTGATTATTTTATTTGTTAATTTGAATAATATAAGCAGACTTTTCCAGTTGTATTATGTGTTGTATTTTTTATGAATACTGCAAACTAGGCTGGAAGTAACATGCTACAATAGCTGCAGTTGTATTGAGTTGGGTAACGGCTGAGTGAATAGCCTACAGTAAAGGATTTAAGATTAGATCATTATGTCACCCCGCCGCGAGTCCTTTGTAGTAGCCGTAGAATAGCAACTCTAATGCGATGTGTCACGGAGTTTGCCTGATTGGGTCATTTACTTCAGATCAGTGATGTAGTGGAGGATATACAGAGTACAGTATATCCACTCATGGACACACACTTATCCACTACAAAATTGTAACATTTCTGCAATAATAGCCCTTAGAGTAGCCTACACCCCACTTCATTATCCCCCACACCCTGCTTCAAATAAATACATTGCTAGTTTTATTTTATCCGTTTTATTGTGTGTAGATTCTGTCCATTCGTGCTGTGTCGCACTGTTATGACAAAATGCTCAGAGCAACATCAGGAAAGGGGAAAACATAAACAAATGTGTCTAGAGAGACCACCCAGTCCAAATCCATGTCCGAATACACCTTTACAATGTACCAAAAGGGAGACCGAGCTTTAAGTGCTACTAATAGAGGCCATTTGAGTTCAGCTTACATAATGAGCTTAAGTACTGAGAAGGAAAATGCAGTGCTTTGTAACGTCTGCTCACGGGTAGAGGATTGACCAGGTAGAATCGGAGGTCTTCCTGTCCTGTCACGTTGGTGTTGGCGCTCTCTCTCACCCTGAGTGTTCAGAAGTGCAGACGGCCAGCAGATCCCACAGCGAGGGGAGGAAAAACTGCAGGCCTCATCTGTATTCTGATGAATGGAGATCAGCCTAGCCGGTCCGCGCCGCGCCATTGTTCTCCTACAGTCGCCGTGTACAGTAACGCTGCCGGGCCGTTTGTTTTCAGGGACGGGGACCTGGGGGTCACCAACTGTAGGGGTGGTGGTAGTGGCTAAGGCCCGATCAGCAGAAACTGGGCAAGGGGAGAATGTTCCACCGTGCTGAGGTGAATGGCCCTGGCCAGTCCTGCTGCTGCTGCTCGGCCCAGCAATCTGTAAACGTGTAGCGAGACATGACTGTGTGTGTGTGTGTGTTGTGTGTGTGTGTGTGTGTGGAGCAGAGAATAGCACCATGGTCCAGAGTACAAATGTGGAGCAAAGGGGAAAATCAACATGCTAGAGGGAAGAGGCTTCTATTCAAAGTGTGGGGAATCTCAAAGATTCCACTCATATTAACCACAGAGCCTGCGTCCTCGCCATATCGCTCTACACCTGGGTAAAAATACCAGTTAGCCTGGTAATGTCATGTATTTACCATGTGAAAATATTACGCAACCATGGCATTATGACCCGTTGGCAAAGTCAAAGCTATTACCGACCCCGGGGCTATTTGATGCCACAGCGTTGCTCTGGTTATGTTTAGTGGGTGCCTAAGGAAACCAAGAGGGTGTAATGTGAGCCTATGGTGGGGCTGTCTCCAGCACCCCTCCCCCACTGCACCACAACATAAGGCTGCCATGTCTGAGACCTGCTGGAACATTAGCCTACTGTCTGAGCAGAGCCGAGCTGAGCTGAGGCAGGCAGGGAGGGAGAGGGCTATAGGAGGAGATGGGGCTTTGTTTGGCTAATGACAACCTGCCGTTGTTATTTATGGAAACACGCTCTCTCTCCCTGTGTTTCCCATTGAGGGATATTGTCCCCCCCCCCCACACACACACAATATTAAGAAGGAGTTAGTCTGTTTAATATTTTATTGCAAACGGTCAGTGGGTCATTACACTGAGAGACTATTCAATGCATGTCAAAGTGGTTCTAAATGGAGTAGTTTACATGTATGGTAATTCTGTTCATACAAGAGAATTATACAGTGGTTATTTTTCTAATTGTCAATATCACGGACATAATATTTGATTGGCAATGAGTTAATACAGTACCCATATAATGTAGCCTGGTCTGTATCATTAATCTGACTTCCCATGTTCTCACTCCATTCTCCGGTGCGACTCGCTGACGTGGTCTTTGATATTCCAGGGAGAGAGAGAGAGAGAGATAGCAGCAAAAGAGAGCGATACATTGCACTAAAGAGCGAACGAGAGCGAGTGCGATAAGGGCAGAGGGAAGCGAGAGAGGAGAGAGCGGTCGCCAGCCATGAACTCCCCTCATTAGAGCGGCGTGCGGCGGCCCCAGCGAGTCCCGGCCCGGGCCTGACTGACAGCAGCGAGAGTGTGGGTCTTTCACCAATGGCTGGACCGCATCCCATAGCAACAGCGGCTTAGCCACGTGAATGACAGTTCCTCTGAGTTCACCCCCCCCCCCCCCCCGCTCCGACGCTTCGAACTCCTCCAGCGCCACGGCGCCACACCGCACCACGCCACCTCACGGGATCAACAGCCGACCACAGCCTGTCCATAGCAACACCGTGGAAACACTGACTACGGGCTAATCAGTCCCCGTGCATGCAACATGGGCTACGGTATTGTAGGTTACTAATTGGTCGGATTTAATGTAAGATAATTCTGCCGTAGAAGGCCATGTAGCTTAAAGTTAATCCTGTAGTATTTGGAAACTGTTAGCTAACCTTTCAGTTATTTGTCTTGGGCTATAGGCCTGTTTCTGATGTTGTTTTGTTGTTGTGCGCAGCTGCTTTTAATGCACGGATAGTAGGGAGAGGGCTGAGAGGCTATCTGCCTGTCAGACACTCGACCTGGGTAAGCAGGCTCCGTCCATCGACAGAGGACAACAGATAGGTCAGCCAGCAATAGAAGACACACAACATTAGTCATCGTCTGCAGAGGTGGACTGGACCTCTGGCTCTGAGCCTGTCCGACCCCCCCCCCCCCCCCTTCCCCGAGCCTCCAAGCCCTCTGTCCCCCAACCGCCCCGTGTCCCAGCCTCCAACCCTCCAGTCCTTCAACCGTCGAGGCCGTTAGCCCTCCTCCCCTCTGGCTCTCAAGAACCCCCCAGCCCTCCAACCAGCCGGGCCGGCCCCTGGCCCCCCAGTCTTCCAGCCTCCAGCCCTCTGGCCCCTGGCCCCCCAGTCTTCCAGCCTCCAGCCTCTGGCCCCTGGCCCCCCAGTCTTCCAGCCTCCAGCCTCTGGCCCCCCAGTCTTCCAGCCTCCAGCCTCTGGCCCCCTAGTCTTCCAGCCTCCAGCCCTCTGGCCCCCCAGTCTTCCAGCCCTCTGGCCCCCCAGTCTTCCAGCCTCCAGCCTCTGGCCCCCCAGTCTTCCAGCCTCCAGCCCTCTGGCCCCCCAGTCTTCCAGCCTCTGGCCCCCCAGTCTTCCAGCCTCCAGCCCTCTGGCCCCTGGTCTTTGTACTGATCCTGTCCGTGCTTTTGTTGAATAGGGCCCTGGCTAAGTGAAACCAGATGGGCTAAGTTTAGACTGAACTGTATATTCCTTTTTTCGCTGCATAGTTTCGCAAATCAAATAAATGGACTGTTACTCTGAAGGGCTCCACTCAAAATGTTTTGGCAGCAATATGAAAACCTTTTTTTTTTTTTGCGGAGACTTTTTTTTCTCTGAGGTGGTAGAGGTGGTATTTGACGAGCCCGGCTGGAATGCGGCTGCTCTAATTAAACTGTGTCTCAAACAAGTTACCTCTTGTTACCCCATAAAGGTACTTTAGGTTTGTTTGTGTAGTCAGATCGACTACGTCTGCACGATGACTGGGAGGACGTGTAACGCAGACTAGATCTGCATGACGGTCGTAACGATATGTAAGAGAATCTTCTGGGGAAGCAGATGAAATAATAGTTCAGGCTTCCTCTTTTAGTGCTTTTGTACACACTGACTCAACCACCCGATTAGGAAATACTGCTACGCAGATCCATGCAGCCTAACTGCAATAGCTCATCGTTTGCAAGCTGGGGTTGGGAAATAGCTAGAAACCGACAACTGACGTGTCAACCGGGCGTCATCCTGAAATGTGTTTTCGTTCGTGTAGGTCCGTGTCTCTCGTCTGTGCGCTGGTGCGAGTCTCTGCCGTGTCTTGGAGGCGTGCGGTGCAGAAAAGGCACATCTGGGCAACAAATGAGAGTATAGGACTTGTTTTGTCTCTTCCAGCTTGTTGTCATGGTTCTGTGGCAGTTTGGCAGCATCTGAAAGAGGCTCTTGAGCGCCTGCGTTTATTTAGTTTTGTTGTGCCTCGGGCGAAAGACGGCAACACCCACGAGGGAGGGAGGAGGGGAGGGGGGGAGGTAGGAGGAGGAGGAGGAGGAGGAGGAAGAGGGTTGCAGTGTGACACACCTTGAAAGAGGAGCTTGACGGAAGGCATGTAGATGCCTGGGAGCTCAAACTGGTTTTTACACACAGAAGGAAACACACACACGCACACACACACACACACACACCTTTCACTCAGGTGCGGTAGAGATGTTGCACGCGGCGCCATGACCTTTGCACGGACGAAAAACCACAAGAGCGTTGAGATTCCCAATGGACGAGCATCGCACTGGGCTGTAGGACCCCTGGAGGACTCTGCCATCAAATCAAAATGGCTCCTTCGATTAGGTTATTTTGACTTTGCACAGTGACTGAATCAACCACATCTATGGGGATGGGTAAGTACAGTACGCCCGCCTTTCAGAATCAGAGGGAAAGTATTACAGATGCGTCTGGATCAATATAGATTTTCGGGGATTACGGTCGGGGGTGGTTGGCTTCCCGTTCCCTCCTGTGATTCGCCCGCACCTGTCCTCTGGCCAGGATTAGGCCACCCGTTGATACATCGAGTACAAAGTGCGTGTTGACACTGCGGCGTCAACAACCGTTCTGCAGGAGATCCAGCTAGGGCCACTAGACTTTGTCAGGCTGTCTTCTCGAAGGCGGCCATTCGCCATCATCTTTTGGAATCGGTTACTCTACTGTGACCGTCGCCCTAGAGGGGTTCATTTTAGCTTTGCTCGAGCTTCGGGGAAACATGTTCTGTGTGTGAGACGGGGAGAGATACGGCTACAGGAAGATTAAAATGGGAGTGTTGTGTTATTACTGTGGTGTTTGTTCTTTCTCCCCCGAGCTCAGCTCAGCGGCGGTGTCCTGAAGGTTATCTCGCCTGGAGGGTACCGTCCGAAACGAACTGTAATAAGAGTCTTTTCCAGAATTCAGGACAAGGTTCCTTCCCCCCTTCCTTGCTCTGTGTCTGCGTGTGTGTGTGTGTGTGAAACAGTATTCTTTGTTTGGAACTTCTGGTGGAACTGGGAGTGTTCTGAGCGTTCTATGGGTTCCATTGATTGGTTCCATACAGTGGAAATTTGACCTTTAGCAGATGTTTGAGTGTGGGCCAAGGCGCAGCGTGATCCTCCCTGCAGACAGCTTTCTCCTTGTTATGTCCAGAGAGAGGGAGAGAGAGAGAGAGAGAGGAAGAGAGAAAGAGAGAGAGAGAGGAAGAGAGGAAGAGAGGAAGAGAGAGGGGGCAGAGGGAGAGGCAAGGAGAGAGAGAGAAAGGGAGACAGACAGAGAGAGAAACATGCTCGAGCAAAAATTCAATCCCTGACGTTTCCGAGCGAGGGCACACAACCACTCGATCGCGTTACTTCCGGCGTATTAAGAGGGTTCGCCCGGCTCGAAAAACATCGCGGATATTACCGCGACGACGCGCGGCGCTTCAATAGAAGTCTCCGGGAAGAGTGCGCTCGCTGGAAAGCCTCCATTAGATCGAGCGGCATCCGGTCCGCCAACGCGATCGGCTCGGTAATCGTTTAGTTTCCCCCTCAGAGACCGCCGGCCTAACTTGGTCTCGGGATGCGGAGGTTTCCAGTAAGCCCCGCCCTCCCATCCACCCCCGCCCCCACCCTGCGTCAGAGAGGGCCGAGGCCTCCCTCTTAACACGGCGTAGCACCGGCCTGTAGTATGTCACACCTTCTAGGCAGATTTATCATGAAGGCTTGGGGCCTTTAAAAAAAAAAACAACCAACATACGGGTCGCCGCGGAGGCAGCCGTAGCAGGGGCCCCCCGGAACCTTCCGCCGCCCCCGTCTCCTCCTCCGTCCTCCATTTCCGTGGCGCTCCAGAAGCCCAAGGCGAGGCGTCAACGCTAGGCTCCCCCCCCTTTCTTGTCACACGGCGGACGAGTCAGAAACGGCAGCCATGTCTGGCTGAGGGCCCGTTCCCCGGCGGGACTAAAGTAAAAGCACTGCTCTATGTGAACGTCTAATGAAAAGCGCCGGTTTTATTAGTATCAGGTCGGGGTTCTTTTAGCGGGGCGCGGGACGGCAACGAGGCAGCAATCAAACAGGCTCGTGTTGTGCGTGCCGATGTTTGGACTGGACCCGCCAGCTACCGGAGGAAGCTCGGCCGGGAGGCCGGGAGCTACCGAGCAGGAAGTGATGTTGTGAGGTTTATGTGAATGGAGGGTCCCACTGGGCCGGCTTAATGGGCCAGGCTGCAGCGGTAGAGAGGAGGGGGTGGGTGGGATTGGGGGGGGGGGAGAGTCTAGCTCTGCAGCAGTGGGACTCAGACTTGTGGGTTGGGGGTGGGGGGGGGGGGGGGGGTAGTGGGAAGGGAGGGTTGTTGTTTCTGCAGGCTCGGTCTTGCCATCCTGGGACGACCGGTTCATCTGGAGCGGTGTCTATGTCAACCCTGGTCAACCCTCCGTCCACCTCTGCAGACCAGAGCAGACCAGGACAGGCGGGAGCGAGAGCACTTCCCCGGGGGTGTGGGGTGGGGGGGGCATTGTTGGACCCCCCCCCCCCCCGGAGCTGCTCCTCGGTCGGGGGGGGGAGAGAAAGGGAAAGCGGTCCGAACCAGGCGGCGTCGAACAGCCCCCTCGTTGTCGATCCCCACCAACGCCGTGACCCCCCCCCCCCCCGGAGTAGTACAGAGTGCTTCTGGGACGTTCCGGGGGACCCCGTCTCACGCTCCCGACACGGCGGCGTGGCCGACCGCCACTTCATCTGCCGGCGCCGGTTAAAAAAACCGAGGCGCGGACGTGGACAGAGGCGGGATCATTCTGGCCGGCTACCCGAGGGAAAGGCTAGGCTGGTCTTTCTCGCGTCTCTCTCAGCCGTACTGCCACGCCGTCTCCCGAACTGCCTCGCCGTGGCGGCGCTCCTATTTATTTCGTGAGCTCCCCTAATCCCGGATTTCACATCGAGTTCTTGAATCTCGCTTAGCGACCTGGAATGGACTTGACCCCTGCTGCAGTGGCCCCGCCCTCCCCCAGGGTCCCCCTGCTGCGGGGGCCGTATATCTGCCAGGGCTCTGCTCTCTCCCGTTCCTCTGGCTGCGTGGGAGAGAGAGGTGCCTCCCTGTGCCTGCTGGTAATTTCGGACCCTGGCGGGGTTCACACAGGGAGCAGAGAGGGGTCAGTCGGACCTCTGCTTTCGCTGCAGCCCGGCGCGGCGGATCCCCAGAGCCTCTCCTTCCTCCTCCTCCTCTTCCTCCTCCTCCTCCTCCTCCTCCTCTCCACCCACTCTCTTCCCACCTCTCATTAAACAAGCCGCCCCCCCCCCCCCCCCCCCCCCCCCCCCCCGGAGAGCTGGCTGGACGTAAGATGTTTTCCTCTGTTCTCTCCCAAACCACCCCCCCCCCCCCCTCTCTCTCTCTCTCTTTCTCACACCCACGCACGCACACATGCACTCCCTCTCTCTCCCTCTCTCTACCTTCCTCCTCTTCTTCCTCCCTCTACAAGAAGGCCGCGGGGTCTCTAGGCTGAGCTTCCTGTGTGCGTGTCCAACCTCCCCTCTCCCCCCTCCCTCCCTCGCCTCAGTTCCCCCCGAGGTCCTCGCTCGCTCTCTCCCCCGCCCGCCACATCCCCCCCGCGTCGTGGTACGTCTCCGCAACGTCTCGACGACGACAAGAAAGGAGCGAAAAGAAAGCATTTTACAAACAAAGCCCAAGTCCGGTCATGCCGTTTCACGTCTTAAGACGAACGCCACCGGTCATTATCCGTGTCCTCACTACTGTATAACAAGTCTGCTCCTCTCCCTGCTTGAATACAGGGGCATTATTCATGTCTCTCCCAGCGCGGGGGCCTTTCCCAGGTTGATTGCCTCGCCGTCGGGTTCATGCGTGCGTTATATAACGGCGCTGTGCCAGGCAGGCAGGAGGGGAGCGGAGCTATGTGAACCCAGGAAACATGCAATCCGAAACCATCGGAATTCCAGTCCGGCGTGCCGGAGCAGGAGGGGCTGGACACGTGACTGGACTGACCTCAAACCGTGATCCCCCCCGTCTGAGAGAAGAGGAGAGTGTGTGTTTGTGTGTGTGGGAGGTGGAGGGGGGGGGAGAGGGGATTTGAACCGCAACACACACACACACACACACACACACACCATGCGTTTTTATTAGGAATGGAACGGGGACGAGGATGTTTTACAGAGTGGACGGGACCAGGTCTGCGTTAGGGCCTCCGTTTGGACTGAGTGGGCCTCTGCCTCTCTCTGTACGAAGCTGTGAACGGGGGACCGTGCTTGTGGGACTACTTCCCCCGACGAAGGGCGAATCACACCTAAACGCCTTTTCCAACTGTGCGCGGTTGCCAGGTTTGAACAGAGTCAGGGTTTGAATGTGTGTGTTCTTGTTATGGTCGTCGTCGTCGTCGTTGTTGTTGTTGTGTACGGGTTTACCTTGGAGCGGGGTCGGAGTGACCCGAGGCTGTTTTCTATGGACGGTTCTCAGCCCGGCGGACAGACCGGCGTCTGTCTCTAGGTGGGATCTCGTTATGTCACTCCACCGACCTTTTGTTTGTCCGTGTGTGAGAGGTGGAAATGAAGTTTCCATCCTGAATGAGAGCAGTTGTTTGTGTTTTGCTGTAATTTGGCCTTGAGCCTCCTGGAAGGGAGGGAGAGAGCGAGGGAGAGGAGAGGAGAAGGAGGGAGAGGAGAGGAAAGGGAGGGAGGGAGGGAATGAAGTCTGGCTTCCATTAAAAGGCTGGATAATCATGCTGTTTCTCCCCTGGCATTCAAACATGGAGATCTGAGCCGCGTTCACATGGACTTTCTGATGGCCGGTTTATAGATGGAGATATGAGTGTTTGTGTGTGTGTGTGTGTGTGTGTGTGTGTGGATGAGGGGGGATGGGGTGATATCTGGGTGTGTATCTAGACGTAAGCCATTGACAGTAATCAGACTGCTGGTTTTCTTCTAGCGAGAAAAAACAACAACATCTAGGCTACGTCGTGTACGTCTCCAGGGTTACCATAGGTCAGAGCGCAAGGCCCGTTTCCCTGACTTGGCGAAAACGGTCCCTGGCATCTGTGAATGAACGTCAAACAGATGACTTTGTTTATTTATCCCTCGAAAAAAGAGTCCCGTCACAAGTCACTTCCTTGTGTCGCCCGCTGCAGGGAGGGGGACGTCGCACGTGACAGAAAATACCACAGATCCCACAATTCAATGCATCTTGCAGTGTTGGCATAGCGAACACGGGCTGGGAGAGGAAAAGCATATTCTCATATCGGAGGTGCCAGAATAGCCTCTCGAGGTCTGCGTTGTTAAACTAACGTTACATGTAATTAAACTGCAGCTAAATATATTCTGACTATGATTAAAGTCTATGCTCAATAACACGATGAATGGAGGCATTAAAGGGGTAGCTCAGAATTTTTTGACATAATGTCTTATGACTTCGCCGTTGATCGATGGAGGCCATTTTCACTTTATTCCATTCTGTCATTATTGTGGGCATATGCATTTTGCTAATGCTAGGGCAATACAATGGTGCCGGGGTAGCACCCAACACACTTAAACACTCCACACCGTGCACCCAAAGCAGATAAAATGCTATTTATCAGGGTTTATGCCATCTTTTAATTATTATAATTTTTTTACAGTTGTTCAATCCTTTGTCAGTGAGAACCGAGCCAAAACTCAAGTCAGGTAGCTTTCTTTCAAAGAATTTCAAAATAAAGGTCACACGATAGTTCCACAGAGAAAATAGCTCGCTACAAAGCGAAGGATTCAACGATAGTTTGATTTCGTGAACGAGGCTCTACGTCCAAAATTTCCCAACTCTGCCTCTAACAAAGCCCATTTCTCTCAGCGCTAGTTTGGACCAGATGAAGCAGCAGGCTGTGGATGTGTCCCTGCCATGTCTGTTGGTTGCAGTGTTGGACATGATGATAGGTAGTGAAGGGATGTTGGACTCCAGCAGAGGAAACCCAGCCAATACCAGTAATGATGCGGAATTATGAAAATCTCTTTTCCATGATGTCACATACTGGCCTTGGTGTGAACCAAAATCCTTCAGTGTGTTTGCGCGTTGCTGTCAGTGTACTGAACGCCTGTTGTCTTGATCTGGGTCTGTGCCTGTCTCTTTATGAGCGTGTGTGTGCGTTTATTCTGAGTGTGTGTGTGTGTGTTTCTGTCAGTGTATGCCTGTTTTTATCTGTGTTTGTGCGGGTGTGTCTTTATGAGTGTGTGTGTGTGTGTGTGTGTGTGTGTGCAGTTTTGGTCCCCTGAAACTACTAGGGTTGTTGTGGGGCGTGCATGTCAGGGATACATTGTGTCAACAGTGTTGTCATATTTTTTTATACGATCAATTATTTGGTATTTAAATCGATTCCTCCTCTAAACAATTTCCATGGTCATGATGGGGATATAGCCACACACAAGAAGAAATAACGTTGTAAAATGATTTGGGGGCCAATATCTCTAGCTAGCTACGTAATGTAACTAGCTTTATGTCCCACCACAGTCTCATAATGAACCGAAACTATTTTTATTTCTTCATCTCAAGTCAGAAAATGTCAGGTAGCCGTGATGCTAATTTTTGCTTTGTTCAACTCACTGTTTTATGCTAAAAAAAAAGTTAGCGATCAGAACAGTAGGCTATCATTCATTTCTGTCTATCAAACAGTATGATCTCTGAAACGATATAAGATATCAAAACTTATTTTCATGCCTGCTGGCTAACTTATTCTAAATAGCCTACTTTAGGCTACTAGAGAGTAAAAATGGCACTTCTGTATCATAATTTGCATAGCATAATTATTTTGCGTCGTGCTGAATCACATTGTATCGCGCTGAATCGCATCGTGTTGAATCAAATCGTGCGTCGCACTGCATTGCAAAAGGGTTGAATTGTATCATATCACATTGTAGTTGCTTCACATGTATTTTTTAATGTATCGGATTGTTGGCAATATGCATCGAGATGCGTATCGCATCGGCCTGCGGATAGAGATCCCCATCCCTAGTGTGTGTGTTTCTCTATGAGGGAAAGAGAGAGGGGGTGTGTGTGTGTGCGTGCGTGCAAGCCTACATGTTTATCATGTGCATTCGCTGCTCCTGAAATCTAATTTCCTGCCTCCAGACTCACCTGGCTAGAAGAGCCAGTGGAAGTAGAGTCTCGAGTGCCTTGACTTGCCCCCTCGACAAAAGCCGGGATAACTATCTAGCCTGCTCCCCCCCCCCCCCCGCCCTGCGCTCCCTCCTCAAACACGAGAACACGGCCGTACTGTCCGGAGCGGAGAGAGACACGCGGGAGAGACAGGAGAGAGAGAGTTTTTAGATGAGATTTACGCGATAAGGCCAGGCAAAGGCTTTCGCATTTCCCCACACAGCTGAAAGACATTAAGTCCTC
>NC_140262.1:2747397-2750370 GCF_949987555.1 Borostomias antarcticus
TGCTAACATTCATGTCTGCAGTTTTGCCCAAAAACGACCGTTGTTGTCGTAGTCTGAACAGCCATGTATACAGCTTTTTTCAACTGTGAAATAAAAGCCCAGAGCTCACGGCGCGATAGCGTTAAAAAAGCTCTTTTAAAAAAGCTCTCGGAACACGGCTCTCGTCTCTAGAGCGCCCTAGAGCTCATTACCCGTTGTAAACAACGGGAAAACAGAGGCAGCTCTAAAACACAGCTCCCCTGTGGACACGCACCCTAACTCCTGATCTAGTTACTCTCTGTGACGCTGCGTGATGGATACTGTGAAAAGATCCAGTCATTCCTCGCGCCGCTACACTACTACTTAGGTAACGCCGGGCCTAGTTATAGCCTAGTCATAGTCAGGTTGGTGTAATAATTATATTTATTAGTAGATCTAGTTACGGTCATAGTCAGGTAGGTGTAATAATAATATTGCTATCACAGAGAACGGGGCTACTGGCTCTCGGTCCAGTCGCGGTATCGATCTCTGTCTCCGGGATGAATGGTCCCCAGTTGGGTCGGCGGCCGGTGCATTACCGACCCCCATCCTGTCACAGGGCCACAGATAATTGCTTTTTATTTGGGGGGGGGGGGGGGGGGGGGGATATTATGCTCTTCATTTGCAGCCGTGCATAGCAGGAGAAGAAGATGAAGAAGCGCTGTCTGGTGTTGTTATCCTGCCCACTCTATCCCTAATGGCCTCTGCGAGGCTCCGTCTTCTGAGAACGGGCCCTCTGTGTGATCGCCTGGCCGTCGCCATATAGATCCCTCTGATTGGTTCTAACGGAGCGGTATGGATTCACCACGCGGAACGCCCCCGAGGGCTCCATCATGAGAACGTCGACACGTCGTCATGGCTACACCCCTCCCCCCCCGGGCGTGATGGCGGGAACCTCGGGTGGCTGACAGTTTCGGCGTGCCAGATTACAGCCAGAGATAAAGGCGTGCGTGCGCGTCTGATATGTAGCGAGCGACACCGGAGACTGTGTTTGTGTTGGCGTTGGGTTGTACTGTCGCTATGTGATTAGGTTACAACAGGACTTGTCGGGGCAGGTAGAGAGGTAAGGAAGAGAGGAGGGAGGAAGCGAGGAGGGAGGAAGGGAAGGAGGGAGGAAGGGAAGGAGGGAGGAAGGGAGGTAAGGAGAGAAGGGGGGATGCAGGAGGAGCAGGCTATTAGCGCTGAGCAGCTATCTGTAATCAGAGACAGGCATGTTGCTGTTATTACAGACACTGGTAGGACTGCGAGGTGTGTGTGTGTGTGTCTGTGTGTGTGTGCGCGTGCGTGTGTGTGTGCGTTCGTGTGTGTCTGTGTGTGTGCGCGTGTGTGTGTGTGTGCGCACGTGTATGTGTGTGTGTGTGTGTGTATGTGTCTATACGTGTGTGTGTGTGTCTGTACGTGTGTGTGTGTCTGTACGTGTGTGTGTGTCTGTACGTGTGTGTGTGTGTGCGTGCGTGTTTTCCTGTCCTCCTCTTTGTCTCTCCCTTCTCCATCTCCACCTGTTTTTCTCTGCCTCTATCCCTTTGTCTCTCCCCTGTCTTCGCTTCTCTTCCTCTCTCTCTCTCCCTCTCCTCCCCCTCCCTCTCCCCCCCTCCGTCTCTCCCTCTCTCTCCACCTCTCTCTCTCCCTCCCTCCCTCCCTCACTATCTCCCTCCCCCTCTCTCCTTTTCTCTCCCCCCCTCCCTCTCTCTCTCCCCCTCCCTCTCTCTCTCCCTCTCTCTCTCTCCCTCCCCCTCTCTCCCTTTCTCCCCCCCCCTCCCTCTCCCTCTCTCTCCCCCTCTCTCTCTCTCCCCCTCCCTCTCTCTCTCCCTCTCTCCCTCTCTCTCTCTCTCTCTCTCTCCCCCCCTCCCCCTCTCTCTCCCTCTCTCTCTCTCCCTCCCTCTCTCTCTCCCCCTCCCTCCCTCTCTCTCTCTCTGCAGTCAGTAGTCGTGTGAGAGGATCACACTCAGAATCTCAACGAGATCCAAACCCTCATTCTGCCTCACGCAGAGAGACACAGTCAGACAATAGAGCAGCCAGCTAGCTAGCTCTGGCTTTAGCACTCACAGTACTGATGGGGAATATGGAGGCGGAACCCTGTCATAGTGTGTGTGTGTGTGTGTGTGTGTGTGTGTGTGTGTGTGTGTGTGTGTGTGTGTGTGTGTGTGGAGGGGAGGGCCGGGGGGAGGGGGGGGGGACGTCTCACATCCCCATACAGGCTCGATCGCCTTCTTTCATTCCCACACCCAGATATTTGAATTCAATTCAGTTGCGCATGAGGAGTTTGTCGTCTCGTCTCCTGCGTGGTAATTGCGAGGCGGATCGGCGCCCGCCAGCTACCCAGCGAGCGCGAGGCGAGCCCCACCGGCGGCGGCGGTCCGCCCCGGCTACGCGATTTGTATTCCGTTCACGGAAGCTGCTAGAAAAAGCCTTGCGTCCGCTCAGGCCGGCGCCTAGTTACCAGGTTTCCAGCACGGTAACCAGGCAGGGGAGATTACCGCGGCGGTCAGCGGGCAGGTCGTCGCGACACGGTGAGGCAGGAGAGGAAGCCAGATGCCCCACCCCCGCCTCCGTCACGAAATCTAGTCAGTTCTAAATAGAGAGAAAAAATGTAATAGATGGAAGACCATGTTACCACTTGAGAGCGTTCACGCGCCTCGTCCACCATGTTGGATTTCCTCGTTTCGAGGTAGCGTCTCTTCACCAGCTGTTTTGGGCACGAAAACCAGCGGCCATTAGTGTGACAATAGCTCTCTAGACCAGCTGAGACTGGGAGGGGAGGGGAGGGGAGGGGGGGAGGGGGGTGGGGGAGGAGGGCAGGGGGGAGGGGGGGGGGGGACAAAAGGATGAGAGCAGATGAATAGTGTTCCTCGATCACTTTCATTGTTTTCTGCAGCAACAAAGGTGTGTGTGTGTGTGTGTGTGTCTCCGCACGTGTGTGTGCGAGAGCCAGAGAGAGAGAGAGAGAGAGAGAGA
>NC_140262.1:2765570-2798070 GCF_949987555.1 Borostomias antarcticus
CACACACACACGCACACACGCACGCACACACACACACACACGCACGCACGCACGCACACACACACACACACACACACACACACACACACACACACACACACACACACACACACACACACACACACACACCGTGTTGTTGATTAAACCAACCAAGGACTATCCTATTTTCCCAGAGAAGAACATCAAAAGGAAGTAATCATGGAAGTTGGAGATTCTCTCTCTCTCTCTCTCTCTCTCTCTCTCTCTCTCTCTCTCTCTCTCTCTCTCTCTCTCTCTCCCTCTCTCTCTCACTCTCTCTCTCTCTCTCTGTCTCCCCTTTGAGCGATTACCATATCAACCAACTGGAATGGAGGAGACGTCTCTGCTCCAGCTTCACAGCCCCCCCCCCCCCCAGCCCCCCCTCCACTTCTCCCCCCCCCCCCTTTCTCTTTACTCTGCATAATTCCATCTAGTAATTACCACTGCAAAAAAAAAAAAAAAACCTTTGAGGGAACATGTAGAAGTTCCTGTGTTCCTGTCCCTCCCAGCTCAGCCCTTCCTCCCCGGATCCCTGACCTCTGCCTGACCTCTGCCTGACCCGGCAGACCTGTGAAGAACCCCCCTGCAGATCATGAATAACTGCGATAGGCTGCTAATAGACAACCCCAAATGAGACCCGTTAGCTCTGATACGATTCCCCAGGAGGTCAAGAGGGCAACAGACATCTAAATGTTGTTAGTAAACCTTCCCGTTGACTCTCATTGACTCTCTGCTCATCAAAAGCTCGTTTGGAAGTGGGTTTTCCAGAGCGTCTCCGGCAATGAGAGTCCTGATGTGTTGTGGTCAGCGGCGTGTGCTCCCAGACTGACCTGCGACTTGTACTGTAATTCGCCGAGCTGGAGCTATGGACGTCCTCTCAGGAACCTCTAGGCGCCAGTCCGGTGCCTAACCAGATTTCACCTCAGAGCTCTTGAGCGGGGAGATTGCTGTCGTCATTGGTTCCAAGCAGAGGGGGCACAACTCCTTTATAGGCAACTGAACTCCATGCTACATCTCAAGCGCTGACCAGCAAATGCAGAGGGAGTAATTTATTTAATTAAAGTCACTCAACCACATCATGACAAGCAGACCCAAGAAATTATGTGTCAAGAAAGGGTTGAGCATACTTGATACATGTATGAATACAGTGTTGTGTAGGTGTGGGTGTGTAGGATATGGTGTGTTGGATGTAGGCCTGCGTGTGGGACTGGCGGACTGCGTAATGTGTGACAGCTCGGAGGGCAGAACTGCTTGTATTTACACCCGGAGCTGCTCCTCTCTCTCTCTTCTCCTTGGGGACCTTCAGATTTACCGAGCCCCACAACAAGTGGCACAGTGTGTGAAGCAAGGCCCGCAACAATGTAGCTTTAGGAGCAATTACATTGATTTACTCTGCGCAATGTACGGGCCCGCCCACTGAATAAAAAGAAGTGGGCTTCAAACCTCTTTTATTCCTCTGTAGTAAATTCAGTATATGCACGCAAATTCAGACAAAAATGGCTCTCGAGGAAAGAGAAGTTTTGTCTTTGGCTGAACAATAGCGCCAGGCGGACGTTCCTCGGAGGAAAAGTTCAGCCGCATCTATCACAGAGTCTGGACCTGCGCGGATAGGACAACGGGACGTAAAGGTGTCAGCCATGGAACTAGGGGAGAGTGTAAATCACGGCCGGGGCAGAACGGGACCGGGAAACGGCCAGCTTGGTGGAGCATCTGCCAGCATTTTGCTACCTCGCATCATTTCTCTCCAATGTCAGGCAAGGACACGTCCCTCGTTTCCACATGACCCCCCCGCGCCGGGAGACGCGCCTGCCTGCCCAACCTCCCGAATGCTTCTGCCCTACCGGGGCGCTTAAAGCTACAGTCGTCGATATCTACAGTGATTAAAAATGCTCTTGCTGTTGCCCACATATCGGCTAAAAAGTCATTTTTTACGTGAAAATATCATCTAAGATCTAAGTTTGCTCCGTTGTTGGACTAGCCTACATTTGTCTGTGGCCCTCAGCCTATTAATGTAAGCTACATATTACTGGAGGTGGGCTGCCTGGTGCCTGCACTTCCCCCAGGGTGAACTCATCCTCAACTCATCCTCAACTTCCCCCAGGGTGAACTCATCCTCAACTCATCCTCAGCTTCCCCCAGGGTGAACTCATCCTCAACTTTTACTGCTCATCCGCCTGTTTGCTTTTACTCCTCATGAGTTCCAGATTTATATTGTTTTTCTTTCCAATTTATTGATTCTGTGAGGAGGCTAATGGAATGTGCAGGTGTGTGTGTGTGTGTGTGTGTGTGTGTGTGTGTGTGTGTGTGTGTATGTATCTCTGGAGAGAGAAAGAGGGAGAGACTGAAGAGCTGCTCTGTGTGTCTCTCTCTGAATGTCCTGGACCACCCAGCTCTGCTATGGACACTTACTATCATCAACAAACAACTTTTACCTGGTGTTCTCAAATAAACTGTGATGAGTTCACGGGACTCACTATCTCACTTCTGTATTTATTCAATCACCAACTCTCACCACTCACTGTGACTTTTAACCCCCTAATGGTTTTCTGAAGGTTTCAATTAAACCTTAACCCCATTCAATCTTTTATGCAAACACTACACACCCAAATAGCGCCTAATGACAATGCTAATGACAATGTTAAACATGACATATTCTGGTATGTTTTGTGATGGAAAGTATTGAGAGGGGAAATAAAATAACTGTCATGTTTATTTCAAGGCTGAATTATAGGTCTTTGATTCATGATGCTTTTGATTGCAATGCACCTTTATTTCAGGCGTCTTGTATTATGGTTTAAACACCAACACTGTTGGTTTGTTTATTCATGTTAAGAGGTTGTTATTGAAGGAATGGAAATAAAACCATATTCTTCACAAAACATGTTTTATTAAATAAAGTCCATACAATAAAATGTGTCTTTTAAATAAGTTGCTGTAAGATACAAAAAGCTATATATATAATAATTCTACATTACAAATGTACATCCCATAGACACCTTGACCATGTTAAAGTGTTCCATGACAGTGTGTAGTGCCTCATGTTTTTATAAAAGGAGATACTGTATATATACAAATCTATCATATTAACATATCAAAAAAAAAAAAAAAACAGTATATATGTATATTTGATCTACAACAATTTAAAATATGCATATACAGTATTTACAAACATCAGTAGCCGGTCCCAAGCCGCTACTTCTTAGCTGCGAACGTAACTGCTGAACTTGGTGGGGAGATTGTCGACGGGGTAGACGGTGGGCCCGGTTTTCATGGTGGGGGGGCCGTTGAGCAGGGTCCAGTTGCTCTGCAGGGCCAGCTCCACCAGGAAGATCTTGAGGAGCACCTTGGCGAACTCCTTCCCCACGCACATCCTGGAGCCGCCTCCGAAGGGGATGTAGGAGAACCTGGACGCGTCCTCGGAGGACTTGGACATGAATCTCTCCGGCTGGAACTCCTCCTTGTTGGGGAACACCTCGGCCACGTCGTGGGTGTCGCAGATGCTGTAGATGACATTCCAGCCTTTGGGAATCTGGTATCCCTGGAAGATCAAAGACAATACGCTGTTTAACGAGCAGAAGACACTGAGGTTCAGAGTTTCATCCTCTGATTTCATCCTCTGATTTCATCCTCTGATTTCATACTCTGATTTCATACTCTGATTTCATACTCTGATTTCATCCTCTGATTTCATCCTCTGATTTCATCCTCTGACTTCATCCACATTCTTTCATTTCCAGTTTCTATAGACAGACTGGATTATGGGTAGCCCAATCCCAGAATAAAATAAAATTTCAGTGGCAATGGAGATTTTCAATTGGATAAAGAGCATTTATGTGAGAAAGTGTGCAAATTAACCTTCTAATTCACTTTAGCTAAACAGAAGTGAACCCCTTCACCTGGGAAACTAGCATCACAATTTTAAGAGTGTGTTTTAGTGAAATGCCCCCCTGAACCCTAACCAGACCAGTAGTGTTCTGTAGTGGGTAGTGGGTGGTTCTGTAGTGGGTAGTGGGTGGTGGGTGGGTGGTATTCTGTGTCCTTAAATCCTGACATTCTGAACTTACGTTGAGTACGAACGTCTTGAGCGCCACTCGGAAGCCCCCCGGTACGGGCGGATTGATCCTGAGCGTCTCTTTGATGATGGAGCCGGTGTACTTGAGCTGCTCCAGAACCTCGATGTTCAGGTTCTCACCCTGCAGGTCCAATCCTTCCTCCTCCTGAGACAGAGAGAGAGAGAGAGAGAGAGAGGGGGGGGGGGGGGGGGGGGGGTTAGAGCCCTGAATATGAAATACGATGAGATGTTGATGATGAATTTAAGGAGATGACTAAGAGTGTGCATGAGTGTGTGTGTCTCACCTTTTCCTGCAGCTCCTGTCTGAGCCTGTTGACCACGTCGGGGTTGAGCCCCAGGAACATGACGAGGGAGGTGGCCGTGCTGGCCGTGGTCTCATGACCTCCAAACAGCAGCTCTGTGGCTGACTCCTTTATCGCCTGGGGGGACAATGGGAGAGAAACCAAACCATTTACTCACGAGAGCAAAACATTATGTCTAACAGAAACCTGTCCTCAAAAATATCAACTTATCCAATCACACATTGCGAAATGTACAATTATTTTTTTTATTATTATTAAAAAAAAATATATATATATATAAATGCGTCAGGCTACATGTATGGAGCGTGTTTATTACCTGCATGCTAAACGGCTCTCCGTTCTTCCTGCTGCTGTCAATCAGCTGCTGGAGCGCGTCTCTGTGCTTCCTCTCGTGGTCTGACTCCAGAACCTTCTTCTTGATGTTCTCCTCGATTTTAGAATGGATGAAGTTACGAGCTTTTAGTCCCTGTAGACGAAAAACGATGCATGTTAGATTGGATTAAACATGCTTAGCCTGACTTTAGCGCATTGGCTCATTTTACTGCAAAATTATCTCCCATTCAGTAATGATTAGGTCACTTACCCGATATAAACCGCTGAACGGGACATCGATGGGGAGAGAGAACAGGTTCTTGATCATCTCCTCGAAGGCTTCCACCAGCCCCTGTTCGTCGGTTTTGATCTGGTCGGGCTCGAAGCCCAGGAGAATCCTCATCGAGATGCGGAACATGAGACGCTTCATCTCCGGGTAGACCAGCACGCACGAGTCCCTCTCCAGCCAGTCCTTCACGGCGCTGCGCACCTCCTCCTGGATCACCGGGATGTACAGCTCCAGGGCGTCTCGGGAGAACGCTCGCATTATCGCCTGAAACACGCAAACAACTTTTATAGTTAGCACCATGATGGAGCAGAACTCACGGTTGATTGAAGATATCGCCCGTTCGTGCGTAATGGAACAAACAATGCATTGAGCGGCAAACGCCTGGACATTTAATTCTAATTAAATTGGAAACCAACGCACCTTTTTCTTGTTCTTGTGCTGAGTCCCGTGGACACCGGAGAGGGTGTCTGAGCCCAGGATTGTCCGTACGGACGCCGGCCATTGAGCTGCGACCAGCTTGTGTTCCCCCAGCAGAATCTGCCTGACGTTGTCCGCTCCCATAACGCGCACGGTGGGGTTGCCAAAGAGATGTGTCCTGTATATGTACCCATACTTCTGACGCTTCATACGAAGGAATTTCCTCCTCTGCAACAAGGACCAATCAAACGGAACAATAAATATACAAGCTGTTACCAACACAGTGGGGAAATATAGGCAATAGCAGAAGATAATGTTATTTTAATTCATTCGCGCATAAAGTTGCATTTACCTGGAGGATCAACTGGAGCGTCTCTCCAATGAAAGGTAACCCCATTGAGCCAGGAGGAAGCGGGCTACGACAGCTAGGATCGCGCCCACGGATCATATAAACTTCCCATAGTTTCACAGCAACTAAAAAGAGCAAGATTGGGAGCACAATTGTGCACAAGAAAGTCGCGACTAACGTGTTCAAAGCCATTTCCGTTGCGCACTCGGGTAACCAGCGACTATCTTGGTGAGAGACTCAGGTTCAGCAAGAGTTTGTTTGCAACTGAAAGTCTGTCTGTTTATACGCCCTTTTATAGGCTTTCCGCTGGTCTCGGCGTCCTGTTACCTTGCCCAGATAAATTAGTTCACACAAAGTTCATCTTTAATTGTGGTGTCATCTCGCTCCGCCCACGGGGTAAGAGCTTCTCCAAGCCCTTAACCATTTGTTATAGGCGCATTTTAATACTACCTCCTGTTGGAGCTAGACAATCCGAGGATTTAACTTTGAAAAGGTGTTAATTCCCCGAGACAATAGGAAGCATCGGAGGTCTTTTGTTGCAAATATTCTGCAGTTGACACTCACTACATTGGCCTGGGCTTAATGCCTGGGGCGGGTGTAATTGAACAGCTTTCAACAGATTTAAACTTGCGCGGTTTGCGAAAACGTAAAACCCTCTCGCTTTAAAGAATTCCTTCATCCTCATTAGACAGATTCCGCCGTGTTTGTTTAATGCAGTTCATTGAAAGTTAACCGGTAGGCTAAGCCTAATTAAACATTAAATCAGACAATTAAGCCGCATCTCTCAACAACAACATAATTGTTTAATTCGATCCAAATCTCTCTCTCCTTTACCCCAGGGATTAAACGTCTTTTAGATCACCGTGCTCTTTCTGACTATTAGAATGATTAAATGATTAACACGTAGGATCCAAACCATTGCCCTCCACATGCCCCCTTTACTTAGAGCTGGAGATACTGTGTGACGTATCTTTGTTGCACTCTGATTGCACCCCTAATCTAAAATTAGACTTTAACCTGCTGTCCGTCTTCTCTTCTGCAGACCATGACACTGTATCCGCGGAGCGTCAGTTATAAAAATGATATCTCCCTCGCAAGCGGGTTCAAACGTGGGTCACTGGGGAACCGTCACGGGGGTAAGGCTGGGTTATCGGCGGGCTAAGGGCGGTATGAAAAGTAAACATCACCAGCCAGCCACCCCGCTGCATTTGGCATCACTTTTTACGACAGCCATAACGCGGAGAAGGGCCAGGCGAGTCAGTCAGTCAAGCAGGAGACAGCCCGGCTCCGGGGTTCACAGCGACTCATCGTGGATTTCCCCTCTTCTTCACTGTGTGTCGCACTTCGGTGATGAGGCGCTTGCCCTGTGTTTCACCCCCTCTAGTCGGTGTTCGCTGGCAGCCCATCCACATGGCTTGATGGTAGGTAACCGGTAAACAACATCACATCCTCTTGGTATTCAAGCAGCATGCCTACATGGCACAGATAAAAGATTATTTGCAAACGTGGTGTTTTAAATACAGCATATTCCCCAGATTAAGCTGCAGGATGAGTCATAGTTTATAATATTCCACTGTAATAATTGGAAAATAATGGGAAACAGATCAGATGTTAGCCTTTATCATATTCCTCCGCCACATGGTGACCCGAAGTTCAAGTGTAGGTTCTTACTGTAAAGCAACATTCCCTATCGACCCATTTGTTAACCCTTTCATTCCCATGTCCATCCATCACTGAAGGCTGTTTCACGCATCATCTCCGTTTCCACGCAAAAGCTTCGTTTCCACGAGACAGAACAGTTATTCACACGATGAAGTGAATGAATGAATCACACTTCATCTGGAAAGTAAAATAGCCTAATATAACAGCTTGTAAAAAACAAAACTAGAAGCCACCTGTTATATTTACTGGGTGTCCGTTCCACAAAATTTAGAAGTAATATCCGTGTCCTTTGTGTGTGTGTGTGTGTGCGCGCGCGTGTGTGTGTGTGCGAGAGAGAGAGAGAGAGAGAGAGAGAGAGAGAGAGAGAGAGAGATGAGGTCTGTGTCAGGAGCGCATCGTCAGCGATTAGCGCTGGAGAGCTCTACAGCGCCCGAGGGGGGTGTGTGTGTGTGTGTGTGTGTGTGTGTGTGTGTGTGTGTGGGGGGGGTCTTCCCCATTCCCGTGCGCTGACCTGCTTGTGACCTCCAACACGGACCCTGACATCTCGGTGAACTCTCGCGCAAACAGCTCGCCAAGTTCACTGTCCGTCAAATCTACTGGAGCTGGAACAGCGGTCATTACAGTGGCAGAGCGGCATTATTGTCTCCGCAGCGCCCCATTCTGTGTCAATAACACCAATCAAACGGCGGGGTTAATTAAAAACATTTACAGTAACATTCTAACTGGGTCAAGAGAAGCAACCCAGCTTTTTAATCGGGGGAAATAAGCTTTGCTTGGAGCCACATGTGTCGGAGCTGTTTCTATTTTACAATAATATTCAATTTATCTTGATATTGTTTCTCTCGCGTCAGATTTGTTTTAGAAATGTATGAAATTCCAACTGTCAGCAATTCATAAACTTAGTGGCTTAATTTGACATCTATTGTCTATTTTGGTAACTAAAATGGTAATTTAAGAGATTTACAAATGTAAAAAAAAAAAACGAAGTACGCTCACATGTAGGTTAATTTAAACATAAATGTATACAGATTGAACAGAAAATCTCGAGACGTGGCCCATGCAGGGGCCGGCGCTGTGATGGCTGTTTGATTTGTAGGTTTACATGACGTCTCTGCAGTTTGATTTGTAGGGTTACATGACGTCTCTGCAGCTTGAAGCGCTGCCGCAGCAGGAGGAGGTCAGGGGACCACGGAGCAGAGGTTCACTCCGAGGTCACCCCACCGACCGTCCCGAGATGCAGCTCTTGACAGGCCTCATCTCCACCGACTTGTTACGAGGCGAGGCCGGGGCCGCTGTGAAAACACCCCGCCTTCAGGCGCGCTTTTCCTCCCCAATGAAAAAGTTTATTGCCATGTGTCAGAGCCATGTAAACGGAGCGCGGTTTCACTCATTCCTATTGAAATGCGTGAATAAGTGTCGAACGAGACACATGGCTAACACACTCCTTTCTTAAGGGTGTAAATGGCTTGTCCCCTCGCGTTATCACCAGGGTGCATTATAAAGTGACAGCTGACTGGTGGTGATCAGCAGGGATCACTTAAGGAGGACTCTTTCCTAATTAGAATTATATCTAAGCTTTCTTTATAGATCTATAATCTATATAGATTTATTTATTTCTAATAGATTTCTATAATCATATTTCTGTGTGATATGCATACACAGTAGAGGTATGTCTGACCACCCAAGGCAGTCTTGTAAGCCCCAATTAAAGTGACATGATTACATTTTCAGTTTATTAAACAAGTCAGTCAAATGCAATACACCCTTTATGCAGTCATTTAAAAAAAGGACCTACTGTATTTCAGAAGCTAAGACGTTTCTTGACAAAATAAACATAATTACATAATTCACATAATCACGAACACCCACCACCTGCTCCACACCTAAATGAACTAAAGGCAATTACACTTTACAAACAGTGCTTTGTAATTAAGGTTTCCCTGACAAGTCTCATACAATGAACATGCAGGTGACAGTGTTCATAGATTTGCATAAAGTTTCACAGTAGACATCATCAAGGCACTTGAATAGCTACAATTGTAAAACAACAATAACAACAAAATCACACCTACATTAATTACACCTGTAACCAGAGTAGGATATTGATGCCAAAATAAGTACAATGAAAAAAAAAGTGAGTCTACATTTTCCTCCATGTTACAATTGAAATACACACCATACCTTATGTAACACAGTCTAATACAACGTTATGATAGTTATACATTAAATAATACAACATTACACACGTGCCCTACTTGAGCAACGGTGTACGACTCAACTGTGTTCTTATATTTACATACATTTTGTACACTGTAGCTTTGCACAGCTGTCAATATCTAGCCGTGATGAGATATGCATGAGCCAGGGTGTTCCTCACTCCCGGAGTCTCTGTAGCGGAAGTGGACGTACAGCCCTTTCACCGGGTGGACCACAGGGACAGTGTGCATCTTGGGAAACGCGTCCGTGGCCAGCCTCATCTCGGCGCCACCCAGCAGCTCCACCGCCAGGGTCTTGACGATGACCTGCGCCAGCTCCCGCCCCACGCAGCTCCGCACGCCGCCGCCGAACGGGACGTAGTTGAAGCGCCCCGCCGCCCGCCCCTCGTCCCGCTCGGCGCCGAAGCGCTCGGGGTCGAAGAGGTCGGGACGCTGGTACGTGGCGGCGGTCTCGTGCGTGTCCCTGATGCTGTACATGATGCTCCAGCCCTTAGGGATCTGACAGCCCTGCGGGGGTAGAGGGGACGGCAGAACACATCGCTCACTGTCAACATCCTGTAAACAAACAACAGATAGTGCTGTGTTTGTGCGCTGTCCGTATTGCTGTTCGTTTGTGTGTGGTCACTCACTGTTACTTTGGGGCCCCTTTCGAGTTGAAAGTGTTGGCCGGGGTCAGACTGAGTGATGATGTGTGATTTATAATAATGCATAATTGTAACCCTGGTCTGACCTGTAGGGTAAGCGTGTGTGTGTGTATGTGTGTGTGTGGCGCACATCCACAATGGCAGACCTCTCTCGCCTCATTAAACTCAAGGCGCCAGCAATCCTCCCTATGTACCCCCTTTCTCTGATGTCCATACCCTATGTGTGTGTGAGTGGACGTGCATGTATGCGTTTGTGTGTGTGTGTGTGTGGGAGGGGGGGGGTGCATCCATGCATGCATATCTATACATGCGAGAAATAAGCAGACTACGAGAAAGAAAGAGTTCATGCCTCGGAGGTCAACATGTCCGGCAGTCCGTCCCAGAGATTCATCCGCCCTCCCCTCCCAGTGTCCATCCTCATCCCATCCTCATCCCATACTCACGTCTAACTCAAACGTCTGCAGCACGGTCCTGTATGCTCCGGACACGGGCGGCAGGTATCGGAGCACCTCCTTGACCACGCAGTCCAAGTAGCCCAGCCTGCCCAGCGTCTCCAGGGTCACGTCGGGCCCCTGGACGCTACACAGACCCGGCTCCTCTGCTCTTGGATATCGGCACTTCCTGTGTTTCTCCGTTTCACCACTAGGGGACCCGGTGGTCTGTCGCTGGCGGTCTCCATCGTCAGCGATGATTGGCTGGTGGTGGTTGTTGTTGTTGTTATTGCTGCTACTGTTGCTGTTGAAGTCGCGGCCCAGTCCCATTTCTTCTATCTCTGACCTCGCTTTGTCGGCCACTGAAGGATACAGGAGCAGGAGTAGGACCAGGGAGGTGGAGGCGCTGGCCGTGGTGGAGTGGGCAGCAAAGATCAGCTCCACAGCAGTCTCCTGGAATAGAGTACACCTCCAGTTTACCCTGGCTCAGTGATCTGAAGAGGAACTTCTCTTTCACTACAATATGAAAACATCTTGCAATACTCTCCACATACATTACCACTTTGTTTGTTCCATTACACCAGAAATACCAATGACTGAAATGTCAAAACATTTCTCAATTCCAGTTACTAGACTTGGACTGTGTGTGTGTGTGTTGAATGCATTACCTTCAGTTCCTGCATGGTGAGCTCGTAGTCGTGCTCCTTGGCACTTTTGAGGATGTAATCGAAGGCGTCGCTGCAGCCATCAGCCCGGTTCCTCTGGAGCTTCTCCTCGATCATCTTCTCCATGCAGCCATGAAGGACGTCTCTGGCATGTATGCCCTGGTAACACCACAGAGGAACACACGATATGGCACACTATAACAACAAAAGTTATCAATAAACAAATGACAAAAAGTGGAGTTAGATCCTATAACTGAGGTTAGGGAGGAGAAAAGACAACATCACCACTGTTCCAATCTAACGAGAAGCACCT
Source organism: Borostomias antarcticus (assembly GCF_949987555.1). Taxonomy (NCBI): domain Eukaryota; kingdom Metazoa; phylum Chordata; class Actinopteri; order Stomiiformes; family Stomiidae; genus Borostomias; species Borostomias antarcticus. The sequence continues at coordinate 2,777,261 of NC_140262.1, forward strand.
GGCCACGCCTCGCCAATCAACTCAACTGGACACACCTGTTAACACCATTCCTGTGAGGTAGTTTCCTGCCAATTATCCACAGTATATAAACCCACCTAGCCTACTGCTCTCTCGTTTGTACGCTTGCATCCCACCTCCTCCCCACCTCCTCCCCATCTCCTCCTCTGCTCTCGAGCTCCTCTATCTGCCCTCCAGGGACCGCGCAGGGGTCCGAGCGCCTCGAAGCCCGGCCGATAACCCGAAGGACTCATCTGCCGCACCCAGAGTCTCATGCCTGGATACACTCAGCTCATTCATTCATTAATACATAATGTAACTTTCTTTGTCAATCATTCTGTTCGTTATTGTCATTTGTTCATTCCGTCCATTCCAGTACTTCCCTAAACATTTCCAGTCGTTGGTGTTGTCTTTTGAACTCGTGAAACTGCACATATTGTTTGATTGAATATCTCGACACCTTTTTACAAACACAATGTTGCCAACGCAGATTAGACAGTTTCAAATATTATAATATAATATAAATATAATATTAGCAAGTATCCTATAGTGTACTACTTGAATATTAAGTGAACTAATGCGGCGCAGAACTCACTTTCCGAAGACCGCTACAGCACACGTCAAACGGGAGGGAGAAGAGGTTGTCCATCAGCTGCTCGAACATCCTGGAGAGGTAGAGGATCCGGGACTCCTCCACGTCCAGACCCAGGATGACGCGCAACGCGATGCGGAACGTCAGGGCTTTGGCGGCAGAGAAGACGTCAGTCGGGCCCGTGTCCAAACACCACTTGGCTACCTCTGTCTTCACCACGTCCTGCAAGTGAGGAATGTACGTCTCCAGTGCTGCGTGGCTGAACACTTTGGCCAAGATCTGTGGGAAATTAAAATGAACACAAAGGAAGCACGTCGTTTTTTTTTTTTGTGTGTTAGATAATAAACTTAATCAATAGCCCAAACTTACAAATTAATATTCAGAAACAGTTGTCGTCCTTACTTTACGTTTTTTTCTGTGAAGGTCTCCGACGGAGTTGACCAGAGTGTTGGGTCCTAGGATGATGCGTGTGCTCTGGGGCCACTGCGCGCACACCACCGTGTGCTCGCCCATCAGGATCCTGCGGATGTTCTCCGCTCCCGTCACTCTGATGACGGGCTTCCCCAGCAGGTGAGTTTTAAACACGTTCCCGTACTTTTCCCTCCTCGAGACGTGGAAAGAAGAACCCTGTGGTAAGAAATAAAATAATAATAATAGTTATATCAGCGTAGAATATTTTTGAAAGGGTGCGCGAGGTTTCTGGATATAAGCCTACTGTAGGCTATAGCCTACCCAGACAGTCAACTGCAACAAACACAAAACGTTGACCAAATAGGAGGCACAATACCGACTTCATGTCTTAAACATTTGCTTACGATTTCTGACCTAGTATCAGAGAAATGACCTCCTCTTGCGCATAAATAACTATATGAAGAACACAATCGATGCGTAATTACGCACGGCACGGTAGCATTCGTCACTGAAGAACATACCTCGAACAGCCATTGGAACGTCTCCCCTATGAGTGGCCAGCCCATGGAGCCCTTTGGTAAGGGCAGTGGGCTTCCCTGGTCCCGGGTGATGGTCCAGCGCAGCTTCCACAGTTGCCGGGAAACGGCGGTCAGAAGCAGCACAGAGAGCACAGATGTAAGTGCGGTGGCTAGCACCGATAAGGTATTACTGAATTCGTACATGGTCATTCTCGGATACCATCGAGTGGTATTTTTTCGCCGTGATGAGTTTTTATTCAGGAGCAACAGTGGATAAAAAAAAAACCTTGTTTTGGATACCTAGGTAGCGGTATTATGCGATCAACGGTTTTTTTTCTCCCGAAATCAAATCAGGCAAACGCTAAACCACAATGACCAGGTTCCCTAAGCTATATTTAAGAGGCAATGCATTATTCCAACACCCCCCCTAAAATATAGACATCAAAAAGTACCCCGTTCGAAAATCTGTGCCCCTCTGCTGGTGCAGCAATGTCATAAGGGTTTTTATGAACCGTAGGAAAACTTGATCCACCTTCGCTGATGACGTGCTGTTCTGAATATTCAAAGTGGCTCAGCAGATCCCAGGTCTGCCTCGGCTGTTCCCCACCCACTCTCGAGAGGCTTGCAGCGACAGGAGATGCTGTCCACTTGGATCAATGTTCAACCATTAGATTGGGTATTTGTTGTGGCTAGATAGACTAGACTATACCCAATTTAAATAAGTAGGCTAATAATAATAATACGTTATTTGTATAGCACCTTTCATACAAACATGCAGCTCAGTCATCATTCGATCATTTGATGACTGTCACCACAGTACAGAATAAAAAGTAGACTAAAATCAATTTCTCGGAATCAAGTATGAGTGAACACTTTTATTACAGCACAAATAAAAACGGATAGAATCGGGAGAATATCTGAGACAGGGGGGTTCTTGTTCAGAGCCATGGCAGCAGCTGACTACCGCCAGTTGAAATCTTTAAAACATTCAACTTAAATTCATATTGGAATGTTGAAGGGCTTCAGGCCTATATGAGATTTTGATTTTGCTATAAGACTGGAAATGTTGAGAAAATGGCTTCCGAGTATCTACTCTCCTCCTCACTCAATGGAAGTGATGTCGTTATTGACAAACTGAAAGTTAAAGGCTAATTACATATTTCGGTACAGGAGATGCATCGTCTTCCACAACAATAAATCTCATTTGTAGCAGAGAAACTGCATTCTTATTTTCTTTACAAAATATGCAGTATGTACAATGGCATTTACAAGCAACTATTTAAAAAAGGCAAACTTAAATAATCTTCAGTGCAAAAGGCTGTTAAAAGTATAGCACAGACCAAAGAGAAACATAATCCAATTATAAAATGTTTGTAGAAGTCATTGGATAAGCAGACCTACTAGAGAGGCTGCGAATGAACCAATTTATTATTGCTTTTTTTGTAAAATGTCTAAGCATGAGATTATAAAGCTTTACTTTACCCTGAGGAACAAAAAATATATATTGTCGGATGCAAGAAGCAATTGTTATAACATCAAATAATAAAAAAAAAAAATCATAATTTGGGGTTTTGTTTCTTGTTAGAAGAAACATTGTTTTGGAGTCATACCATGGATTAACTGCCCAAGTTACAACAGTACAGTATATGAACTGCAAAGGTACATTAAAGGTATTAACTGCAAGATACAGTATGACCACTGCAAGGGTACAGCATAATTACTGCAAAGTTACAGTACATCTGTCCATTACGTGATTAAAAGGAGGGAACAAGGTTTCACCATGCGCGGGTTGGTTTTTGACACTTCATCAGAGCTGTTGGTTTCAAGCCAGACCAGCAGAGAGCTTTGTCTCTCTTTAGTGTTCAATATTCTCAAACATACACTTTATATATTTACACTACAAACTCCACCCAGTATTGCATTGTGGGAGTTGTTTTCTAGGGACATCTCATCATCGCAGACCTGGGTCAAATACATGGTCAAGTGCTATCTAATACTTGAGGTGCACTTGATTTTTGTTGACCACATTACAGTGAAACCAATGGACTTGTCTTAAAAGTGCAAACTCAAACCTGGCGCGCCTCAGATCAAGTGTTGGGTGTTTGAGCCGTGTATGAGACCCAGGTCTGGACCATGGTGAACATCAGTCTCGGGGTGTTTGAGCCGTGTAGGAGACCCAGGTCTGGACCATGGTGAACATCAGTCTCGGGTTTAGACTTCATGATCCACGCTTCATTGTGGCAACGCTCCATACATTCCCACTGTTCACAGCAACGGCCCTCTCTTGGGCCGAGCTACAATCATTGCACGCTCACAATGTACAAAACATAGTTTTCTTAGCCATTAAAAATACATTAAAAACACATTTTTTACTGTTCTTTCCTTTACAGAGTTCAGTAAACTGTTTTGGGTTGGTTTGTGTATGTGTTGGTGTAAATTCCATATTTACACTATGTATCCAATCTGGTTTACAACTGTAAGGTTATGGTGGTGGTAGGCAGGGCAAGCCTGTGTGTGTATATGATCTTGTCTGTGTGCTTGTCACAGATGTTCATGTGTGGCCTTTCCCTGTGTGTGTGTGTGTGTGTGTGTGTGTGTGAGTCTCCATGTCTAGGAGTGCTGAGACATGCCGTTGACCAGGCTGCGGAGCTGCTTGACCACCGTCTCGATGAGCTTCTGCTTGTCTCTGTCGTTCTTCCTGAACTGGGAGAAGATGTTGTTCTTCTTACTCGTGTCTTTCATTCTACAGACACAAGAGCGAGAACACACCATGAAGAGCACATTCAACACAGCTGCAATTGGATTAAAGCCACAGCCTGGAGCCTGCATTTAGACAGATTAGTCATCTCTTTTAAATATCATCTTCTTTGCAGAGTGTGCAAAAATGAACTTCAGATTAGCTTCACTGTTCCGGCGTCAGTCGTGCCACTAGGTCAGAGTCAGGACAGTCTAGTGAAACGTGAGGTGAGCGCGGGCGCGAGAAGAAACACAACGTACCCCCTGTAGACTCTGTATGCCAGCGGTTAGCAGTAAGAGACGACAGAGAGGAGAGAAGCAGTGAATGTTTTAGCGCACGATCAGAAATAGGTCAATGAGAGCACAGCCTCTTGTCTGGGCATGTGTGTGTGTGTGTGTGTGTTTAGAGAGAGCGAGAGAGAGAGCGGAGGTACTGACTTCTCTAAAAGTGCGAGCGCGGTGGCCGGGTTGACCCTCAGGTACTTGGAGGTGGGCTGTCCGTAGTCGGCCAGGTAGGTCGACCAGTCCCACACCATGAACAGGTCCAGCAGCTGAAACGCACACCATCATGACATGAGGGGGGGAGAGAGAGAGAGAGAGAGAGAGAGAGAGAGAGAGAAGGGGGGGGGGGGAAGAAAGAAAGAGAGAGAGAGAGAGAGAGAGAGAGCGCTAATGAAGGTGGGGGGTGTAGTTTAGTCACCGGTGGAGGAGCAAAGAAGCACTTAAAATGCAAGGAGAGAGAGATCCCCCCCCCCCCCCCCCCCCCGTGACCTCCAGCTAACCTAAGGATCATCATCCTCTACTCCTCACCTCTGCAGAAACCTAGCCTGCAGCCACAGAGCTGTCAGTTCCCTGGCACCAAACACACACACACACACACACACACACACACACACACACACACACACACACACACACACACACACACACACACACACACACACACACACACAGTGTATGCTAATGTGTATGGGGAAACAGCTGGCTGAAAGTGAATGGTTGTGAAAGGAGAGCCTCTTAGCACGACCGTCTCTATTCACGGCGCCCGTGAGAGGATCTCCACCTCTGCCCTGTGAAACGCGCCGCCAACAGGACGGGGGAGGACCTCGCGATCCCACGTCGCTTCTCGTTTTTGTTGTTTGCGAGGCGAACCGCATCCCGCCCCGGGGCCAATTTTAAGCGCCGTTCTCCCCTCCACTTTGGCCGAGATCCCTCTCTCTGCTTCCATCCAGTCTCGACGGAGTGGGGAAAAAAAAAAAAATTTGACCGATTAACCGCTCTGGAGAGAGGCTCTAAGTGGTCGCAGGTGATAGGCCTACTGGCGCTGTGAGCTGTCAGGTCCTGCCGCGCTCGCTGACTGGGGGTCCGGGACTTAATCTGATGCTAATCCTCTGGAGAGAGAAAGGATTCCGCCGAGCCACGGGGCGCGGCAGCTTCAGAGAGGGCGCCGGTGCCAACGCCGCGAGCCCCCGCGGTGATGCGCTCTTGCCGTCGAGCGCCGGCGCCGGCTGACACACGCGAACGTCTCGCGGCGCGTTCGTTTTCCGAGGTGGAGGGGGGGGGGGCGCGCAGGGGACGCGTACACGCGGTTAAAAGCTACATATAGAGGCCTCTGTTTCGGTCAGCCTCTGTCAAAATCCTCCGTCCCCGCTCCGGGTGTAGGCTTTACCTCGGCTCTAACCCAGCCAATCGGCGCACGCCTTTCATGTGGCTCGGGTTCGAACCCGGCCGTCTGTCACGCTGATGTTACCGAGAGCGAATTCTAAAGAGCTCTGCGGAGAGACCGTGGAAAACTCCTCGCCCGGGATCAAGGGGGATTTTCAGGTGGATCTTCCCATTGTATCATATCATTAACTTTGACAGCAGCCAGGAGACCAAAACACGGAGGATGACATTCTGCAGGTGAGATCAAACGGGGTCCTGCGCGGGCAAGCGCCATCACGTCGTAATAACCCCGTGAACGGAGCAGGGGGGGGGGGAAAGGTTGCTGCTGTTGTCGGTATGCGCACCCAAAGGGACTCGTCATATTTCCCCCCAGTGGAAGACCGTGTCTGATAGATGGACTGGTGTTGTGACATGTTACAGTATCTGCCGGCGCTGAACTCGCCCTATCGTCTTGCGGGAGGACAAAGGAGGCTTTGGGCGTGCGTTCGGAAACTTTAGAGACCCGTCTTTTCACTGTGGCCCGCACCTGTGTGTAAGAGTCACCTCTTGCAAGGCGAGGAGAGGTGAACCGGACAATATGAGCCATCTTTAAACAACAATGGCCGCTGCCTTCCTTTATGGGGAGATTCACACGGGCCTTAGCTGACAGCCGTGCACTCTGAGGTCAACCTGAGGTGACCGATAACAAACACGCATGAACACTCCCAGAGAGAGAGAGAGAGAGAGAGAGAGAGAGAGAGAGAGAGAGAGAGAGAGAGAGAGAGAGAGAGAGAGAGGGGAGAGAGAGAGAGAGGGTGGGGTTGCAGAGAGGGAGAGAGAGAGAGGAGGGGGGGGAGAGAGCGAAAGAGGATAAGAGAATGAGAGAGACGGAGAGACAGAGGACTGAGAGACAGAGGACTGAGACAGAGAGACGCGCGGACTGAGAGACGGAGAGAGACCGCGACACCGGGTGGACGGGACGGGCTCTTTGCGTCAAAACGACTCGGTGATTGACAGACGAGAGACACCCAGGGTCCATTCCTACGTTCGAGGGGCTGTTAGACCCTCCACACACACACACACACACACACACACACACACACACACACACACACACACACACACACACACACATCCAGATAAGAGCCCGCGCCGCGCCTGCTGGACCCTCACCCCTTGGCAGGCCGGCTCTGCGAGGCGCTCGCTCCGGTGATTGGCGGCTGAGGAACAAGGCTCCGACCTCTGACCCCAGAGAGAGAGAGAGAGATAGAGCAGGGGTGGGCAGGTCCAGGCCGGGGTGAGGAAGAGGTAAATCCTGACCACTGGGCATCTCTCTCTCTCTCTGCTCTCAACATGTCTATTCAACCCCGTCTTTCATCCTCACTTTGCCCCTCTCTCCCTCCCTCCCTGTCACTCTTCCCCTATCTCTCTCCACCCCCCCCTCCATCTCTCCTCTCTCTCTCCCTCCCTCTCTCTCCCTCCCTCCCCGTCACTCTTCCCCTATCTCTCTCCACCCCCCCCTCCATCTCTCCTCTCTCTCTCTCTCCCTGTCACTCTTCCCCTATCTCTCTCCTCCACCCCCCCTCCATCTCTCCTCTCTCTCTCTCTCTCTCTCCCTCCCTCCCTGTCACTCTTCCCCTATCTCTCTCCACCCCCCCCTCCATCTCTCCTCTCTCTCTCTCCCTCCCTGTCACTCTTCCCCTATCTCTCTCCACCCCCCCCCTCCATCTCTCCTCTCTCTCTCCCTCCCTCCCTCCCTGTCACTCTTCCCCTATCTCTCTCCACCCCCCCCTCCCTCCATCTCTCCTCTCTCTCTCCCTCTCTCTCCCTCCCTCCCTGTCACTCTTCCCCTATCTCTCTCCACCCCCCCCCCTCCATCTCTCCTCTCTCTCTCCCTCCCTCCCTGTCACTCTTCCCCTATCTCTCTCCACCCCCCCCCCTCCATCTCTCCTCTCTCTCTCCCTCCCTCCCTGTCACTCTTCCCCTATCTCTCTCCACCCCCCCCCCCTCCATTTCTCCTCTCTCTCTCTCTCTCTCTCTCTCTCTCTCTCTCTCTCCCTCCCTCCCTGTCACTCTTCCCCTATCTCTCTCCACCCCCCCCCCTCCATCTCTCCTCTCTCTCTCCCTCCCTGTCACTCTTCCCCTATCTCTCTCCACCCCCCCCCTCCATCTCTCCCCTCTCTCTCTCTCTCTCTCTCTCTCTCTCTCTCCCTCCCTCCATGTCACTCTTCCCCTATCTCTCTCCACCCCCCCCCCTCCATCTCTCCTCTCTCCCTCTCTCCCTGTCACTCTTCCCCTATCTCTCTCCACCACCCCCCCTCCATCTCTCCCCCCTCTCTCTCTCTCTCTCTCTCTCTCTCTCTCTCTCTCTCCCTCCCTCCCTGTCACTCTTCCCCTATCTCTCTCCACCCCCCCCCCCCTCCATCTCCCCTCTCTCTCTCTCTCTCTCTCTCTCTCTCTCTCTCCCTCCCTCCCTGTCACTCTTCCCCTATCTCTCTCCACCCCCCCCCTCCATCTCTCCTCTCTCTCTCCCTCTCTTCTCCCGGCTCCTCGGTGCAGTTGACCCTACGTGAACCACAGTGACCCCGGCCAGAGTGCTGCCCTCTGGGTAAAAAAGCCTCTGGTCTCCTCCTCTGGCCTGACGGGGCGCACTTGAGCAGCGCTCTTACCTGTCGCAGGTCGATGAACGCCAGCTGTAGCGTGTCTCCCTGGAAACCGGGCACCGGCTCGGAGCTGGCGAACACTGCGGGAACACGGATCATCATCATCATCATCATCATCATCATAGAAGCTGTCAGTTTATCATCTTTTCAGTTCATTATCTTTTCAGCAAACACCTGGGACAGGTACACCGCTGCTGGTTTAATCACCTACACCAGGTACATGGTAAACGGACGGCACTTAAATAGCGCTTTTCCACCTTAGCGGCACTCAAAGCGCTTTACAATGGCCTCTCATTCACCCATTCACACACACATTCACACACCAATGGCGGCAGCTGTCATGCAAGGTGCTTACCTGCTCATTGGGAGCAATTTGGGGTTAGGTGTCTTGCTCAAGGACACGTCGACATGTGGACAGTCGGCGCTGGGATTCGAACCGCCGACCCTTCGATCATCGAACGACCCGCTCTACCGACTGAGCTACAGCCGCCCCAGGTGATACAGGCCTGGGTGAACAACCTCTAGCGCGGCCGTGTAAACGCGGCGAGCGATAAGCAGATCCTGAGTCGCTGATAGGCTCCCAGTCGATCCCTGGCGAGGGGGCGTGTTCGTCATGCGCGCTATGCAGGGTGTTACCCCGGCGTCAACCCTGAACTCTGTCTCACCCCGGAGAGGACGGACGCGCGCACACACACACACACACACACACACACACACACACACACACACACACACACGCGCGCTCACACCCAAACTAGTCTGACCTAGCCTATCCCGGAGGAGCCTGGAGAAGCTCAGGTTCTCGTTCTCACAGATAAGGCGCACTTACCCGACCCGTAACCCGTTTGCTTTTAACAAGAGGCGCTGTCAGCCAGAGGTCCGTGGTAAAGGGAGAGGCTTGGGAGTGAGGGAGAGGCCATTGTTCCTGGACCCCGTGCCCTGTGGGTGAGCCCCACCTGTTCTACCTGCCATGTTATTCTACAGGCCACAGATACTCTTCCCCCCACCTGTGTACCTAGTATACACACACGCACACGCGCACACACACACGCGAGCACACACGCACGCACACACACACAAGAATGGCCACGTCATCCCCGTACGGGCCGTAAATCACTGTCACCCAGAGAGGCCACAGCAGGGCAGAGTGGACGCAGCAGATGGGGTTGGTGGAAACAGAGGGGTTAAATGAATCTCATCTTCTTGTGTGGAATGCTGCTCTGTGAGAGAGAGAGAGAGAGTTGGAGGGTTGGAGTCAAATCCAATATCACCTGATGCATATCGATCCCCCCCCCCCGGGGGGGCGCTACGATTACCCAATCTGATTCCGACTCGTTCCGAACACGGGGCGGATTCCTGCCGTGCCCTCCGACTGACCCTAACCCTTGTTGTGCGGGGGGACCCGGGCCTGACCCGGGCCTGACCCGGGCCTGACCCAGCCCAGGCCAGACTGACTAATGGCAGCCGGCTGAGAGCTCAAGTCTCAGTCAGGGATGATGTAGTGCTGGTCTGGTCCCTGCTACATATTTCTGGAGATAGCGTGTGAGTGGCTGTCCGTCAAAGAGCGCCTCGCATACCAGCCCGGGCTCCGCTCCGCCGCGTCCGACGCCGCGCTCCGGCTGGCCCCCCTGACGCGGGACGCTTCAAAGGCGGACGCTAAGAGGGCCCCGCCGGCTGTGAACCTACGCCGTTGTCAGACGTGAGCGCCTGCAGCCGTGTAAAAGCCTAAAAGCTTTTGAAAAGTGTTTCGGCAGGAGTAAGGACAGATAATGTGTGTGTGTGGAAACGGGAGGGCTGACCTGACCTGCCCCTGTTGAAAAACCTGTCTGCTACCGCCTGTCTCACCGGGCTAAATGGTTTTCTCTGTCCCCGTGACGTACTAGGCGGTTTGAACGCGGAGGCGGGGGAAGAGACCGAGACGGCGCTTTCACGCCGAGGCTGTTCCCTGGGACCTTTGTTCTTACATTTCCGAAGGCCCACTACTGAGACGACCAAATTCTGCAGCTAGCGAGTGTACGATAGCGTCGATAAGAGTGTAAGATAGCGTCGATAAGAGTGTAAGATAGCGTTGATAAGAGTGTAAGATAGCGTCGATAACAGTGTACGATAGCGTCGATAAGAGTGTACGATAGCGTCGATAAGAGTGTACGATAGCGTCGATAAGTGTACGATAGCGTCGGTAAGTTATCTGACAGCCAGAAGGTGTTTTCTGTGTCCAGTGACACAAACCCTGGCTGAGACAAATCTGTAATGACGCCTCACTCCTGCCTCTGCTTCCTCATGAGGGTGATTTTCCAGAAAACTGTAGTAAATGTGAGCGAGAACGGGAGAGAGGGGGGGGATAGAGAGAGATGGAGAGAATGAAAGGGAGAGAGAGAGAAGGAGAGAGAGGGATAGACAGAGCAACAGAAAGAGAGGGAGACCGAGATAGAGGGAGAGAGAGAGAGAGACTCAATGAGCCGGAGAGAGATTAGCAGCGAGGAACGGGGAGGGGCTGTGTCCTGGGAGGAGAGACCTGCGGCTAGGCTTCACCTCAGATCAGGGGAGGGTCACCTCCCTCCTGTCACTCTCTCTCTCTCTCCCTCTCTCTCTCTCTCTCTCTCTCTCGCCCTTTAAAGGCACAGTCTGGAATGTTTCCTGCCGCTTAACTCCCATTAGACTAAAAGGAAGGGGGTTCTTGTCGGAATACCACTTCTAAACGTTGCGGGCCGTGACTTACGTTCGCACTGCATGACGTCCAGGTTGAACTGCTGGACGGCCCCCATGCTGATCTGCTTGAGCTCGCTGTCCAGCAGCATCTGCATCAGCGACGTGGACAGGTGCTTGCAGGCCGACATGCACGCCGTCTGGGCCACCTTCCCCTACGGGGGGGGGGGGGGGGGAAGACAGAAGGAGAGAGTGAGAGAGAGAGAGAAGGGGTGTGGCGAGAGAGAGAGAGAGAGAGAGAGAGAGAGAAGGGGTGTGGCGAGAAATGAGAGAAAGAGAGAGAGAGAGAGAGAGAGAGAGAGAGAGAGAAAAACATGAGCTTTGACTCTGCGGCCTCTGGGTTCGACCACGGCGAACGTTGTAAAGATGGCCGAGTCACGGCGTCCTCTGCCGTACCTGCGCCCGCGGCCGCGATCGATTAGTCGGCGCCGCCGCCCCGTGTTATTTCAACATCGGTGGCTAGGTAGGTGACACACTGAACACAGGCTGTTCATGCAGGCAGGGCATGGCAGGGCAGAGACCAAGATGGATATATAGATAACAAATACTTTACTGATCCCCCTTTTACTGACTTTACTGAAATTTAGGCACCCAGGACGACCATTTTGGCTCTAGGGCCCCGTTGGATCACTCTTACAACGCTCCCTGCTCTCTTCCCTGGAGGCCGTCGCTGCTCTAACGCGGTTGGATAGGTGAAAGCGCGGGCTTCTCCACACAGCTGTCGCCAATCCAGTCACGTCGGGGATCAGTGATTTTTTCCCCCCCCAAAGAAAGCGAGGAAGGGAGTTTGCGTTTTGAGAGTATTCAAACGGGCCTCTGTGAGCAGCCAACATGAACACGCACACACACACACACACACACACACACGCACACACAGACACGCACACGCACAGACACATGCACCCAAACTGCCTCGAACCGGAGCTGTCGTGATGGGAGAACACCAAGCAGGCACTAAACATCGATTGCTTGTTATAATGGTGCGTGCGAACAAGTTTCCCTGAAAAAAAAAAAAGGTCACTTGAGTAGAAAAGTAGGCCTTAAATGGTGTTTAGCCGCCTGCAACATCCCAGGCTCAAGCCGACATCATGCTCACAGCTGACAAGACAAACGCCGGCCGTGATACATGGCTTGGCGGGAGGGATACAGGCGCTCCGCAGCGGTCAAGCTATGTATCCGGCAGTGACATCACAGTGTTGTCATCGTTATGTGGTCATAGATACACATACGCACGCCCGTGACCCTGTTCAAACACCCAGCAATCGTATGAAATGAAATATCAGTATCGTGCGTGAAAACGCTAGGACACGCCCAAACAGACGCGTCATGATGGGGACAGATGCAAAGGTGGAATTAGGCTACTGTGTTACTGAAGCCTATCTCTATGAATGGGTTTTTATTAGTGTTTGAGTTCACGTCAGTATATGGGGCTGTTACAGTAGATCCAACTCCAACTCCTCTGACCCCCCCCCCCCCCCCCCCAGGTCAACCCCACCCACACCCAACGAAGACATGAGCAAAGGCTTGGAGACAGGTCAGGCAGCGCTTGTAATGATGAAGGTGAGGGCCAGGATCAGAGACTGTGTGTGTGTGTGTGTGTGCAGATACTGCAGTGCCGGGCCCTGACGTCAGCATCAGACCGGGCCTTGCTAGGACTACGCACAGGTCAAAAAGGCCTGGGCGGGACTAGTGTTTCAGCGAGCTGCCAGCCTCAGCCCGATTGGACGTGGCGGGACGAACGGCGTCTCGTCTCAGGACCCGTGCGCTAGATCTGCACAGGTCCAGAACTACAAGGCGACGGTCGGATGAAGGCGAGTCTTCGGACGCTACAGGAGCTGCCAGCCAGACCCAGACCAGAGGCCTTCTACAGGCCGAGGAGCGTTCAGAGACACCGGGCTCTCCGGACTAGTCTACAGGCTTGTCGTGAGGGGGGTTGGTGAGGTTGCTGATCTAGGTTCGGTTGTGCGTTTAGTCTGTGGGATGGTTCGGGTTAGGATGTGGGGGAGGGTGGGGGGGGGGGGGCTGATCCAAGATCAGTTCCTGTGGGGGGCTTCACTCCAAGGCTTGCGTAAAATCTGAACTGGGAGCCTAGGAGGAGAAACCGTCAACATGCGCTGGCTTCCTGCTCGCTGGCTGCACGCAGACTGCCTTCCTGCCTGTTGACTTGCAGACTGCCTTCCTGCCTGTTGACTTGCAGACTGCCTTCCTGCCTGTTGACTTGCAGACTGCCTTCCTGCCTGTTGACTTGCAGACTGCCTGCCTGCCTGCTGGCTGGCTGATTCTCCTGAGGGGTAGCGGTGAACTTAGAACACTGATTCAAGGCGACCGCCCCACGCCCCGCGTCCAACACTCCCAATCCTGGGCAGGCTTCCATTCACCAGAATAGATCCAAACTCAACAGAGCGTGAGCAGGTACCGGGCCAGGAATGCACACTGTTAGGTAAGATGATGCTATCGGCATAATTGCCCCGTATTGGATATTTCTAGTGCATTGGCTGGACAGGATATCTAAGATTTTGCAAGGCTATTGAAATACACATTTCCTATATAGAAAAAGTAATCTAATTTTATATTAAAACATAATACATAAAAAAGATGGCTTATCTTAAAGGGATCCATTATGTTGTTGATTGAGATCATTTTCAGCTGCTTCCATGCTGTACCTCGTTTGAGCGTTCACAACTTGCTAATGCTAGCGGAATGCAAGGGTGCATTCACTACCAAACTCACTCCGCAGTGCACCCAAAGCAGATAAAATATGTCTGTTGATTGTTCTAACCAGCATTTTTTAAGTCAAAATATAGTTGAATCCTTTATTGCAGAGAGAGTGGTGTGGTCAGCGGAGGGGCGTCTACAGGAGGCGGCGCAGAACCAGGGCCAGGAACATCCTGAGGTCCCAGTCAGCCATATATATATACACACATTCTGCACTTGTGAATATACATATCAATAGACAAAAAAAGAAGAAAAAAAAGATATATACATACTACATATCTCTCTCTCTATATATATATATACACACACACACACACACACACACACGCACACACACACACACACACACCTGTTGGAGCAATATGGACACTAACTAAATACTCTATATCTGCTATCACTCCAGCTTAGCCCATCTAATCAACTTACCTGCTAGTCTTGATACCCACTGGAGCAATCAATAATCAATAATTTAGTCCACTATATGCCCTTCCCCCCTCAGGACATGTTACGTTTGGTAAGTCCCGTCTGAATGATAGCTTGGTTTGGCTATTGTTTGCAAGCTAGCTAGCTACTAGTATTGGGTGGAAAATAGAACAACTAATGTTGAGCAAAGCTGAGCAGCGGCAAAATAATTCTATAGCAGGCTGGTGTGAGGTAATAGTTCAGTGTTTGTATCAGGGCTGGCGTGAGGTAATAGTTCAGTGTTTGTATCAGGGCTGGTGTGAGGTAATAGCTCAGTGTTTGTATCAGGGCTGGTGAGGTAATAGTTCAGTGTTTGTATCAGGGCTGGTGTGAGGTAATAGTTCAGTGTTTGTATCAGGGCTGGTATGAGGTAATAGTTCAGTGTTTGTATCAGGGCTGGTGTGAGGTAATAGTTCAGTGTTTGTATCAGGGCTGGTGTGAGGTAATAGTCCAGTGTTTGTATCAGGGCTGGTGAGGTAATAGTTCAGTGTTTGTATCAGGGCTGGTGTGAGGTAATAGTTCAGTGTTTGTATCAGGGCTGGTGAGGTAATAGTTCAGTGTTTGTATCAGGGCTGGTGTGGTAATAGTTCAGTGTTTGTATCAGGGCTGGTGAGGTAATAGTTCAGTGTTTGTATCAGGGCTGGTGAGGTAATAGTTCAGTGTTTGTATCAGGGCTGGTGTGAGGTAATAGTTCAGTGTTTGTATCAGGGCTGGTGTGAGGTAATAGTCCAGTGTTTGTATCAGGGCTGGTGTGAGGTAATAGTTCAGTGTTTGTATCAGGGCTGGTGTGAGGTAATAGTTCAGCGTTTGTATCAGGGCTGGTGTGAGGTAATAGTTCAGTGTTTGTATCAGGGCTGGTGTGAGGTAATAGTTCAGTGTTTGTATCAGGGCTGGTGAGGTAATAGTTCAGTGTTTGTATCAGGGCTGGTGTGAGGTAATAGTTCAGTGTTTGTATCAGTGCTGGTGAGGTAATAGTTCAGTGTTTGTATCAGGGCTGGTGAGGTAATAGTTCAGTGTTTGTATCAGGGCTGGTGTGAGGTAATAGTTCAGTGTTTGTATCAGGGCTGGTGAGGTAATAGTTCAGTGTTTGTATCAGGGCTGGTGTGAGGTAATAGTTCAGTGTTTGTATCAGGGCTGGTGTGAGGTAATAGTTCAGTGTTTGTATCAGGGCTGGTGAGGTAATAGTTCAGTGTTTGTATCAGGGCTGGTGTGAGGTAATAGTTCAGTGTTTGTATCAGGGCTGGTGTGAGGTAATAGTTCAGTGTTTGTATCAGGGCAGCCTCACTAATTTTGAGCAAAGCTGCAGCTCCTTGCAGCCGATGAGCAGGCAGAACGCTGGGGGCGGAGTTCTATTTAGAGCAGTATTTCTATTGGCTGGCGGCTCAGATCAGTATTTATCAGCGGACAGGACAGCAGACAGGCCGAGAGTAGCTCATTTATGTGTTCGATATATACTGTATATATACCCATACGTCCTACAGTATCTAACCCAACTGCACAACCTCTCCTACTCCACCAGTATCCTATCCCTTCATGAATATATGTATCTTGTATCTGGATACATAACACATTTCTTTCTTTATAATTTCTTTTTTAACCTCTCTATATTGCTTTTGTGTGCGCAATCTAGGAGCCAAGAGAGGAACATTTCACTCCTCGTACCTGTATGATGTAGTATGTGACAAAAAAATATGATTTTGACTTGACTATATTGGGGGGACCTATTTTCTCTTTGGAACTAGTGCTGCGGAGTGATACTTCACATTAGGTAGGTAAACGAAGTATTGTTCTACAGCTTACTTTCAAAGAGAAGTCCCCACAAAGTAAAGAATTCAATAATAGTTTGACTGAAAAAAATGATGGCATAAACACCCAAATTAACTGTCCTCATATTTGATTTGCTTTCGGTGCACTGTGGCGTGTTTAAGTGTCTTTGGTAGTGGATGCTTGCGTGTACCTTGCATTGCGCTAGCATTAGCAAGACGTGAACGCTCAGACGAGGGACAGCACGGAAGCAGCTGTAAATGATCTCGATCAAATCTCAGAGCACGATGGATCAGTCGTAAATGAGGCCCTATGTCCAAAATTCCAAACCATCCCTTTAACGCTGCGTTCTGATTTGAAGCCGTCTCAAAGACGAGGCTCTCTTATGTTTACAAACGGTGCACGGGGGGGGGGACAGCGTTCCAGATTTCCGCTGCGCTACTACGCCGGCCCACGGGGGCGAGCTGACCGGGTCAGACGGCGCCACAGGTGGAGGGGAAGCAGCAAGCCTGGAGAGAGGCGGTCCACAGAGACGCTACTGACAGGAGCATGCGTGTCCTTCTGCAGCACGGCAGGGGGCGGGGCGGGGGCGGGGTTGGGTTGGGGAGGGCAGGCTAGGGCAGGGGAAGGGGTACTTACCGACATGGCCGCATGGTCATTGTTGTTACTCTGAGGCAGAAACACCACCGTCCCCACCCCCCCCGCCCCCCCCAAAAAAAGAATGAAATAGGGACAGGGAGGAGGGGGAGGGGAGGGGGGGGTAGGGTGACAATAAATGGACAGGAGTGGAAGAGTCAGAGACCTGGCATGCTTGGCAGAAGTCAAATCAGTAATCAATCAACCGATAAAGAAATCCACAAATCAATAATTTCAATAAAAGCATCACAGAGGAGTAGGGTTGCAAAATTTGGGAATATTCACAAACGTCCTAAGGGAATTAACGGGAATGTATGAGAATTAATAGGAATTAACACAAATAAACTGGAAAACAGGATTTATTCCTGTGAATTCCTATTAATTTCCAGTTTATTCCTGTAAATTCCCATAAATTTTGGAAAGTTTGTGAATACTCCCAGAATTTTGCAACCCTACAGAGGAGAGAAAGAGACAGGAGACATCGCTAGAGAGAGAGAGAGAGAGAGAGAGAGAGAGAGAGAGAGAGAGAGAGAGACTACAGCTACAAAAGAAGGTGACAGAAACGAGCTGGAGATGAGAGACGACAGTAGAGCAAGCAAGCAAGCTGACAAAGTAAAGGGTTTGGGGTTCGACTAGCCAGGGCACAGCACGCCTGGTTAGGGCTCCTGTGGGCCCAACTAGCTCTTTACACATGTACTAGTCAAGTAGCTCACTGGTCTCTCACTGTTCTTGTTGTGTGTGTGTGTGTGTGTGTGTGTGTGTGTGTGTGTGTGTGTGTGTGTGTGTGAGTGTGTGTGAGTTGTAGATCTCCATCTGAGTATATAGGGTATTATATCCCCCAATCTCTCTTTTCTTCATCGACTGTCAGTGGTTTTCTGCAGATAAGTGCTCTCTGTGTCCCTAATATGGGAATGATGCCACGATATAAGCAGCACAGAACTCCGACAACACAGTAACACTCATATTATACGTGGGACTGACTACTGTACATCCATGCCACAGACTGGGGTCACTCTTCTGTACCTCACGACACTCCATCAACACAATACTGTAACTGACATCCATTCACTGATACAGTACACTGATGAGGGATAAACGGCAAACGTCACCATCGACGACAACGGCATCTCCCAGAATTCCATGTGGCGGAGGCTGAGGGGGGGTGGGATATCGTGGGCGGGGGGGGGGGAGGGGAGGGGAGGTAGCTCACCGGCAGGTGTGTGAAGACCTGGAAGGTGCTGCGCAGGAAGTTGATGAGGTCCATGAGGTAGCCGCTGGCGCGGCCGTCGGACTCGGGCATGCCCCACTCGTAGTCCGCCAGCTGGATGAACTCGTCGATCTTCTGGTTCAGCTTGGTGTAAATCTCCCCCTCCGCGGCGTGACGCGCATCCTGGACACACACGCATGCACACACACACGCACACGCACACACACACACACACACACACACACACACACACACACACACACACACACACACACACACACGCACGCACACAGGGACCGTCATACAAAGGCCTGACCATATTTCACAAGCCACACACGACAATGAGCGTCCTGTGTGTGGCTGAAGGCGTGTGTGGCTGATGGCGTGAGCGGCGATGTCGCGACCGCTGAGGCTTCACGCGGCCGACGGTTCGTGGCCGACCACGCCTGCGGCGCCGCGCGAAACCCGCGGAGGCGACGGGGCCCGGCGCAGAGGCGCCTCAGACGGGGTCTCGGGTGATAAAGGACCTCGCCGACGGTACCTTGAAGGTGGAGAGGCCGTAGAGGCGCGTGGTGTGCACCGTCTCCGGGGACACGTTGGTGATGTTGGTGATGAAGTCCTCCAGGTATTTACAGGCCTGCTCCAGGTGGGTGGTGTTGATGATGATCTGGACCAGCTGCGAGAAAAACAGCAACGCCGCAGAAGTAGAAGAAGGAGAAGAAGGAGAAGGAGAAGGAGAAGGAGAAGGAGAAGGAGAAGGAGAAGGAGAAGGAGAAGGAGAAGGAGAAGGAGAAGGAGAAGAAGAAGAAGAAGAAGAAGAAGAAGAAGTCTTCTTTTACACCAGAGGCATTAGACAGCCCTAGTTCTAGACTGCTGGTAGTGTTGTCTAACAAAGTTCTATATGAGTATTGCGGTTGTACTTAGTACTGATACTGGATCAGTAGTATACCGCAGTGAGTTAGTATGTAGAGCAACACGGATGCTGAATTGATCTCTCAGTACTGATACTGTATTGATCATTCAGGACTGACGCCATCTTGGCACAGTAGCACTGAGACTTGGTCATAAGCCGTACCTCTGTGAGCCCTATGTGCGGCTTCTTAATGAGGTTCTGCAGACAGCCACTCAGCGTCCTCGTCAACAGCAGGTTGGTGGACTTACGCAGCATGTCGTCGATCTCCGTCGAACTGGATAAACAAAACCAATCATCAACAACAACAACAACACCCTTAACGAAACATTTAGGAGAGTATGACGCATGCTGTGTGTTACACTACAAGCGTGAGTCACAGCAAAGCCGTGCCATTGCTCAGTCGGTCTGATATCTACACATCGCATGATAACATCAGTTGGTTCATTCAAACGGTTTGTTTACCCCCATCAATTAGCATGTTTAACCAATTAACCTCATAACCCAATCAATTAGGCTAACTGGTCTTGGCCAACGGTGCTTAACCGAGTCCGACAAGCCCTAGTCTAAACAGTGGATCTATTTGTTTAAGCAGAGTTCTACCACTGGTGTGTGTTGACGTTGCAGATAGGAGGTGTGTGTGTGTGTATTGAAGGGCCAGGGGGGGGGTCAGGTGAGCAAACAGTCCGCCCCGAGTGGTCCCGGCTCCAGCGCTATACCACAACAAAGAAACAATTAGCTGGGTAGACCAGCCTGACGATGACCCTGACGATGACCCTGTCACCTGACTAGCTCACACCGCCAACGCCGACACGGCGGGGCTCAAAACAGTCCCCGACGAGTCAAAACACGGCCCTCCGCCCCCTCCCGCTCACCTCGGTGTGTTCTCTGCCCGACCGCCCCCGTGTTTGGTTTTGACCCCGCCTGTGTTCCCCTGCCCCTCGGGGCTAAACCAACCGCGGGGTAAACGCTCGCCGGTGTAAACCAACAGGATCTATTGGACGGAGAGCCGGGCTCCGATCATCAAACCACAAGGGATTATGGGTCTCGAGTGTAAGGGGGGGGGGTCGCAGCGGAATGTTACAGGAGAGGGTTGGATGGACGGAGGGAGGAGGAGGCGCGTCCAGAGTGGACGATGTTATGAGAACGGAGAGAACGAGAGAGGAGGGAGGGAGGGAGGGAGCGAGGGAGGAGGGGGGCGGGGCAGTGTTATGGCAGCACGGAGGGGTTAGAAGTGCAGGGGGCGCGTCCCCCGTAACGACGGCGCTGGCGAGGTCTGACGGCCGGACTGTAAACAGCTCGGACCGTGGGAACTGAATGGACACGTGTGTGTGTGCGTGCGCGTGTGTGTGTGTGGAGAGACTGAGCTATGTCTGGGTTCGGACACTGGATGACCCCACCGCCACCTCTCCTGGCCGCTCTGGGAAAGGATTTGGGGGGGGGCTGGGGACTACTACAACACAGACCACCCCCCCTGCAACCCCCCCCCCCCCCCCCACAGGGCACTCTCAGACACCACAGAGCTTAAAGAGGACAAATATTGGCCCAGGGGCTGGAGGCAGCGGGTCTAGGTTGTGTGTGCGTGTGTGTGTGTGTACGTGTGTGTGTGTGTGTACGTGTGTGTGTGTGTGGAGAGACTGTACAGGGAGGAACATGACGAGCGTTTCCCACCAAGCTCAAACTCTGAATAGGGTGACAAGATAGACTGGAGGTCCACAAACACACACACACGCACAGGCACACAGACACATACAAACACACGCAAACACGAACACACACGTCCACACACACACGCACACCTCAAACACGCACACAGCTGTGTAGCATGCTGATGTAAAAATAACTCAGC
>NC_140262.1:2800570-2818070 GCF_949987555.1 Borostomias antarcticus
CAATACGGAGCGGTTCAGACATTCCTTTGTGCCAGCAGCCATCAGACTACAACAGTGCCTGAGAGTTTCCGTGTGTCATAGAAGTGTGCACGTATGTGTGTGTGTGTGTGTGTGTGTGTGTGTGTGTGTGTGTGTGTGTGTGTATGTATGTATGTATACATGTGTATTACTAGATGTACAGTTAGGTCCATAAATATTTGGACATTGACATAATTTTCATCATTTTGACTCTGTACATCACCACAATGGATTGAAATTAAACAATCAATATGTGCTTTAAGTGCACACAGCTTTAATTTGAGGGTATTTACTGTACATCCAAATCAGGTGAACGACAAATTGTATATGTTAAGGGACCAAAAGTAATTGGACAAACTAACATAGTCATAAATCAAATTGTCATTATAAATATTTGGTTGCAAATTCTTTTCAGTGACAGCCTGAAGTCTGGAACCCATAAACATCACCAGATGCAGGGTTTGTCCCTGGTGATGCTCTGCCAGGCCTCTACTGCAACTGTCTTCAGTTCCTGCTTGTTCTTTGGGCCGTTTTGCCTTCAGTTTTGTCTTCAGCAACTGAAATGCATGCTCAATTGGAATCATGTCAGGTGACTGACTAAGCCATTGCAGAACATTTCACTTATTTGCCTTGAAAAACTCTTGGTTACTTTCACAGTATGCTTCGGGTTATTGTCCATCTCGGCATCTGCACTGTGAAGCGCCGTCCAACAAGTTCTGAAGCATTTGGCTGAAAATGAGCAGATAATATTGCCCAAAACACTTGAACATGAATTAATCCTGCTTTTGTCAGCATTCACATTATCAATAAATACAAGGGAACCAGTTCCATTGGCAGCCATACATGCCCACACCACATCAGTACCACCATCATGCTTCACTGATGAGGTGGTATGCTTTGAACCATGAGCAGTTCCTTCCCTTCTCCATGCTCTTCTCTTCCCATCATTCTGGTACAAGTTGATCTTTGTCTCATCTGTTCATAGGATGTTGTTCCAGAACTGTACAGGCTTTTTTTGTGGATGTGTTTTGGAAAATTCTAATCTGGCCTTCCTGTTTTTGAGGCTCACCAATGGTTTACATTTTGTAAATGGGTCTTTCTTCGCCAGGGATTTTTTTTTTTTTCTGTTATCAACACAGTTGTTTTCCACAGGCTCATCCTACCCAGGTGCAATACAGAGCGGTTCAGACATTCCTTTGTGCCAGCAGCCATCAGACTACAACAGTGCCTGAGAGTTTCCGTGTGTCATAGAGGTGTGCTCGTATGCATGTATACATGTGTATTACTAGATATACAGTTAGGTCCATAAATATTTGGACATTGACACCATTTTCATCATTTTGGCTCTGTACATCACCACAATGGATTTGAAATTAAACACTCAATATGTGCTTTAAGTGCATTCAGCTTTAATTTGAGGGTATTTAGTGTACATCCAAATCAGGTGAAGGGTGAATGAATGACAACAAATTGAACTGTCTTGCAGTTATTTTGGTGTTGCTGAGCTCACCGGTGTGTTCTTTCTTTTTAAGAATGTACCAAACAGTTGATTTGGCAACACCAAATGTTTTTGCTATCTCTTTGACAGGTTTGTTTTGATTTTTTTAGCCTAATGATGGCTTGCTTCACTGATAGTGACGGCTCTTTGGATTTCATATTGAGAGTTGACAGCAACAGATTCCAAATGCAAGTACCACACTTGAAATGAACTCTAGACCTTTTATCTGCTCCTTGTAAATGAAATAAGAGGGAATAACACATACTTGGCCATGGAAGTGAGCAAACAATTTTCCAATTACTTTTGGTCCCTTAAAAAGGGAGGGGCACATACAGTGAAGAATGAGCCAAATAATTATTTGATCCCCTGCTGATCGTTTGCCCACTGACAACGAAATGACCAGTCTATAATTTTAATGGTAGGTTTATTTTAACAGTGAGAGACAGAATGACAAAAAAAGTCACAAAAAAGTTATAAATTGATTTGCATTTTAATGAGTGAAATAAGTATTTGACCCCTTCACAAAACATGACTTAGTACTTGGTGGCAAAACCCTTGTTGGCAATCACAGAGGTCAGACGGTTCTTGTAGTTGGCCACCAGGTTTGCACACATCTCAGGAGGGAGTTTGTCCCCCTCCTCTTTGCAGATCCTCTCCAAGTCATTAAGGTTTGGAGGATGACGTTTGGCAACTCGAAGCTTCAGCTCCCTCCACAGATGTTCTATGGGATTAAGGTCTGGAGACTGGCTAGGCCACTCCAGGACCTTAATGTGCTTCTTCTTCAGCCACCCCTTTGTTGCCTTGGCCGTGGGTTTTGGGTCATTGTCATGCTGGAATACCCATCCATGACCCATTTTCAGTGCCCTGGCTGAGGGAAGGAGGTTCTCACCCAAGATTTGATCGTACATGTCCCCGTCCATCTTCCCTTTGACGCGGTGAAGTTGTCCTGTCCCCTTAGCAGAAAAACACCCCCAAAGCATAATGTTTCCACCTCCATGCTTGACGGTGGGGATGGTGTTCTTGGGGTCATAGCCAACATTCCTCCTCCTCCAAACACGGCGAGTTGAGTTGATGCCAAAGAGCTCGATTTTTGTCTCATCTGACCACAACACTTTCACCCAGTCCTCCTCTGAATCATTCAGATGTTCATTGGCAAACTTCAGACGGGCCTGTACTGTAACC
This sequence comes from Borostomias antarcticus, assembly GCF_949987555.1. NCBI lineage: Eukaryota > Metazoa > Chordata > Actinopteri > Stomiiformes > Stomiidae > Borostomias > Borostomias antarcticus. The sequence goes on from NC_140262.1 coordinate 2,803,269, forward strand.
CTAACCCTAACCCTGTACTGTACATGTGCTTTCTTGAGCAGGGAGACCTTGCGGGCGCTGCAGGATCTCAGCCCATGACAGCGTAGTGTGTTACCAACTGTTTTCTTGGTGACTGTGGTCCCAGCTGCCCTGAGATCATTGACAAGATCCTCCCGTGTAGTTCTGGGCTGATTCCTCACCGTTCTCATGATCACTGAGACTCCATGAGGTGAGATCTTTGTCTTTTGACAGTTATTTTGTGTTTCTTCCATTTGTTGAACTGTTGTCACCTTCTCACCAAGCTGCTTGGCGATGGTCTTGTAGTCCATTCCAGCCTTGTGCAGGCCTACAATCTTGTCCCTGACATCCTTGGACAGCTCTTTGGTCTCGGCCACGGTGGAGAGTTTGGAATCTGATTGATTGATTGCTTCTGTGACAGGTGTCTTTTATACAGGTAATGAGCTGAGATAAGAAGCACTCTCTTAAAGGGACAGGACTAATTTGTGTGCCTCATGGACATAACCAGTCTGTTGGAGCCAGCTGGCTGATAGGGGATCAAATACTTATTTCAGTCGATCAAATGCAAATCAATTTATAACTTTTTTTAAATGTTTTTCTGGATTTTGTTGTTGTTATTCTGTCTCTCACTGTTAATTATGCAGGTACACATATATCTTATTCTATTCCATACTGCACAGTTACTGTCCATATGGATGTATATCGCCCCTGATATCCCTTTATTATGCTGCTACCCCCCCCCCCTCACCCCCCACCTCTTATCTAGTGTCTCTTTCTTTTTTGTTTCTCTGTATCTAGTGTTTCTCTCCGCTCCAACCTTTCAGGAATTTTCAATTCTGAAACGCCAAATTCCCCCCTGGGGGGATCAATAAATCCTGCCCATAGAATGCAGTGATATCATGAGCGCAGAGTAATTACTGCTGGATTACTTTTCAGACTTCATACACGGGACATGGAATCAACGGTCACTCAAAAATCATTGTTTACACAAAGTTCTGTTGATTAGATTAGATTCAACATGTAGGTAGCCCAGTAGCCTGGGACGACAAAATGCAGTTACACCGAAATGCAGTTGACATGGTGAATAGCGATTTTTCAGAACTGCGTGTCATAACGATCCAATGACACACTCCTTTGCACCGACATTAAACTAAGTTATTCCACAGATTTTAAACATTTTGAATGGCTATTTGTGAAGATAATTGACTTCTTTCCCAAGTTTTTTCACAGCACCAGCAACCAGTGTTCCATATCAATGCCTCGGTTCGCAAAGCATCCTGGGAGTTTTCATCTACCCCTCGGTTTCAAGTCAGCATCTGAAAACCCTCGGTTTGGAGGGCTGTTTGCTGTGCAAAATGTAGGGGTAGGGCCAAGGGGGAGTATTGGGATTGGGCCCAAGTTACAAAACCATTCAAACATCACTGATCGCTCAGGCTGAGAGTGAACGGTGACCGCAGGGCGAGCGGGCTCACAGTCATACGTTGGGCCGACGGCTGAACTCATTAAGTGCGTTGATGGTGTGTGGGTCGGCAGAGTGGAACCCACCTGGAGCGTGTCGGCGAATATGACGATCAGGTTCTTCAGCTGCAGGACCAGGTCTGGGTCGTTACAGTAGGACTGGAGGGAGGAACAACGTGGGACGTTAGCTGGGTGGGAGTATGAGGGGGGAGGGGGGGGGGGGGTCAGGGGTAAGAGAGGGGTAGAGAGGGGGCGGAGAGAGAGGTAGAGCAAGAGAGAGAGAGAGAGAGCAAGAGATGGAGAGCGAGAGAGAAACTTTAGCCTCTCTCTCTCCAGCCCCCCCGCCCCCCCCCCTCCCCCCAAGGCCGCCCCCCCCCCCCCCCACATAAATACTCATCTGTGAGCACCTCAGGATCAGTCGATATCAGACTCAAAGCACTCAAAAACAGCTGATCTGAGCTCTACAGTGGACCATGGAGAAGCTCTCTCTCTCTCTCTCTCTCTCTCTGCTCTGAGTTTCAGTGAGGTCTCTCTCTTTCACTCTCTGAAAGGTCAAGTCTCTTTCTGTCCGGTCTGTCTCTCTCTTTCACTGTCCCTCTCTGACCAGTAGAGTCAGGTCTCTCTATCTCTCAGGGAATTACAGTGGTGATTTATGGTACATTGACGTAGGGAGTCTGTCTCCAAGTGTCCCACCGGCCCGGAGAGGTGCGTAAATCACTGGGCTGAATGAGCGCAGCCCGGGGACTGACACACAGCAGCAGCTTCCAGCCTCCGTGTTTACACACACACACACACGCACACACACACACACACACACACACACACGTGCCCCCTGTGGCCCGGCTGGGAGACTGGACAGTGAAGCCTAGCCGTGGCCTGGTTGGGTTGGGAGACTACCGCCGGGAGAGACCGCGAGCAGCGGACCGGGAGACCAGAGCAGCGGAGGCCTAGCTGTGGCCTGGTTGGTGCTCAGGGCTGGGGCTGGGGGCCGAGGCCGGCCGAGGTTGGGCTGGGTTGATTTAGAAGGCCGGGGCGTTTGGAATGATAATTGGAGGTCGCCCCGTCCTGGTGGGCTCCATTCAGAAGCCTCCCATTCACTCGACCTGATGGAGGACTCAGCTGAGACTAATGAGGACAGATTGCAACAATAACAGCAGATTAAGCCTGCATATTCCCCACTGCTGGAGCAGGAGTGTGTTTGGAGGGCCCAGTCAGTTGTAAATCAAGCAGGGATTATGCTAACAGGGCTCACAGCCTGGGTCCCGGGGGCCAAACAAAGGCCCCTGGCCCTCGGCCCCCCCCCTCCCCCCCCGACCTCTGCTGCTCATACTGGACTTTCAATCACAAAGAGGCCGGCCCGCAGGCTCCCCGTGACCCCGAGGCGCTCTGCGTGGCTCGGGCTGACCACTCACCTCGCCTGGCAGGTCACTTACTCCTCACTCCGTCCAGGTGGATGTGTGTGTGTGTGTGTGTGTGTGTGTGTTAATATGGTCTGATCTTCAAGATTGTGTATGTTGCGATTGTCCCTTTGAATGCGTGTGCATTGTATGCATTTATGATTGTATGTGCATTTGAGCGTGTAATCATGTGTGTGTGTGTGTGTGTGTGTGCTGCCAACTTACGGAGTGTGTGCGGAGCACGGCGATGATCTTGGACAGGGCCATGTTCCACAGCTCGTCCGTGAAGGCCCTGGTCACCAGCCCCTGGGTGGCGTGCAGGATGTGGTCCTCCACCACGAAGAAGCCCACAATCTGGTTGAAGTACCTCCTGTATCCCTCCACCGTCTCGTGCTGGGGGGGGGGGGGGTGGATGAAAATAGATCCGTTCAGAGTCAAAGCCAAGCAGAACATGAGGAGAGGGGGTGTGTGTGTGTGTATGTGTGTGTGTGTGTCATACCCACCATGTTGGCCTGGGGCTGCAGCACTAGCCTTGCCTGTTTTTTCCTCTGCTTCCTGTAGTAATTCTCAAACGTTTCTCGGTCACCCTGAGACAGAGAGTTTCATTACATTTAATCACATTTAAATGTTACTAATTTCAGGGGAATCACAACTAGGGGCATTCAAAAGAGGCAGATGAGAACATACGACAACAAAACAGGCATCTAACGACCAAGTCATTGCCGGTTGGTGTATTGAACTTATTACTTTATTGTTCAGAGTTCATTCTGGGTGCGATGATGTTAACATGAAGGTAGACTTTGACTAAAGCATTAAACACCTGCTTGTCAATCACGCCGGCAATACGCGGGCTCTTAAAGAGGTGAACGGTGAGTCACGGATGGTTCTAGAAGCTCTTTTTCCAAGCCTCCTGGGCATTCAGACTGAGGTGTAACCAACAACACAGGCTAACAGTAACGGTCGGTTCCAAACGCAACAATGCCGGAGGCGGCCGCTGTCTAAATCAGCCAAAACCATCAAACCGGCGCAATTAAACTGCCTGCCGATCTCCCCCCCCACCGATGATCTGTTCTAGATAGAAATGTTTCGACTGGTGCGAGAAGCTGCTGCAGACATAGCCTGTAGGCTTGGGGGGGGGCAGAGAGAGAGAGAGAGAGAGAGAGAGAGATATGGGGAGACAGAGACGAGACCACTATAGGCTATATTGTTGCGCCGCGTTGGCTAGCTAGGGTTTTTCATAACTTCATCATGAAGTATTTTATACCTCCGGGGCGTGTACGGGATGAAACACTCGGTTATGGAATTGAAAAGATGCGTATCTACAACAGCTATTCTGAAGAGGCGCTTCATGCAGAAGTGATCATATCGATAATCCCGTGAAACAAAACAATGATTTTTATCGCGCATAAAAGCGCTGATGGCTCCCCACCTGTCGGGGGTGAGACCTGTGTTTGTGTCTCTCCGTGCATTCCTACCTGCGCAGGAGATGTGTGTGTGCATGCTCCGTCCCCGCGTGGGCGTGCGAGAGAATGCGCGTGCGCGCCTCTCTCTCCGTGCGTACGCACGCAGTGTGTGTGTGTGTGTGTGTGTGTGTGTGTGTGATGTGGTTCCAGGAGCTCTCCCAGTCAGAAGTCCCCGTGCTCTCATTAAAAGCTCTATTCAGGAGAGAGCGCTCTCCATTGACTCATCCGCCGGGCCCCTGAATGAGCGGCGGTTCGTGCGCGACATGAATGCGCCGGCGCTCCCCGGACGGGGTTTTTGTTCCGCGGCGGAGGGGAGGTTACCGCTCGGTCAATCCTATTAAACGCCGGAGGCTTCGCTCCGCTCAAGACTGCGGGATTAGTTCGCACACAAGATGAGAAGATGTTAGCCCCCCCCCCGCCCCCCACTGCCCCCCCCCCCCTCCCCGAGCAAAAGACTAACAACCCCGGCCCTCTGCCCTGATTTTTTTCCTCCCCCCCCGTTGCAATAACAGCAATGGCCGTGCCAACCCAAACTCTGGAAATCCCAGCCTTACACAACTCATTGCTGTTGGGACGGAATCACTTGAAGCATAAAGGAAAACAGTCGAGTGATCTGATGCGACCTTTTCAGCCTCTCTTCGGCTCCGATGTTATTCACGTACGCGGGGGTGCGCTCGCTCTAGCTCCCCCCGGCGTCCTGGAATCGACGAGGACGCGTCGAAAAAAGTGCATAGCCTAACCCCACCTGAGACGGCCCGGCGACGTAAATCAACAACACCTTAAGTCACGTAAAACCGAAGTATTCAAATGAAGCGCGGTGAACTATTTTGACCCCCAGGCCCGGACCCTGGAGGAATCCCACTCGGTGATGGACCATCACCGGCCCTGAGCCGCTGGCCGGCTCTCTCCCCATCTCTCTCAGTATGGCTGATCCTAAGCTGTCTATGGTTAACTGAAGAATGCCATTAAGCTGCTGGGCCTATGGCCATTGTTTGGCAGCAAAGGTCTGAAAACAATAGGCTTAGGGGCTATTCACACTCGGGGGATTAGCGTGTCAAGCTAAGTGGCAGTGGAACCGTGAACTCTCTCCACAAGTGGTGAGGTTGGTTTTGTTTGGCTGTTGATCCAATACCTTCAATTAACTACTATTAATTCTACAGGCCTGTGACTAGCCTGGCCCAGCACCGCAAAGCCATATCCCACTTTAATTAATTGGCACCCTTTGCCACCCGACGAATCTCGCGTCTCCCGTTCGACGGGCGTGTCGTTTCGTACGTGGGAATGCTGTACGTCGGAATAAAAACACGGGGTAAAATAAATCTGCAATGCAACAGCAGTGTCGTTTGTGGACTGACCAACCCCACACGGGTCAGGCGGTGGGCGGTGTACGCACCAAAATAGTGTAGATGTGGAGACACCTGTAGACAGGGGAGAAATCCACCAGGTCCTGCGCTGTTAAAACCTGTAGGGGGGGGGGGGGGGGGGGGGACAAGACAATACATGAACAATTACGTCTCCGTCTGCGATACGCTTCTATGGACTGATGACGTCGGGGCGATATTTCCGAGAGAAGAAGCCGGAATGAAGAGACGGCGGGGTCTCGGGTGGGTGGGGGTGGGGGCGTACCTCCTCGTCGGCCTCGTCCTCCTCGCCGCCCTCCTCCAGGGCCAGGCCGTTGTGCTGCGCGGGCGCGCGTCCGTTCAGGGAGTAGACCGGCTTGGCGTAGCCCGGGCTGGCCTGCTTCTGCACCGCGCTGTTGAACGTCCTGTGCTGCTGCGCCTGCGGAGGGGAGGAAGAGAGAGAGACGCACGTTTTGACGCGCCGCACGAGAGACCGAACAGGACAGAGAGAGGGACAGGGGAGTGTAGTTGCGGTCCACGTTGTTCGACGCCGAGAGGTTAGCCTCCGGCCCCCGGCCCCGGGACCCCCCACCTGTCTCATGGCGGTCTCTCCGATCTTGTCCGAGTGTTTCCTGATGCTCTCCAGGAAGTCCTTGAGGTCCGACATGGAGATGTCCTTGATCTCCTCCCGCAGCCTGGGCAGGTTCTCCGCCATGATCTGGCAGAACCGGTACTGGCTCACCCTGGGGATGTAGATGTTCTCCAGCTGCTCCATGGTCTTCAGTGCGGCATAGTACCTGGAGGCGGGATTAACAGGGGGGGTCAGGAGAACGGCGGAACGCTCGGAACATAGAACCCTCAGAACTCAACGGAACTCAAAATTCGGCGCGTGATGTCGTCAAATAGGAAGGCGGGACAAAGACATGCTGTCTAACACGTGTAGAGGGATTCTCATACAGGTCTGGGGGAGGTTAAAATGCAGGGTTTGGGTGACCCTGGCCTCTACTGTGTGTGTGTGTGTGTGTGTGTGTGTGTGTGTGTGTGTGTGTGTGTGTGTGTGTGTGTGTGTGGCTGAGTGCATACATGTACTGTAAGCCTTTGTGTCTCTGGCTCTGTGTGTCTCTCTGTGTGTCTCTCTGTGTGTCTCTCTGTGTGTCTCTCTGTGTGTCTCTCTGTGTGTCTCTCTGTGTGTCCCTCTGTGTGTCTCTCTGTGTGTCTCTCTGTGTGTCTCTCTGTGTGTCCCTCTGTGTGTCTCTCTGTGTGTCCCTCTGTGTGTCTCTCTGTGTGTCTCTCTGTGTGTCTCTCTGTGTGTCCCTCTGTGTGTCCCTCTGTGTGTCTCTCTGTGTGTCCCTCTGTGTGTCCCTCTGTGTGTCTCTCTGTGTGTCTCTCTGTGTGTCTCTCTGTGTGTCTCTCTGTGTGTCTCTCTGTGTGTCTCTCTGTGTGTCTCTCTGTGTGTCTCTCTGTGTGTCTCTCGTCCTGTGTGTTGTCCATGTGAACTCTGGGAGGATCCCAGAGAGTGTGCTTAAGCCATGTCCCGGTCAAGTCATTAGTGCTCCGGGGACACACACACACACACACACACGCACGCACGCACGCACGCACACACACACACACACACAGCGCTGGGAGAGGGGCACTACGCTGATTGCCTTCATTTGGCTGAAGTCCGTGACAGCCCTGTTGTGTGTGCGGGCCTTGCTGTGAAGAAGGGCACACACAAGGTCAATTGTCCTGCGTTTGAATGGCGAGCTCTTTCATGGTGTCTTCTGACTGATTAAGCAGACATTAATGGACAAGGGTCATTATTTTCGGGGTTTCGGAGTGAACCTCACATCCCCTTTTTACAGATCGACATGTAAATATAACCCCTCTCCTGTTCGGGTGAATAAAGTTCACAAGGTTGGTCCCCTGACGCACCCCATCCAGGAACGGCGTTGCTCTATGGAGGCGTGTAGCAGGGCGAAATCTCGGAGCATGTCAAAGAAAAGGGCGCAGAGTGTAAAATACCTTTTGGATTCCAGCTGCTCCTTCAGTTTGCTGTACATTTCTAGGACTGCAGAGGAATGGGGGGGGGGGGGGGGGGGGGGAGAGAGGTTTAGCTCGTCTTCAAATTAGCTGCAGAAAAACAAGATGGTTTGCAGCGTGTGCTCGCATCTCGCCTGGTATACGGAGCTAGCCTGTTCTTGAACATCCCACCTGGTATATGTAACATCACCTGGTAAATAACATCTCACCTGGTACAGTATTCACAGATCACCTGATAAACATCTCACCTGGTATACGGAGCTAGCCTGTACTTGAACACCTCACCTGGTAGGCGCAGCCAGCGTCTAGTCTCACCTGGTAACCACAGCTAGACTTTAAACTGGTTATAAAAGCTTTACCTGCTATGTCTGCTATATCTCACCTGGTTCACAGACCGTAGCTACTACTAATTTTGCCTGACAACATCCCACCTGGTATATGTAACATCACCTGGTAAATAACATCTCACCTTGTACAGTATTCACAGATCACCTGATAAACATCTCGCCTGGTATACAGAGCTCACCTGGTATAACAGCTCAGCTGGTATAACAGCTCACCTGGTATAACTTCTCACCTGGTATAACAGCTCACCTGGTATAACAGCTCACCTGGTATAACTTCTCACCTGGTATAACTTCTCACCTGGTATAACAGCTCACCTGGTATAACTTCTCACCTGGTATAACAGCTCACCTGGTATAACTTCTCACCTGGTATAATAGCTCAGCTGGTATAACAGCTCACCTGATATAGCTTCTCACCTGGTATCCTGGTATAACAGCTTGCCTGGTATAACTTCTCACCTGGTATAATGTCTCACCTGGTATAACTTCTCACCTGGTATAACTTCTCACCTGGTATAATGTCTCACCTGGTATAATGTCTCACCTGATATAAATTCTCACCTGGTATAATGTCTCACCTGGTATAACTTCTCACCTGGTATAACTTCTCACCTGGTATAATGTCTCACCTGGTATAACTTCTCACCTGATATAACTTCTCACCTGGTATATCTTCTCACCTGGTATGACTTCTCACCTGGTATAATGTCTCACCTGGTATAACTTCTCACCTGGTATAATGTCTCACCTGGTATAACTTCTCACCTGGTATAATGTCTCACCTGGTATAACTTCTCACCTGATATAACTTCTCACCTGGTATAACTTCTCACCTGGTATGACTTCTCACCTGGTATAATGTCTCACCTGGTATAACTTCTCACCTGGTATAATGTCTCACCTGGTATACAGAGCTGCAGCTTCTCCACCGTGGTGGCCATGTTCCTCTGCTGGATCCTGCAGCGAATCACCTCCTCCGTTTGGGCGGTGACCTTACATAAGCAGAGGTCACGAAGGTCAAGGCCCCCGCAATTAACCCCCGAGGTCGCGGCGAGGTTCTGTCTAGCCCCTCCCCCTCGCCTCTCCCGGTGACGGGACGGGCTGACGTGACAACAAAAGCCGCTTACCTCTTTCCCGGCGTCTTGCAGTCTTCGGTTGGTGTCCGTAACTTGGCCCTTAAAAAATAAGATCACTTTTGTGAGACAAATCAGCCCCTCGGTGCCCTCCGTTGTAACTGCTCACCCTTGTAATCAGATCATGCTTCATGAGGGGGCAGCGACAAAGACGGGCAAATTCAAATTAACTGTGCAGCGGGGACTTGAACCCTGGTTCGGCGGGGAGGCTTTTATGCGCCTTAATCGCTTGTGACAGGCCTTTCTAACAGATTCTGTGACAAACTTCTCAATTTTACTGGGAGATTTTTGAACTCTCCTTGTCTCCGCGGGTCTGTCAAACAATCCAAATCAATGACCCAATTGACCACTGGTCCCTTCTCGATCACCTCAATGAGCTCTATGTGCCATTCATTGTCTGGGGCCAGGAGCCTGGGGCCATTTTTCTGGTAATTAAACATTCTCCCCTCACCCCCTCTCCCTGGCTGAATACAAACACTGGCTGGTTGACTCACTTCAAATGGAGGAGAGAGTTCGGCTGAGCTCGTTCCACAGAGCAGCGGCCAGCCACAGTGGGCAGGTGCACGGGGAGAGAGGGAGAGAGAGAGAGAGAGAGAGAGAGAGAGATAGAGAGGGAGAGAGAGAGAGAGAGAGAGAGAGAGAGAGAGAGAGAGAGAGAGAGGGTCTGCTCTGCTCTACGCCCATCGCGCCCTGCGGTTTCCCACATACAAAACTCTCATTAGGTCACAGTCGTAATAAGGAAGGGGCATTTGGGCATTATTAAAAGTCTCATTAGTTACAGGACAAAAGGCGCCCAGTCCGGTGACCTGGTTGATCGCGCTGTATCTTGCCTCCCTTCGTTATCTGAATATGCTTTATGCAATGCTGCCGTAATTGCCGGCTTGGGTCAGCCTGCCCCCGGCTCCGTGGGCGCAACATAGAGCACTTTCAGAGGTGGAAAGAGAGCTAAAGAGAACCGGGCCTGGGCCCGTACGGCTCCGCAGCTGCGTGCTCTGCTCTCGGCCCGTGGACCGATGGGTGGGCGGGGGGGGGGGGGGGAGTCCATGCATGAACTGGATTGGGAGAATTTAACCGACGGCCCGGCTTGTCGTACGAAGAACGCAAACTCCGCGGGCCCGTCTGCGACCGATCTAAAAAACGTGAGGCTCGATTAGAGGCGAGAGGAGGACCCCGTCGCCCGACCGACGAGACGAGTCTGGAAAACGATCGTTCGTAGAGGTTCATAGTGCGGCCGACGTGGCAGCCTGGGAAGATGTGTAAATGCTAATCCCTGCATCTTTCCATCCATCTCTGACTGTTTCCCTATCTCTCTCTCTCTCTCTCTCTCCCTCTCTCTGACACTCTGTCTCTCTCTCTCCCTCTCTCTGTCTCTCTCTCTCTCTGACACTCTGTCTCTCTCTCTCTCTCCCTCTCTCTGTCTCTCTCTCTCTCTGACACTCTGTCTCTCTCCCTCTCTCTCTCTCTGACACTCTGTCTCTCTCTCTGACACTGTCTCTCTCTCTGACTCTCTCTCTCTCTCTGTCCGTCTGTCTCTCTCTCTGTCTCTCTCTCTCTCTGACACTGTCTCTCTCCCTCTCTCTCTCTCTGACACTCTGTCTCTCTCTCTGACACTGTCTCTCTCTCTGACTCTCTCTCTCTCTCTGTCTGTCTCTCTCTCTCTCTCTGTCTCTCTCTGTCTGTCTCTCTCTCTCTCTCTGTCTGTCTCTCTCTCTCTGTCTCTCTCTCTCTGTCTGTCTCTCTCTCTCTGTCTGTCTGTCTCTCTGTCTCTCTCTCTGACTCTCTCTCTCTCTGACTCTCTCTCTCTCTTTCTATTCCTCCTACACAGACCCCCCCCCCCCCCCCCTCCGTCCTGCTCACCATCAGCTTCTCGGCGTCGGCGCGGACCTTGAGCAGCTCCGTGATGGCGTCCACGAAGCCCTGGTGGTGGAAGTTGCACATCTTCTCGATCTCCCGGTCGTGGTTCCGTATCCTGGCGTCCAGCTTCTCCATGAAGCGCTTGTGCGCGTGGGGCTGGTCATCGTACACCGACCTGAAACACGGAACAACACAGGACAGGAGAGCATGATGATGAATACAAGTTAGCTCCCGGCTAACGCGGCACGCAGAAAAAACCAAACAAACACCCCAGAGGAATCTAGCCCGTTTCACGTTAGCTCGCCGACGCTAACGCGGGCGACTTATAAAACCGGCGAGTTCCGCGTTCTCTCTGACGCTCGGCGCCGACGCGGGTGCTCAGCGGCACGCAGAAGAGCCTCGGAGAGGGAGGGGGGTGGGGGGGGGGGGTGCTGGCGGCGAGAGGGGGACCAGGTGTTCCTTGTTTTGCAATGTGTTGCAAGACGACTGTGAGGCTTGGATCCAGCTCGGTGTGCGGCGCTGGCCGGCGCCCAGAGAGCCCAGATGGCTGTGGGCCGGCCGTGATGGATGAGCCTGCGCTCTCGCAGGAGAGAGACAGAATCCGCCAGACGCGTTCACATCCCCATCCGTCACGGCGCGCCGGACAGATGACCGTACTGCACTGGGCTGACATGAAATACCGGGGGCAGCGGTAGGCAACAACAAGATTTAGGCCTGGGGCTACTAGTACTGAGGAAGGTATAGGCTGGGACTAGAACATATAAGATATAGGCTGGGACTAGAACTGATAAGATATAGGCTGGGACTAGAACTGAGGAGGGTATAGGCTGGGACTAGTACTGAGGAAGGTATAGGCTGGGACTAGAACTGATAAGATATAGGCTGGGACTAGAACTGATAAGATATAGGCTGGGACTAGAACTGAGGAGGGTATAGGCTGGGACTAGAACTGAGGAAGATATAGGCTGGGACTAGAACTGAGGAGGGTATAGGCTGGGACTAGCACTGAAGAAGATATATTCTGGGACTAGAACTGAGGAAGGTATAGGCTGGGACTAGAACTGAGGGGAATAGCTGTACTATTGTGACCAGTGTCAAACCCAGGAGAGAGAGTAGGCTGGCTGAGTTAGTTAGTCCAGGTAGGCCAAATGTCAACGTCAATCTCTGGACAACAAGATTGTGCGGGTGAGTAAAAGCATGGATAGCTAAAGCAAACACTGTAAAGCAAGGTTATAATGAGAGGTGTACCTTGTCCTATGTCTCATTTACGACTAATACTGCTGTTAACATTATCTATCTAACTTAGAGTATGTCTCCATCTGCTGGTAGACCACTGCCACTACAGGCCAACACTAGTGAGTGGATCAAACCAAGGAAGTGAGGCGGTCAAGAGTGTGGTCATTAGTGGTCCTAGGCCGCCCTCTTCTGGACATACTGCAGACTAGCCCCGTCTAGGTAGGGGTGGGATGTAAACCTAGTAGATACATTAGGCATTATTCTGATTCAGACATATTTAGTAAAGGAACCAAAACATTTAGCCACACCTAAACTGAAGCCGAAACTGAAATGTGGGCTATATTCAAATACACAAGAACAATGCCTACACAGCAACACTGATCCATGGCATCATTTCGTGGTTAATGTAGAAGCTGGTTAAACACCACACACACACGCGCACGCACAAACACACACCTCTGTGGCGAAGTTATCAGTGCCTGGCGAGGCTATACATTGTATTCTAAGAGAGCAATAAAGACAGTGAAACGGAATTTGTTTCTGTATTTCTAAACTGTCAGTTGGTTTATGGAAATCTTGCCAATCCACTCCTGCTCATTTACATATTACACACACACGCATACAAACACACCACACACACACACACACACACTGAAAACCGCTCCATAAACATCAGTGTATGAACTACCCATAGCCTATTCTGTCCTGAAGAGTTTGACGGATAGGTCGGATTTCAAAACCTAACAACATAGGCCTATGGGACAGGTCTGAAGCGTGGGTCATTATTGAACTAAAAGCTAAAAGCCAAACCAGCACTAACTAAGCACAGCTGGCCACTCGTAGGCCTCGGCCTGCATGCTGAGTCTGACCACAATGGCCCGCTGCTTGACCACAGCCATGTATCACTGTCAGACCACAGCCTGGGGTAGGTCTACCACATCTGTCTCTCTCACTCCCTCCGTCTAGCTGTCCGTCCGTCTCTATCTCTCTCCGTTTCTCATCTCTCTCTTTCCATCTCTCTATTTCTCTCACTTACACACTATCCCTCCCAGCTCCCCACCTCTCTCTCTCTCTCTCTCTCTCTCTCTCTCTCTCTCTCTCCGTTTCTCATCTCTCTCTTTCCATCTCTCTATTTCTCTCACTTACACACTATCCCTCCCAGCTCCCCACCTCTCTCTCTCACACTTGTCAGCAGGGAAATCAATGGACTGAAATAAAATGACGCAGAGATAAATTAACACTAGACTAACATCACGTCTGTCTGTAACATAGTTGGCAGTGGCGCCGCTAGAACATACCTGTTACAGGATGAACCTATTAATATGATAAATAAACACTTAAGGACCCCATACAGAAATCTGCGTGCTAGCCGACTGTACATCCCACTTAGGCCTTAGACCCAATGGTTGACTTAACCCTTTCGATACGACCACGTCACCGGCAACATTTTAAAAATATCTAACAAATATTTAATAATATAAAAAAAAATATCTAACAAATCTAAAAAATTCCTCACTCCAACACTTGCTGAAGGCTGAGAAACTGCGCTTTCTAGTATTATAGGGAAAATCCAATTAATATTCAAAATGTTGTCACTGTACTTTCAGGGTTAAAAGGGTTAAGCCTACAGGGACCAGCCTCCAAAACAAGACAAAAGTGTGAGTAACCCTAGTCCTAATTTGACTTCGACGAATCAATCAAACAATCCATTTCCTGGTGATCTTGAACTTGCGTCTGTGTGTGTGTGTATCTGGTTTGGTTCTGGCGTCCGGCTCTATTGCCCGCGGTTACAGATTTATTCGGGGAGATAAACCTACACAATGGCTTCCACTGTAATACGGCACGACGCTCTCCAACTACCACAAGGGCAGTACTGTTGTTGTTGACACAAGGTGAATGAATCATATTTATAGCCCCGAGACCTCAGGTTTGCGAGGGTGATAAAAAAAAAAAAAGCCGTTATGAAAAGTCGGTTGAGGGGAAACGTTGGCGCTGGCGTTCCAGAGAACCTTTTATAATCCAGACGGCCCCGTATCATGAGCGGGGTTATTATGCAAATCCGTCAAATGAATATTTCATAAGTCAATCGACATCAAGATATTGAAATGCGAAAAAACCGGTGTGAAGGCATTGCAGGCGTTAAAGTGTTCATGCAACCTCGGTGGCTGGGGTGTCGCAATTCCACAAGACAGCGTTGAGGAAGGTGAAGGTGAAGGTTAGCCGATGGCTTATCTTTATCTCAATGCTTCACGGATAGTTCATGGCCACCAGTGACTAACTGCAGAGGTGACGAAGCATGTCACTTGTGTGCGAGGCCAACGCCATTGCTCAGTCAAATCAGTGATTCTTAGGAAGGAAATTATGACATGAAGACACACCCACACCGTCCAAAACACACACACACACACACACCCACACACACACACACACAGAAACAGGGTGTGGTAACAACTGTCCGGTAGCCTACTCTAAGCTCTTACAACACAGAAAACCTGACTGTTTCAACATAGAGATTTCCTCTTCCCTGCTGGCACTTCCCCAGAGGGATGCAC
>NC_140262.1:2820570-2825570 GCF_949987555.1 Borostomias antarcticus
CATCCATGGAACAATGAGCTTTGAAGTAGGCGAGCGAACGGAGCACACAGTCAGCAGCTGGGAGGAGAGGCCTGTAGGCTATAACTAGTGGCTACATAAATGATTGGCTACTGTATAATAGTAGAGACGCTGCTAGTTCCACTCACTCACAGGGTGAAGCTGCAGTGACTCAACACTATGTAGCTGTGGCATTCTACTCTGTGTGACCTTGGTTTGACAGCAATAAACTGACAACTAGCCAACAGATTTATATGGAAGTGCCTCAAGTCTAGCCTAAGCACCGGAGAGACAATGGCCCAGGAACTGGCTGAGCCAGCAACATGTCTGTCATACTTCTACAGTCATTGTAGGCGTCTAGGCGGACACATTTCTGTCATACATTTGCAGTCACGGTAGGACACGGGTTAAGTGTCCCCGGGGCATGTTCTCCTCTGGTATGCTGGGACGTTATCGTGGCCTGCGGGCATGCTTTCTACAGGGAGGGGTGGCTGAGCATGCTTGCTACAGGGAGGGGTGGCTGGGCATGCTTTCTACAGGGAGGGGTGGCTGGGCATGCTTGCTACAGGGAGGGGTGGCTGAGCATGCTTGCTACAGGGAGGGGTGGCTGAGCATGCTTGCTACAGGGAGGGGTGGCTGAGCATGCTTGCTACAGGGAGGGGTGGCTGAGCATGCTTGCTACAGGGAGGGGTGGCTGAGCATGCTTGCTACAGGGAGGGGTGGCTGAGCATGCTTGCTACAGGGAGGGGTGGCTGAGCATGCAGTACAGTAGAATCAGAGATTAGGGCATCAGACACACACTGTCCTTTCTAGTAAACAAGTACCCTAGGAGCAATAACTAAGGAGTAACTAAGGTGTAATAACTAAGGAATCATTGGCTAGCTATCATCATGCCAATGGCACAACAGAATAACTAGCTAGCACTGGATGTTTGTGTTGAAAGGTTAGCACTACTATCTAGCTGGCTGTGCTTCTATAATATCACAACCTTGACCCAGCTAGCACAAAGCCACACCCACTTAATGATGTTTACATTTCTGACAGCTGGCATCAATTGTCAAAAAAGCCCACATAAAAGGGTACAACACACACTGTTATATATTCTGAGCAGGACTGACCTGTATAATAATATCTAGGGTTGATTCTAGCTGGCTAGCAAGCTGCCATACAAACAGTGTAGTCTAGCTAGCTACTTAGCAAGCTAGCTTGGATGCTACTAGCTAACCAGCTAACAAAGGTCTTGCCATGTACCGTTATTCAGCATCACTAAGATGATATTGTACATTTCGTTAAAATACATGTTTCCGTACCGAAGAGTGGGACCCACACATGCGGTGTCGGTGCTCTCAATTTCCTGCAAGATCCGTTCGTGCTCCGTTATACACTCCAGGGTTTCACTGTCCGCCATGTTGGTTGTGTTCTTCCCAGTGATGGTGACACTGCGGGAAAGAGGCTAGTACCACGATCCACCGCTAGGGGGGGTTTGGGCACCTGCCGCAGTGAGGGTCAAACACTGGGGATTGTTATAAAACCCGTTAACTCTCAGTAGGAGCATTTATTTAGGTTATTATTTAGGTTATTTAGGTTATTTAGGTAGGTGGACGAAAGTGGAGGGCTAAATCATTATCGTATAGTGTGGATTAAGAATTCGCAACGGTGGGAGCAAAATTAGGAATTTGGTGTCACTCAACCAACCCAGCCTGGCTTCAGATAAGGAGATCAGTATGATTATGTCATGAACCTGCTCTAAAAAGAGTAATATAGGCAGGTGAACACTTGAAATTAGCCTATAGAACCTAGCTTTCCCATAATGTTTTTCTGGTTATAATAGTTTCGAATTGAATGCGGACATATTGTCAAAATGAGTGTTAGAAAGTGAGAAGAATAATCCACATGTGGTATTCTTTGATCAAAAACCAATCAACAAGTTTAATACAACATATTATGTAGATGTTGACATTTAATTTAGGCCTGTCATACATTACCTATAATCTCTCATTAGTCATTTAAAAATTTGGTATTTTTTTATGATTAATGATAGATCTACTGTACTTGATCAATATCTTGACACTTAATAATTTGATGGAATTCACAATACCTTAAGGTGGTTCCCAGGGGTAGGTCCAGTGATTCAAGCTCAGCAAAAATATTTCCATAAACTTTCTCCTCTCTGCCCTCCTCTTCGGGAACATTTGGTAGAGGTTTTACTTTGTCGTCGGACATTTCTCTACTTCTGAGTTTTTGGACAGTGTATGCCGTGACTGTGGAGTGTGAGTGAGTGTGTGTGTGTGTGTGTGTGTGTGTGTGTGTGTGTGTGTGTGTGTGTGTGTGTGTGTGTGTGTGGTGTATAGTGCTTTTCAGACATCCAGGTCACACACCTACTATGATCAGCAGAAAAAAGGCAACCAAGAAGAATAGGATGACCTTGTGATCTGTAGAACTTTGAATCCAACAAAACTGCGTGCAATTGCTTTTTTGTTAAATATTGCCATGCAGACACCCATTTGACAAACTAAAGAATGTCTCACATGAGTGGCCCATAATAACTCTATTTTTCTGAATTCCTTTCTCTATGTATTTGAACTTCATTCAGTGAGATATTAGCCTTCACTCTGTTTTAGGATATAGTATTATTTACTCAGTAGTTTGGAAAACAAACATTATAGCGGACTAAACTATGCAATACTTTGATATCCACATTTCACTATTTTAGTGTAAACTCTGAAGGACACGGTCTACCATCTCATTAATGATTAATAATTGCATGTTTCTGGTGAGACCATGGTTTTATCCACACTATCTTTGCTGTGGTCTGATTTCCCTTGACTTTATCCCATTCTCATTTAAGCTTTATCTAAACATCTAAACACACATGAGGCCATCGACTTTTCTTAGTCATACACTCCTTTATAACCGTATGGATTGCCCCATCAGTGCCGGAATCTAGTGGCTAGCTGACAACAGCCCCTTAACAAAACTCCTTACTATGAGTTTCCTTATTGCTCTGGCAAAACAAGAAGTGGGTAATGATTGCACACACACACGCACACACACACACACACACACACACACACACACACGCACGCACACACACGCACACACACCAGTTCAGGAAGCTAGTGTCAGGCTCAGGGACATTAGCGGATGGCTGAGCGTCTGGTTAGATGAATGGATTGATGGAAGGTTGGATGGCATGCAGCCGTTCTGCTGACATTTCCCCTACTTCCCTCCCTGAGGTGATTTATCTCACGGATGCAGCCAGTGTCAGTGCTAACCTCACATCAGAGAGAACAAAACCCCCTGTCCAGATAGATGAACAACAGGAGTGCAGAAAGAGTCATGACCGGTCCCCGCGTAGGGACCTTCTCAGTGTACTTGAACTGGTCAGGCTGTGCCATTCTTTCCTCCATGTGTACTTCCTGTCCTTGTTCTGACAGCATCCTGTGTCTCCGCCCACAGTGAAAGGAGTTTCAACCGCACACTGTGGAACTGTTGACCTCATGTAAATTAAACTGAAAGCTACTCTGCCTGTGACGCTGTGATACCCACAGCGAGAGCTCAACTTGTGGAAACTCCTTAGCTCGGCTTGGCGAGCTAAATTCTGACACATTTTATACTGGGAGAACCATTGCATGTCCTCAGGCCTCAGGCAGGTTTAATCATCAAGAGGATTGTGTCCAAACCACCTCTGTTACAGTGGTGTTCCACACTGGTTTATGCATGCAACAAAACACTATTTTAATCCTGACGCCACGTCCGACATTACAGGAAACGTCCAGGATCTGAGTCAAGTCGTCTGAAAAGAACCTTTATTTACTGGTAATGACTCTCTTGGCGTCTCTCCTGGCATCTCTGACAGGACAGGAAAATACAGACTCTCCCATAAATCATAAATCAATTCAACGGTCAAAGATGAAATAGACAGACAGAGAGAGACACAGTTCTAATCGGGTCTAGTCATTGGCAGGAGGATAAGACCAGGGGTCTCTGTGTTTGCAAAGACTTTACTTTGGGAGTAATTGTGTTTCCTGTCAATCCCCGTCGATTAGATTAGCTGGGTTGAAGCACAGAGAGAGGTTGTGCTTGTTGTTTACCTTCAAGAATCAATAGCTCAGCTTTGAAAACTACAAAGAGTCTGGGTAATGAGGATGTAATGTTTTTGGAGTAGCTGATAAATCTGTTTGCATGGCGTGTATCTTAATCTCAACACTGACTGGTTTTGTCCTGTAGAGGGCGGCCAAGGCATCGATTTACTCCCTCCTCCAACTGTGGAGGTGACAAAGAGACTCTCTCTCTCTATATCTCTCCCTCCCCTTCTCTCTCTCTCCCTCTGCCCCTCTGCCGTCTCTCTCTCTCCCTCTCTCTCTCTCTCTCTCTACACGGAGGGCCCTTCTCTGTTGAGTTTTCTCTGAGAGGAACTGTTAGGGTCTTCAAGTGGTTCTTTTCATTGTCTGTCCATCTGACATGGACAGCTATTGCTCTGCACACAAAACCCTTTCAGAGCGTCTGGGCGCCCCTCAGAGCCGGCTAAGTGGGCGGGTTTCTGAGAGGAGCAAGACTTGTTAAGATGGATGTGTACACATCCTCTTCTCCTTCTCGTCCTCCTATACAGAGGTCAAGGTGGGTGCAGCCAGAGTTATTGTACGTCAAGTATGTTAACTTTATCTTAGAGATTGTTATGAGCAAGGGACGTGGAAAGTCAGACTGTCTCAATGTTATACTTATAATGTTATAATTATACTAAGTATAATTCAACTTTTTTGTTGTGTATTGCGTATTTCGGTAGTGTAATAGTCTGAAGGTATGCCCTTTCGTTCTTCTTGTAACATGTTGAGTGAACTGTATTTGTGTCTTAGATCACCCCTAGTCTGTCTTTGTTGTGAAATGGCCCTTCTGTCATGGCTGGCTGCTGCGTTCATTTAGAAAGAGGAAGTGAAAGACCTCACTTTGAGAACCCACACGCTTGCGACACACACAGACCGACACACACACACACACACGCA
>NC_140262.1:2830570-2882704 GCF_949987555.1 Borostomias antarcticus
CAGCCCTACTGGCTGTGTGACAGAGTGGGCTGTTACAATACAGTCTTTGTCCAGAAATAGAGATATAAAAAAAAAATAGAAACATAAAACTGAGATTTATGATTTGGGCTGTACTTACGCATAGAAGTGCATGGCTAGAAAGCATGACAGATGTAGCTTTGTCTGGTTTCCTGTTCCCATAAGAAACACTGTGGCATTGGTGTTGTGACATTAGTAGTGGTGGGCAGAGATGGAATGTGGAGTCGGAAAATATATTTGTTCAATTTCAATAATTTATGTAGAATTAAGAGGGGGTGGGGGGTAAATAAATAATTGGAGGGATGGGGGGGGGGGGGGGGGGGGGGGCGCAAATTCATGTTTTTCAGAAGTTGAAGGGGGCATGTCCCCTCTGCCCCGCCTCCAGCGTTTGTGTGCCTGTGTGGCATATGTACAGCATCAAAAAACATACAGAAAATAGGTGAACGAATAGTAGCCTAGTTTATGGCACAATGTCTAATATCCTTGTAGATCAAATAATCTTTTTTTAACTATTTTTTTAATATTTTTTTTTATACAATATCAAAATAACAACAATGACAACAACAAAAGAACACAATCATCACAAAGGACAAACAAAAAGCAGACAAGCAGTACACCATAGCCTACAATATGACAATATGACATACACATATATACTGTGCACACATACACATGTAGGCCTATACATACACAAACATATTCACATACACTTTATCTTTATTTTTATATATTTTTGTTGTTGTCAAAGGACCATGCTGCGCATATGTGCACCCAGCCACTACAGCACACCCACCTCCACCCATCCCGACAGTGAAGGGTCAGAGCTGCGTGTTCAGAGTTCCTACCCGGACCCAACCCCGCTGGGTGAGCTTTGCTGATCAAATCATCTTGATAAGAAAATCTGTAACATATTTACGAAACCTTTAATACAGAAGGTGTAATACAGACCGATAGGCCTATAAGCCAATCTGTGGAGAAGAACATCAACCTCATCTTTGACCTTCTAAGGTCTTGTATTACCTCACCAACAGTCCAACACTCCAGTAAAGTACATGGAAGTATTAGTACCATTCAGTAACAATTTATCAGTCATGGGAAAGGGTTGGTGGTGGTTTATAGGTGGACGTGAGTTAATGTGTAGGCTTATAACTGAGCGACTGAGGAATGTGTCAGTGGAAGCTGCTGCACAGCCTTCATTGTTGACCTTGGATGAATGGACGCCATTATCACTTTAGCGGCAGTTGATAAATTAATGAGAAGACAGTGTTTGCGTTGATACTGTATCTTTCTGTGCTCTTTTTTCCCCTTCCCCAGCCAAGTCGATGACTCGCGAGTGACACACAGCCTACGAAGCCAGGCTAATGAACGAGCGTCAGTTAGTGCGCGAGCCTGCAGTGCCATTAACGTGCGGTTATAAATCTGAGACCACCACGGTGACGCTGTCCGGTGGGCCCCCCTTTTACCCGCTATCTGCCTAATCAGCGCGAGGAGAAGTAAATGTTAAATTGGCCGTGAGGTCGTTAGTTTGGAAAGATAGCAAACAGTGGCTCATCTGGCTGGTGTGCTGAGGCACAAAACTGCTTTTTTAACTTCTGAATTTAGGGTCATTATCTAAGGGAGATATGACCCTTGCTTCAGTCATTTGAACAGTTATGGCTGATGTCATTTAGATGCATGGACAGATTAGGTGAGGAAAGGGACCACAAAGCCCCCCCCCCCCCCTCACCCATCTTGAAAATGTGGGAGATTAGATATGTCTCCAATAGGCCTGCATTAGATAGAGAAACAACATAAGTGCTCACTAACTTGTGATTTTGAAAATATATTCAGAATTATTACCCTATGGCTTCACAATGCCACCGTTGACCACCAATATCCTCAACTCAAACAGTGCAAGGCTCTCAGAATCATATCATACAATCTGTCCTGTTAGAGCAGAGATATCATCTGGAACTCTATCAAACAGTCCTCTGAATGGGATTGTTTATGTAGGCTGACTCCAACACTTTAATCATGACCAGTTAAAAGGGAACAAACAACCATTAAGCACGAGCTAAGGCTCCCTTTTATCATCACGGCCCAGAGTGAATGGAATGGAGCCTCCAGATAGGAGCTCACACAATTTAAACTGATATCATTCTAGAATGATCATTCACACTACAGGGCTTTTAATGTGAGCCTGACTACTAACAGGCCAGATGAGTGAGAACATGTTTTCAATTAAACAATTACATCAATGCTGATGGCCCCAACCTGTGTAACCCTCTTAGTGATTGAGTCAATATTAGGCCCTGAGTTGTCACAGAAACCACTTCCTCTGTGGCTAAAAGGCAGCATTTAGAGATTAATTCTCTCAAAACATTAATTCAATGGATCAGGTGCCATTGGAGGCAATGGAAATGTGACTGAGACTCTAGATTCCTCTGGCAACTATGGAGATATCACTCAGAGATTTAGTGTGCACTCAAGTGTGCTATTTGCTTTTCAATTAGGCCATATCCAAATGGAGATAGGACGTTTTAAAAGTATTCACCTGCTACTTAAATGACTACAAGATTTTCTGCCTGACCATCCAATTTAGATAGCTCCATAAAAAACGATTACTTGCTCAAACAAGGGGACTGACAGAATAACAAGCAGAGATAATAAATAGTTTGTCCCAAATGTAGCAAATGACGGGCCAATTCAGGACAGAAGGGATGAGTGATTTCTAGGGATAGAGACTTCTTGCATAGAAACACTTGACACAGTGAGGACACACACACACACACACACACACACACACACACACACACACACACACACACACACACACACACACACACACACAAATACACCCCACCCCCCCACACACACACACACAAATACACCCGCACTCACCCACCCACTCTCTCTCTATCTCTCTCTCTCGCTCTGCCTCCCTCCTCTCTTAATGACACTGAATTTCCATGATCACAATACACACTGTTCTAATTGTGCTTACTTTACGCACAAATTGGTCATGTTTTTAATCCCAAGTCAACTTCAATTAATCAAGTAATACAAACAGACATACTGTACAGGTCAACTGCACCTCAGTGCTGCTTGAGTTCAGTAGGTCTAATATACTGCCAGCAAGAGTTGCTGTGAAGAAAACGATCATTTTCACAGACTGTATCGCCTAAAGCTGGGACGCTTCTCAAAGATGGGCCTTCATCTAAGTTACCGTCCCTGGCACTTTGGAACTGCGGGGGCTATCAAGTGAATAGTTCACCTATATCCATCGGCCAACGTGTGTACTCTCTCTCTCAATGTTGGTTTTACTGAGCACAATTTGTGAACCATTACACAATACAGGTAAGATCAATGAGCATTCTATTGGTTTTGGGACTGGTCTTGTATGTCTAAGGCCGTTGAACTCGATGAGTGACCATACAGCCGAAATATTTATCACACACTCTCAGGACTAAATCATCTAGGTTTCGTGCAATCATTAGCTAACATACTGCTTACTGAAAACTCTCCACTGTTAGTCTTTCTGCTAAATGATAACCTATTTGAAGAAGATTCCGCTGATAGGAGCCAAAGACAAGAACAAGGCTGTGTTGTAATTGAGGCCATGGATGCGACATTACGCAGGACACTACGTGGAAACAACTGGGTGAGTGCATAGTAGGCCAACAATTTACAGCCAGCTACAGGTAGCATCTAACACATCCAACACATAAATGAGCAAACCTCTGTACCTCTGTCTGTCCACATTTTACTCTGACACCATTGGCCTGAGAGCATTCATAATTGGCACGGGTACCAGCAGGGTCCCGGGCAGACGGTGATGGGCTGGATTTTTAATTAATTTACATTTTGGCTAATTTTAACATAAAATACTGCTCTGGAGCGCCGTTGTTTCACAGTCCGAGCTCCGATGCAAAAGGAACGCAGCATATGCATGCATAATGCAATGCATGCTGGGAACTGGAGTCACAATGCTATTAAATCGTAACACCACAGTGAGTGTAAATGAGTTGTTGAACAATGAAATTGAGTTGTAAGAGTTTATTAGGTTCTAGATTTGTATGAAGGGAAGTGCTGAAGTAAATGCCTTGAAGACCATTTAGCATGAGCAAGGGTAAAAAAAAGTAGGCTATAAATCGTCTGGATGATCCATATTCCTATGTTGTCAATTGACACCTGACACCATAATTGTCACTTTCTGCCAACAGTTCCACTCTGTCCACAAAACTTTATTGCTGTTTACAAACACAAAAAGCTATATCCACATCTGGCTCATTCCGTTAATTTGATGGCTCCAAGCTGTAACACGCACATCAAATAGGCTGCTTGCTGTCACATTCACTTTGGGACTTCTACTCCACTCCAACTTTGATTTTTAGCCCTTTATTCGCCAGGAAAAAAACACAAGAGGAACAGTATTTTGTAACCAAGAGCTGCAGAGTTGTGTGGTTAAGTCCACATGGGGTCTCATTACGCATTTTATGTGCTAAGACTATAATGCTAACACTTCGGACAAGGCTATTTTTTAAACTGGGTGTTTTTCTATGCTGTTGAACAATTTTAGAAACTCTTCACAACTCTTTCAGTGTTGTCTTGTGGACAGGAACACCAGAGTTTGGGCTTGTTTTAGGCTACTAGCTATTCCTGTTTACATAGAATGTCATCTGCTATAGGCCTAATGAGAACCGCGTGGATTCAACCACACAACTGCTCTCGGGTGTTAATTCCTCTTGTGTTTTTTCCCCAGGTGAATAAAGGGCTAAAAATCAAAGTTGGAGTGGAGCAGAAGTCCGGAATTGAATGTGACAGCGATCATTTGCTCTTGACAGCATGTTACAGCCTCGTTACCAAGGCACCATGAACAGAATAAGCCAGCAGCCTAGGCAGGTGTTTTTGCATTTTTGAGTTTTTTTTTAAAGAACGAAGGAGGAAAAACCCCTGTTTTAAAAATATCCATAGCCTACTTGTGGACAAGACCTTCATCTTTCACAGAAAATGTTGACACACCTTGCTACAAAATCTTGGGTCATGAACTCAAATAATAGGCTACTAGGGAATTAACACCATTGATTCATATACGAAATCAGTCAATTTAATATAATCTATATGAACACATCTTGTTTATCACTAAATATAGTTTATTGATATTCTGAACGATAAACCTTGGAATAATCGTTAAACTGAACTGAATTAAATTGAATCAGCAGGATTGAGTGTCTAACAAAAAATTACATCAGCTCGACTTGCTAGGCTACAGTAGGTTAGCCTACTTTGGACCATGGACGTTGATCAACCAATGCACTAAAGTATAGACTACGGCACCATGGTTGCTCAAACATATCTAGGCCTAGGCTACTCAATTAGGCTAATGAACACAACAATACGAAATAAAGAGGTAGGCCTACATTATTTACAAATGAAAATATTTCCGCAAATCTGCAAAGGCAACAGATTTCACAGAGTTCACACCTGCAGGCGGGTTGCCCACATTGCCTAATCACCCATTTCAAATGGTCTCATGTTTGAGGATTCAAGGGGAAATCAATTTCCTCCTCAATATCCAACTCCTGGTCCGTGTCGTCTGAAATGTCCGACTCTATATCCCCCTGTGACAGCGGCGAGGACGAGCACTGTGACCGGCTGTGCGTCTGCGCCATCTCCGCGCACCTCTGGTCCGAGCTGGTGCCGGACTCAGACGCACCATCGCACTTCCTCACTGCGCCGTCCTCCTCCAGATCGCGCTTACTGCCCTGGGGGTTTTCCTGCCAGAATCAAAACGACAAAGCTCAATTAGACAAATAGGATATTCTCTGATTTATGTTTTTGCAGCAGTTTGGACTAGTAATAACTGCCCACTCTCATGGGTCTAGCGGTGCCCATTTCCCAACCCATGATCAAAGCGGAAATTAGTTCTTCTAGAACTAGGCCTCACTCTTAAACATATGAACACCAATATCCTATGACAGGCAGTGAAATTCCTCATGGCATAGCCTACCTGTTTGAGTCTCCGCCACTTGGCTCTTCGATTTTGGAACCACGTTTTCACCTGCAAAACAACGGAGGCCTAAATTAGACTACTTAGGTGAGGCGGTGTTTTTGATACTGCCTGGGTTACCTTAAGAATGCATTAAGTAGGCTATGTTAGTTCTAAGTCATTTAGCCTCGGTGCATAAGAAAATCAAGTAAAAGAACAACGAACAAAATAAAACAAATGATTTTGAGTCTACTAATAATTCATATTGTAGCCTACACATTTATAATATAGGCTAAATCATAATTCTAATCTCGTGGTATTGCATAGCCTAAGCGCTTACCTGTCTTTCACTCAGCTGTAACATTTTGGCCAAACGTTTTCGTTCTGGTGGAGAGAGATACTTCTGCGTTTCGAACTTCTTCTCCAACTCTATCGTCTGATCGTTAGAGAAGCGCACTTGTCCCCCTTTTCTTTTATGTAAGGGTCGTTGAATAAATGGGGTCCATAAAAGGGGTTTACCTTTGAAAATATAGAAAATACAGAATGAATGTCAATGATTAAGCTTCAAAGATTATTCAAGCATCAATAGGCCTACATAGGGTATCAATAAATAGAATAGGACAATGCAACGCATGCGTCAGAGAGGAGACATAACTCACAATTATTTTGCTAAAGCTGTTTGATTCGTTTTTCCTATTGACGCATTAAAGATCATCTGTGTCAGTTTGTTGCATACATCCTCAGCTTTTAAGGAAGGCCGTGAGAGAGCGAGAGACAATGGCAAAATATCCGTCCATGTGTTTCCTGAGACTTTATCTGATGAGAGAGGGGCCTTAACATTAACGCCCTAGCCACTGTCAACACTTCACTAAACTGCAATTGTTGCATTTCGTTTCTAAATCTAATTATTTCTTTTATCAGTAGTCTAATCGAATGACAACTGGATAATGTCCTGAATTAACAAAATCCATAGATTAAGTAAGATGATGATGATCAAATTACAAGGATTCATTGGGTCTAAAAAGAAAAGAAAAAAGTAATAGGCTAAAAACATTATGTAATAACTTAATCCTAAACTACATTAGGCTATTAAAAACTATAGCCTAATCATTTTGCTCTAGGCTATATGTCTTTAAAATCTAGATTCTTTAAAATACTTTAGCATAAAGAAAATTCACTCATTATTGAACAAAATCACCCTGGAGGGTGGATGAAAAATAGGCTACAGTGGAAAAAAAGTTAATAAGTGCATATTTCATGTATGTATGGTAGGTTTTTGCGTCCACAAAGTCACATCCCACACAGAGGAAGTGAACAATATCTGAAAAACGGATCCCGGCTATCAGAAGTCGAGTGTTTCCTGAATATGGCTGTATTGAGGATGTCGATAAAATAATCAGCATCGTGCACGACTCCCGAGGAAGCGTCTGCCTGAGGCGGGCAGGAAAACATTTAACAGCTTCTGAAACCAGATTTACTCCTATCGAGAGCTCAAGGTTTCCTGTATGAACGGAAAGGGTCAGGCTTGCTGAACAGAGACAGTTAACCCCAGACCGACACTTAACTGCTGAAATAACAAGTGATTTAGGGGCATTCTTAGTCACTGGACTTCTGATGTTTGGAACAATGGCTTTTCTAAAGTCAAGGCCGTTCAAGTCATCCAACTACGTTTGTGTTATTGTACAAATATGTCCGTCAAAATAACCAACCATGCATGGCCAAGAGTGATAGGCTACAGCATGTGTACAGCATTTGTTTCATTTACATACAGGCTACTGTAAATAAACGTTTACAATGGTGGAATCATAATCCAGTAACTGCAAGGCTGAATTCTAAATGTTCAATTTCCTCTCCTATTTTCACAAAGCCTATACGGTTTAAGCCTATTATTGAGATATTATCACGGAACCAACAGTAACTGTTAGCAACAAAGTATTGTTAGAGACATCGAACTAATTCTGATGAAATGCGCAATGTTGGACTTACCCAGAGGGTCGTGTCTGAGCAGCGCATGAGTGTAGTCCCCCATGGACCGGTGGAACGGGTAGATGGAGCTGGTGAAAGCTCCCGAGGCGTATGTGGCCGTCAGCGCGGCGTGGTGCGAGAGGGCAGGGTGGATCGGCGTCGGCTCATAGATGGGGGTCCTGTATGGGGACACCAGACTGGTGAAGGACGAGTTTGGAGACGGGAGAGTTGGCGTAGGGACCATCGTAGAAGACGCCGGTGCACCGTTTCTACCCAGAATGTCTTCAATGTAGAAAGGAGTCGGATGAACGGGCTGGATGGGGGTCGGTGCGTAAAGAGGAACACTGCCCGCAGAGGCAGTCGCTGCGTGCTGGTATTGCATGGTTACAGGCCTATAGGCGATGTCGCGTAATGCTGCTAAAATACACTATAATATGTCGTTACTTAATCTAGTTCTCAGGTTATATCTGAGGAGGCGTTGAAGGTGCGTCTCTGTCCATGGGGTATCCTGGTCAGTTGGCGATCCAGGCAGCAGTTTAGGCTGCTTCATATCGCGGCTCTGAGAGGGAGGAGATAACAGAGCAGACAACTTCCTGCAGGTATCACACACATTCTGATTGGTCCCCAGTTGTGCGGCCTTATAATTAGATAGGGGCCTAACTTGAGTTTTACTGCCCCTGTATCAAATAGGCTAAGGCCTACATGTCAACTGTAATAATATGTTTGTTGTCCTAAGCGACAATACAGTCTTCAATAGCCTATACCCCCCCCCCCAAAAAAAAAAACTAACCCTAACCCCTTTTGTCCCCTTTACGCATGGATGCATCTAAAATATTAGGTGTACTCTAATTCAGTTGAGTCACATTAGGCTATCATTTGGTTGGCAATTGTCTTGCAGAATGACATTGTGACTGTGATGCATCAGGTTTGTATGTTATCACATAATTAACATCAGCCTACAATGTAACCAGTGATGAACTCATGGATTGAATAATTAAAGTTATCTTGAATGTGATTAGCTGTCTTATCATATGAACGATATAAAAGTTAGTGGCTTTAATAGTTTACCAAGTACATGATTATTCCTGTATCATTTCCTCGTCAATGTTAAACAGTAGCCTAAATAATAGGTCAACTGCTAGGCTACTTCTCTAATGTTTCAGTGTGATCACCCCAATCACACGTTGTCTGAGGCGATGTGCTCCCTCAATGTCAAACGCTGAATATTCTACAGAACATCCACTGTAAAATAAGTAAAATAGCAAAGTAAGAAAAGAAAAAATAATAGAATGAAAAAACGGAAGAAACAAAACACATTTAGACAATAATTTGCCTTTTACGCACGGGTTCGATTTTCTTGAGCGTCGATGCCCCAGATAAAAGGGAACTTTCTAACGGTTGTAATTTAGATTACAGGGTCTAACGAATAAACATTGATACGAGAAGGTGGGAGACATAGGCCTATAGCCTCACATGAAAGACAAATCAGTAAATGGCTAATATTTGTACTTTGACAATCATTGCAGTAAATTGATCCGCCTGCTCCTCTGGCGTCGAACCCCTATCCAAACGTCTGATAAATAGGAGAACGCTGGTTATCGCTTGTCTAATGCCATCGAGCGCCTAGGTGACACTGTTGGCGCCATACATGGCCTATAGTCTAGAGGTTTTGTATAGGCTACAATATCATGGAGAGAATAATATTTGTAATTTGGGGTAACCTAGTTATTATGCATTAATTTAGTCCGTTGACATACAAGACTTGGGCTACTCACTATGTGGGGCATTGGTATTATCAATATGCACATTTTAACTAAGATTGCACTTATCTAGATTAGGCTCTATGACTAATACACCATCAACTCTTGGGTCATTAGGAAACGATTTGGAGAACAAAGCTAAGGCAGGAAATCAAACTGATAGGCCTATCATGTCACAGTGTCTTAACTGTGACTCCCTTCATACTATTGATCTATTCTTTAACATATCACTGGGGGAATCGGTTTATAGATTTTAGATGATCAAGACGTCAATGTCTCACCCAGTCTATCTGGGGCACTATGAGTAGGCCTCTCTAGCCTATGTTGTGATGCTACACCGTGTCTGTGAATAGACGTTATTACTGATGACACATCGTTTCATCAGTCACACCTCCTTTTTAAATCATGAAATTGTATTTTTTTTAGCCTACATTTACTTACCTGTGCACTTTTTTGTGCACTTTTTTCATGCCAGGCTAGGCCTCGGAGGATCTTTGCTGCCATCTGCTGGATGACAGGCATTACGACACTTTACTGACAAGCAGTAGCATATCTTCATTATTTGATTACACAATACTAATAACTCAGGACGCAGACTATTGGTTACCTACAAAATATGCTCAGTTAGGCGATATGATCAGAGATTTGTATACTGTTCAGATTGCCAAACTAATTATCATCCAATAAAATAGGATCAGGAAGAGGCTACTGGAGAACATGGGAAGGAAAACAAAAACAAAAACACACCATAATATCAAACAGCTCATTAAAAATCTCATTAGTGATGATATCAAACCACACAACACAGATTATAGGTTCACAGTGTGCCGGTGAGGTTTGATTTGCTAAGAACCTATGTGTGCTGCTTTCAATTATCTCCCCCCGTGCACAAGCATTGTTGCAGAGATATGTTTCCGCCCACCGGCAGAGGCTTTTGGTTGGTTTACAATGGTTCCGCCCTCCTTCATCGTCTGAACTGACAGCTGACCGGCGCCATCATGTATCGCTCTCTGAGAAACGTCCAGCGATTCAACTGCAACCTCCTGGCGTTGCATACAAACATCACCAAACACAGCTCTGCAATACGCACAATCGCAACATCCACAAGAATGGTAAGTGATCTGCGTTTTGAAACTAGGAGTGATGTCTCCGAGCCTACTGGAGGCCCACAAATGACCTTAATAGCCAAGCTAGATAAATAAATAGTTGGTTATCGAGCCAACTAACTGTCAACTAACGTGGCATGAAACGTTCTGCCAAGGTTGCGAATTAAACATTTGCGACAACTAAACAGATCAATGTATTTGGGATGCAGCTTGGCTAGCTAACGCATTAGCTTGTCCGATTGTATTGATAGTGTAGCATGCAGAGAAGGTCAAAGTCAGTTTACAATTCAAGCTAGCTAAGATCACCTTTAGGCAAGGCAAGTTGATTTATATAGCACATTTCAGCCACAGGGCAATTCAAGGTGCTTTACATGAGACATTAAAAGCATTAAAACAAAAAGCAAGACATTATAGACATTTAAAACAAAAGGCAGGACAAATTAAAAGCATTAAAACAAAAAGCAAGTCATTATAGACATTTGAACAAAAAGCAGGACAAATAGAATACAGGAATAAAAGTTACAGTGCAGTATACTGATAAACATAGCTCCTCTTGGAAAGCAGTGGCAAAAAGAAAAGTCTTCAGGCTTGTTTTAAAAGAACCGAGAGTTGCAGCAGACCTGCAGTTTTCTGGAAGTTTGTTCCAGAAAACAAACTGGCTGTGCTGTCAGACAGCACAGCCGAGCCTATACTGTCAACAACTGTTGAGTTATAGTCCGGCTCTGTTGTTTTTGATTCAACTCCTACACTTTTGAAAGCCACACTGTGTGGGAAATGTAGCTAGAGAACATTAGAAAAGATTTCTTGATTTCTGCTTTATTTGAATCAATATAGAATTGTATTTTGTGCCTTTCTCAATAGTGGACTGTTTTGATTGTGTGTGTGTTCTCTGCAGGCCAGCTCAGAGTACAGAATTGAGAGGGACTCGTTCGGAGAGCTCAAGGTGCCAGTAGACAAATACTATGGCGCTCAGACTGTCAGGTCCACCATGAACTTCAAGATTGGAGGGCCCTCAGAGAGGATGCCAGTAAGTCCAGATTTGAGATGACCTCACCCAACAAATATAACTTGTTGACCTTGGTAACAATCTATATTCATGTGTAGGATACATTATATTTTTTGTGCCTGCTTCTCGGAATGAATTGTATTTCCAAAGATAATAGAGACGCAAACACCTCTCTTTTGTATCATGTTTGTTCAGATTCAGGTGATCAAAGCGTTTGGCATCCTGAAGAGGGCAGCTGCGGAGGTGAACCAGGACTATGGCCTGGACCCAAAGATCGCCGCCGCCATCGTCGCTGCCGCCGATGAGGTATCACGCTGGTTTCAGAACAAACATTTACCGACTCAGAGAAAAAAAAACATTCGGCTAAACAAAGACGGACACAGGCTAGGGGGGGTTAAAGTGCATGACTTGGTTTTCTGACTTAAATCAAAGGATTAGTGACTCGGAACGTTTCTGTGTAGCATACCAGTTAGACTTGGGTGAGTTTCTCTCTCTCTCTTTCTCTTTATCTCAACCGGATAACGTCCAGACCTGTGACTCACTCTGTGACTCTGACCCGTCATGGTTTTGCTTCCCTGCAGGTGACGGCTGGTAAGCTGGACGACCACTTCCCCCTGGTAGTGTGGCAGACCGGGTCAGGAACACAGACCAACATGAATGTCAACGAGGTCATCAGCAACAGAGCCATCGAGATGATGGGGGGCCAGCTGGGCAGCAAGGACCCCGTCCACCCCAACGATCACGTCAACAAGAGCCAGGTAAACAAGTCCACAGAAGCAATAACAACAACTGTAGCACTCTCTCTCTCTCCCTCCCTCTCTCTCTCTCGCTCTCTCGCTCTCTCGCTCTCTCGCTCTCTCGCTCACTCGCTCACTCGCTCATAGCTCACTCACTCACTCACTCACTCAACTCACTCACTCACTCTCTCACTCTCTCACTCTCTCACTCTCTCTCTCTCTCACTCTCTCACTCACTCTCTCTCTCTCTCTCTCTCTCTCTCTCTCTCTCTCTCTCTCAACCTGTGTCATAAAGAGAATCCAGTGACTTGTTTTCAGAGTGATGAAGATGTTTGGGGTGTCAGATCTCAGATCATTTACATTATCAGCTGGGTCTCCCTCAGTCACACGTGTGCAGTGCCGTCCAGTAGTAATCGTAGCCTGCCGTGTTGTCCCGCTGTGTGCTTTTTGAACGTTTCCGAATCCTTTTCAGGTCTGAATGTTGAACCTTGCGTGTGTGTGTGTCTGCAGAGCTCCAACGACACGTTCCCCACCGCCATGCACATCGCCGCCGCCATGGAGGTCCACGAGGTGCTGCTCCCCGGCCTGCAGGCGCTCCACGACGCCCTGGCCGCCAAGTCTGCGGAGTTCAAGGACATCATCAAGATCGGACGCACACACACCCAGGACGCCGTGCCCCTCTCTCTGGGACAGGTACAACACCTAATAATAATAATAATAATAAAAATACAAATAAGAATACATTTTATTTATAACGTCCTTTCCATTCGAAAATCTCAGAGTGCTACAGTTTTAAAAGCATAACACAACAGAAACACAACAGAAAAAAGCACAACATAATTTTAACAGTGAAAGGCCTTTTTTTTTAAGAGGTCGGTTTTCAGGCCTGCTCTGTGTCCGAGCTCTGTGCCGAGTCCGTGCTCTGTGCTGCCCTCAGCTGGACGCGGAGGCTGTTCCACGGCCGCGCCCCGGCCGAGCAGAAAGCTCAGTCTCCCATGGTGCACAGCCTGGTGGGACGTGGAGGAGCAGGCTGTCTGCTGCAGTGTCCAGTCTTGACCTAGAACTTACCATACCATAATATACAATACCATAATACGGCCTAAACATAATTGTACACAAAAATCAAGCATATAGACACACGGTCAGGGGAGCGGTGAGTGTGCAGCTGATCCAAGATCAGTCCTGCGGTGAAAGAAAGGCTGCCTGTCTGTGTCTCTCTCCTCTTTTTCCAATCATGTTTGTGTGTGTGTGTGTAGGAGTTTGGTGGGTACGTCCAGCAGGTGAAGTACAGCATAGCGCGGGTGAAGTCGGCCATGCCCAGGGTGTACGAGCTGGCGGCGGGCGGCACGGCCGTGGGCACCGGCCTCAACACGCGCATCGGCTTCGCCGAGAAGGTGGCGGCCACCGTCTGCTCGCTCACAGGTACGACGGAGATCGCCACCGACGCGTCTCAACTCTCTCCTTCTGGCAGGACGACAGGAATGCTATAGATGTGTCATAACTGAATTACTTTCTTTTAAAGGGAATACTTTCGCCAGATAGTCCTCTCAGCTGTGTTTCTGTCATTGCGAGGCACGCGCGCGTCCAAAGAGACTCGTTTTACGCACGAATGCCCGCAGGTGACCTTACGTGTTGACAGCGGGTCTCCTCGCCTCGCCTCCAGGGTTGCCGTTCGTCACCGCCCCCAACAAGTTCGAGGCGCTGGCGGCCCACGACGCGCTGGTGGAGCTGAGCGGGGCGCTGAACACGGTGGCGTGCAGCATGATGAAGATCGCCAACGACATCCGCTTCCTGGGGTCCGGGCCCCGCTCCGGCCTGGGAGAGCTCATCCTGCCCGAGAACGAACCCGGGAGCAGCATCATGCCCGGTCAGTGGAGTACGGTCAGGTGTAGAGCGATGAGTCACGTCAGGTCAGTAGAGTACGGTCAGGTGTAGAGCGATGAGTCATGCCAGGTCAGTAGAGTACGGTCAGGTGTAGAGCGATGAGTCATGCCAGGTCAGTAGAGTACGGTCAGGTGTAGAGCGATGAGTCATGTCAGGTCAGTAGAGTACGGTCAGGTGTAGAGCGATGAGTCATGCCAGGTCAGTGGAGTACGGTCAGGTGTAGAGCGATGAGTCATGCCAGGTCAGTAGAGTACGGTCAGGTGTAGAGCGATGAGTCATGTCAGGTCAGTGGAGTACGGTCAGGTGTAGAGCGATGAGTCATGCCAGGTCAGTGGAGTACGGTCAGGTGTAGAGCGATGAGTCATGTCAGGTCAGTAGAGTACGGTCCGGTGTAGAGCGATGAGTCATGTCAGGTCAGTAGAGTACGGTCCGGTGTAGAGCGATGAGTCATGTCAGGTCAGTAGAGTACGGTCAGGTGTAGAGCGGTCAGGTGTAGAGCGATGAGTCATGCCAGGTCAGTAGAGTACGGTCAGGTGTAGAGTGATGAGTCACGTCAGGTCAGTAGAGTACGGTCAGCTGTAGAGCGATGAGTCACGTCAGGTCAGTAGAGTACGGTCAGGTGTAGAGCGATGAGTCACGTCAGGTCAGTGGAGTACGGTCAGGTATAGAGCGATGAGTCAGGTCAGTAGAGTACGGTCAGCTGTAGAGCGATGAGTCATGCCAGGTCAGTGGAGTAACAGACAGAGCCATGGGTAAAGCTAAGTAGAAATCTTTCATCTTGATCTGTCACGCCACCCACCAAACGAATCAAAACACACCGTCTCTTTTTACTCGCCCGTCGAAAAACAGTGCCTTGAGCGAGCTACAGTGGTTATCCTACTAGCGTTGCTGCTTCTGGTTAGAAGGATCCTGGGTATTATCGGCGAAGAGAAGCAGCGTGAGTGTTCGGCTCCAGCTGCTAGAGATCATCTCAGGTTTCAGGCCTTATTTTTGGGCTGAGCCCTTCGTCTGCTCCCTGACCTACCAGCCCTCCTCTCAATATACACTGGAGAGGCAGACCGTGTAACATCACGTGCTATATTCCTGTAGGATTTTATTTGGTTAGGGGGGGGGGGGGGGGGGGGGTTAAATAGTGTCATGCTAGATGTGCATACTAGATGTGCTTTGTGTAATAGTGTCATACTAGATGTACATACTAGTCATACTAGATGTGCATTGAGCTTAAAATAGCTTAAAGTTATCACTTAAATGTAGGACTTTCATTCAGGATACATAAAGACAATCTCTCTCAGATCCATGTGCTGTTCTCCATAGGTGTACCTGGTCCTGCGGTCATTAGGATAGATGGAGCGCTGTCTGTAGCTGTACCCTTATTGCATGCAGACCTACGCTGTTAACTTACGTTTGCTCCACCCAGGAAAGGTGAACCCCACTCAGTGTGAGGCCATGACCATGGTGGCAGCCCAGGTGATGGGTAACAACGTTGCCGTGACCGTCGGAGGCAGCAACGGACACTTTGAGCTCAACGTCTTCAAACCAATGATGGTAAAGTGTGTGTTGTGCGTGTGTGTGCGTGTGTGTGTGTGTGTGCGCGCGTGTGCGCGCGTGTGTGCGCGCGTGTGTGTGCGCGTGTGTGTGTGCGTGTGTGTGTGTGCGCGTGTGATCCTTGAGCAATAACTGTCTGGCTTATTTAGATGATATAGAAACCGACAACTGAAAAGGATTGCCTGGTTTCTGCAAGGACATTTCCAGATCCTGGTTGTACTGCACAACATCTGTCGTTGAATATTTCAAGCTTTTATCTCTATTTAATTTGGGCTTGTGCGCTGGGAACTTGAATAATTGAGTGTATTTGTTTCTGGTTGTTGTCTTCTGAAATATTCATGGATCATCCCAGGGAGTGACAGACTGACTGTCCTCGATTGCTTCTGCCTGGCTGGGAAAGCACACAAGCACAGTGTTGGTTCTTCAGCGTAGTCAAAATGCCCTCCTCCCCTCCAACGCTTCAACTGAAGATTGTAGTGAAGCGGAGCGTTGAACTGTTTGCAGTTGATAGATATTTGATGATGTTTCGCTAAATGGTTAAGGAGTAACATGGTGATTGGTCACACTTTCTACAGTAGGTTTTTATAGGCTTATTTGCACAAGAGGGCTTTGAAGAAACACAACGAAAGTATTAAATATGTCTGTTCTTTAGTTTTGGAGAACTAGACATTTTATCGTTCCTATTTTCAACCGGTTGAGAATGTTCTCTACTGAGTCACGCCAGGATAATCATTCCCTTATCATTTAATTTAGCTAACACTAGCTAGCTAGCTAATTTGCTTTCATAAGGTGACGATATCGATAACGTTAGCTAGTTTGCTTTCAAAAGGAGTTGTGCTTTTATCTTAGCTAGCAAAGATTATTATTGGATAAGTTGGCATCATTCTGTACCTTAGCTTAGATATACTAAGTTAGTTAGCTTGTGGTATCATTGAGGTAGCTATGGTAACAAACAACAGCGTTTGGAGGGTGGGGTCATGTGACAGTTCTCATGACCACGCCCACACAGTTTGGGTGAACTTTTTTCAGTGGGAAATCTAGGCTTAGATAGATACATTTAAAGCAGAAATCATTGATTTATTTACAGCTAGATGCCAGTAAGAGACTTGTTTATAAACACAAGGCTGAAACGTACATATATTATATACGTTTAAGTCACGGGGGCGGAGCAAAGGCATGAGCTGGCTATTGACAACACAGGCCGAAATGCTAGAATAACAGACGTGGCGACCGGTAGGGATGAGTCATTGAAGTAGGACGCTATTAGGATGCTATGGCTCAGTGAAACAAATCAGGTGGTTGTAATTAGTTTTGACAATGTGGATACAATCGATTAGCGCAGCTTTAAATGACGGAATAATACCAAATAAATTAATCACTTGTTTTGTTTTTGCCTAAAGACAATTAGGAAGTGTCACATTCACCCACCATGTTACTCCGGCTTCAGGCCTGTTTTGCTGCTCTCATTTGGGTTTGATCCCCAGTCCTCAACGTTCGTCACCCCTCCTCTTCCTCCCTCTAACAGATCAAGAACGTGCTGAACTCCGCCAGGCTGCTGGGCGACGCCTCCGTCTCCTTCACCAACAACTGCGTGGTGGGCATCGAGGCCAACAGGGAGAGGATCAACAAGCTGATGAACGAGTCCCTGATGCTGGTCACGGCCCTCAACCCTCACATCGGTACGACGCTGTACACGCTCCTCGCCACCGGAGGGCAGACACGCGCAGCTCCTAAATTAGCACACAAAAAAACCCTGCGAGATTCACTCTCCTTGTGTCCCAAGATACCCTGAGAAATTCATAGTGATCATCGTCAGGATCGGCTGGTCTGTCTGTACCTACTGCCTTAGCCTCTCCCTTCCCTCCGGGTATACAGTCGGGTATACAATATACCTCGGCTTGCGCGACCTGAAGACGGTGCGTTAACATGAATCCAGCTCTCTATATAAGTGTCTGCAGTGAGGGGATGTGATCCGTCACACCCCGCCTCTGAGGGGATGTGATCCGTCACACCCCGGCTCTGTGTCCTTGGTGAGGTGAGGCAGGGAGGGGAGCCAGCCGCGCCTCTTCTGGGGGCGCAGGGGGCCAACTAGCAGGCTGCTGATCGATGGTACCTTTCAGACTTGCAAATGCGCCCCCCACCCGACAGATAGATGGGAAACGCGGGCCGTGTTTGAATACTCTGAAGATCCTTCCTTCCTTCCTTTGAGTAACGGCCGATCGGTCTCGGCTGGGTCGGTGACGTCCGCGGGGCGATGTAGGCTCTGGTCTGTCTGGTCACGTAGGGTCACAAAGATGCCCTCGCGGAAGGAAGGCGAGAAAGAGAGAAGGGATGCTTTTGCTTATTTCAAATAGTTTTATTCGAGCGTTCAAACAGGCCTTCGTCCTACTCTCCCAACTAGCAGTCTGCTTTACAGACAGGGCCCCGCCCACTGGCTCAGTTTGCTCGCAGTCTCGTTTTAGTCTCGTGTAAGAGCGTTTACTGTATCTGATCCTGTCATGTCGTCTGTGTCCTCCAGGCTATGACAAAGCTGCTACTATTGCCAAGACTGCCCACAAGGAGGGCTCAACGCTAAAGGCGATGGCTGTCAAGCTGGGCTACCTGACGGAGGAGGAGTTTGATCAGTGGGTGAAGCCCCATGAGATGCTGGGCCCCAAATAGACACTACAGATTATCAAAAGGAATATATGTCTTATGTCTTTGTAAGAAAAAATAAAATACTATTTTTTGTTGTTGTTGAAACGTTACTTTTGTTGTCGGTTTTTGACCCTATGTTTCTCAATTTAAATGTATAGAAGCATTTGAGAAAGGTGGTTTATGATGTTTTCCTTTTTTTGAGAGGTAAGAGAAGTGTTTTCTCACTCTTTGTCTCGGCCAAGGTCAACGGGATGAGTACAACAACACACAGTTGGAAGGGGTGCACAAATTGGCCTCCATTCTGTGCAGTACATCTGCTATGGTATTGCATAATAGACTGGTGCTGGAATAGCACAACCCCCCCCTTTCCCTCAAGGCCAGTGTGGAGGATGTTGTTAATGACATTTCTCGTTTTCAACTCTTCATGCACGGAAACGGATGGTTTAGACCGTCGCCATGGATACATGATGTATGCGTATCCCTCTTGATTGGCTGGAATGAATCTTTAGTCGCCACTGACATTTCCACTCCAGCACAGAATTTCCAGGAGCTTTTTATTCTGTATGGTTCAATGCATGTGGAGTACTGTACCTACAGTCTGCTCTGACTGGCTGATCCTCATCACACGTACTAGATGGCATCACAAGGGAAAGGGCTATTTAACACGGTCAGTAGTGTTATGTCCCTGGAGGAGCACGAAGCTCGGGCGGTAGAGCGATCAGAAGGTCGCCGGTTCGATCCCAGCTCCCGGCAGTGAGCCGAAGTGTCCTCGAGCGAGACACTGAACCCCGAAATCGCTCGCGTGTGGCTCGGTGGCGCAGTACTCGGCACACTTCACAGCAAGAAGGTCTCCCGGGCCTTTCTGTGCGGAGTTTGCATGTTCTCCCCGTGTTCACAAGGGTTTCCTCCCAAAGAACCCAATACGTCCCCTGTTCCTGACCAGGACTTTGACTGACCACTTAGACTTGGTCCTCGGGCGCCACTGATGAGGCTGCCCACTGCCCCTGGAGGAGGACAGCTTGGATGGGAAAATGCAGAAGCCAAATTCCACCGGTGGCCCCCAAAGTTGTGTGTGTGTGTGTGTGTGTGTGTGTGTTGTGTGCTGCGTTGTCTCTCACCTGTATGTGCCAGTGTGTGGTGGATTACAGACCCCCCTCTGGTCCTGTAATTACAATTATTGTAATCATTGCCATTAGTGTAATGTTGTGGAATCAACATAATGAAATTTCAGTCGAGATCACTTTTGTCAAAATTGACCCATTATTAGCATGCATCTATAAATACATAGCATATGAATTTTGGCGGTGTGCTCTGTTCGGGGGGCCCCCTGCCTTCCACCGATGTGGAAAGCGCGTTAGCAGGGGGAGGCAATCTAGGTGTTCCCCCCCTCTGGGCCGCTTGGCCCAGAGAGCCAGAAGGGGGAACGGCATCTAGCCCCCTGCCTCTATGACGATCAGAGTGGGCCACAAATTATTGTAATCATTGCCATTAGTGTAATGTTGTGGAATCAACATAATGACATTGTTTTACTGTAGAAAGTCTTCTGAAATGTTGGGAGACACTCGATCCTCTCTGTCCTGATTCCAGCCTCCGGGGTTGTTAGAATGTTCTGAAATGCTCCTTCCTGTTCCTGTTCCTCCCGTCCTTGAAGTAATCCGAGATAACACGGCAGGATCGGTGAAAATGTGCTTATCTGTGCGTTTTTAGAGAATTCGAACAGAGCCCAGAGCTGGTGAGGGGAGGGGGGAGGACAAGCTCTACCTCCTGAGAGGTTATAGCTCAGAGCGGTTTGAATCCCTGCTCCTCCTGACATGTCGAAGTGTCCTCGGGCAAGAGACTGAACCCCAAATTGCTGCCAATGAGCAGGCTAGCACCTTGCATGGCAGCTGCCGCCATTGGTGTGTGTGTGAATGGGTGAATGAGAGGCCTTCATTGTAAAGTGCTTTGGATAAAAGCGCTATATAAGTGGCGTCCAAAACATGCACGCTCACCCAGAGACCAGTGTGTCTTAAAGACGGACCCTGAACAAAAACCTAATGTTCTCCCAAAGACGGACCCTGTCCACAGCACAGTCCAGGGCCACGGGTGTTCTGGACAAGTCCCGTGTCATGGGGTTGGATGATGGACATTGAATAGTTCCATAAAAACGGTGTACTTGTGTTACTTCACTTTAAGAGATTACTGTGTGAGGTAAAGCTACAGAGTAAGACATGTATACCTACAGGGCAATGAAAGGAACAGCTCCCTCCTGCCTCCAGGCTGTGGTCAAGTCCTACACCCCCCCCCCCCCCCCCCCCCCCCTTACCACTACGCTCTGCTACCTCAGGGCCGACTGGTTGCCCCGTCACTCCGAGGCCCCTGCGGTCAATCGATACGGTCACGGCTCTCTTCACTTTCAGAATGGCTGCCCATCTTTCGCCGCAGGCTCAAAACTCACCTCTTCAAGCAGTATTATCCTATTGCATTTTGGGTTTGCTACTCTTACACTTTGTCTTCAGCACTAGATTATGCTCTTAGTCACTTATGTAGAAAGGAGATGCACTTGTGAGCTCTGTTGAGTAGTAATACACTCACTTCCTATGTTAAATGCAATTATTGTAAGTCACTTTGGATGAAAGTATCTGCTAAATGACTGTAATGTAATGTAATACCTGTTCCATGAATGGATTAATAATTCAATAAAGATCCCTATGTGGGCAGATACCTGTTAACTGTGTTGTTTGAATGGGGGGATGTCTATAAGAGGGATGGATGAGAAAGAAGAGATGATGAAACAGGAGAGGGATGAGAGGATGGAACGGAGGCTGGGATGTAGAGAGAGAGAGAGAGAGAGAGAGGAAGGAGTGAGAAGAACGGACGAGGGAGGGTGAGGAGAAGGAGTGGATGAGGTCAGGTAGACGGCTGAGGAGCGAGGAGAGGGAGGTGTGGGGGAGAAGGAGTGGATGAGGTCAGGTAGACGGCTGAGGAGCGAGGAGAGGGAGGTGTGGGGGAGAAGGAGTGGATGAGGTCAGGTAGACGGCTGAGGAGCGAGGAGAGGGAGGTGTGGGGGAGAAGGAGTGGATGAGGTCAGGTAGACGGCTGAGGAGCGAGGAGAGGGAGGTGTGGGGGAGAAGGAGTGGATGAGGTCAGGTAGACGGCTGAGGAGCGAGGAGAGGGAGGTGTGGGGGAGAAGGAGTGGATGAGGTCAGGTAGACGGCAGAGCAGCGAGGAGAGGGAGGTGTGGGGGAGAAGGAGTGGATGAGGTCAGGTAGACGGCTGAGGAGCGAGGAGAGGCCGCACGGCAGGGGGCGGGACCCAGATAGCAAGCGGATCTGGGCCATATACAGGCCAGATCTGGCTTAGTTCTGGCCCATATATGGCCCAGATCCGCTTGCTATCCGGGGAGGCTGGGGTGAGGAGGGCCAGGTGACAGGTGATGACTCTGTGGATGCTGGAAGATCCCCTGGGGAAAACGCTTAGCCCCGAGGAGGAATGGCAGGCTAGGCTGAGGCTGGATCCGTGCTGAGCTGGCATTGATTAATAAAGGCATTTGCAACTCAAGCCCTTCCTGGCAGATGGTGGATCGGTAGTGTTGCTAGCCAGCCAGTGTAGCTCTATTGACAAAACTATTCCAAATCTACGGATCAGATTTGAAAATCCTGCTGCTTCGGCTGAGGAATCAAGCCCATGTGCTAGGGGGGCTTCTGGTTAATGTGCTAAATTTAGCGATTTGTTCAGCTGCTTTTAAATCATACCTTGCCTCTGTAGGCCTCTAGCTTCCAATCAGGCAAAATACACCCCTAGCCTATGTATTCAATTCACCTTGCAATTCAAGTCCGGTTTGAGCTGATTTGTATGTCTGTTGTAAACAGAATGATAAAAACCTCAGCTGAAGTACCATATTTCCTGTAGGCTTCCATGCCATGGGTTCCTTGAGCCCTCAGCAGTCCATGACTCATAGACGCAGTCATGTCTCATTTTATTTCTATAGCACCATTCATATAAATCAAAACGGATAAAACATAAATCATGTTAAGACAATGAGAACAGATTTAAAAGAAACAATAACATTAAAATAATTAACATAAAAAAGTAAAATAAATTATACAAAAAATAGAGAATACAAATTAAGAAGAGTTTAAGATATTAACACATGTAAAACTATGTGGTAAAAGCAATATTAAAAAAGGTATGTAATAAGACCTCGCTTAAAGGTGACCACGGTCTCAGACATTCTCATGTCCTCTGGCAGGGTGGGGCAAGGCTGGGGGCATGGGAACAGAAGGCTGCCTCCCCAGGCCTCTTAGTCCTGCTCTAGGACCTCCCCAGGCCTCTTAGTCCTGCTCTAGGACCTCCCCAGGCCTCTTAGTCCTGGCTCTAGGACCTCCCCATGCCTGTTAGTCCTGACTCTAGGACCTCCCCAGGCCTCTTAGTCCTGGCTCTAGGATCTCCCCAGGCCTCTTAGTCCTGGCTCTAGGACCTCCCCAGGCCTCTTAGTCCTGGCTCTAGGACCTCCCCATGCCTGTTAGTCCTGGCTCTAGGACCTCCCCAGGCCTCTTAGTCCTGGCTCTAGGACCTCCCCATGCCTCTTAGTCCTGGCTCTAGGACCTCCCCATGCCTCTTAGTCCTGGCTCTAGGACCTCCCCATGCCTCTTAGTCCTGGCTCTAGGACCTCCCCATGCCTGTTAGTCCTGGCTCTAGGACCTCCCCATGCCTCTTAGTCCTGGCTCTAGGACCTCCCCATGCCTCTTAGTCCTGGCTCTAGGACCTCCCCATGCCTGTTAGTCCTGGCTCTAGGACCTCCCCATGCCTCTTAGTCCTGGCTCTAGGACCTCCCCAGGCCTCTTAGTCCTGGCTCTAGGACCTCCCCATGCCTCTTAGTCCTGGCTCTAGGACCTCCCCATGCCTCTTAGTCCTGGCTCTAGGACCTCCCCAGGCCTCTTAGTCCTGGCTCTAGGAC
Source organism: Borostomias antarcticus (assembly GCF_949987555.1). Lineage (NCBI taxonomy): Eukaryota > Metazoa > Chordata > Actinopteri > Stomiiformes > Stomiidae > Borostomias > Borostomias antarcticus. The sequence continues at coordinate 2,854,136 of NC_140262.1, forward strand.
CTCCCCAGGCCTCTTAGTCCTGACTCTAGGACCTCCCCAGGCCTCTTAGTCCTGGCTCTAGGACCTCCCCAGGCCTGTTAGTCCTGGCTCTAGGACCTCCCCATGCCTGTTAGTCCTGGCTCTAGGACCTCCCCATGCCTGTTAGTCCTGGCTCTAGGACCTCCCCATGCCTGTTAGTCCTGGCTCTAGGACCTCCCCAGGCCTCTTAGTCCAGGCTCTAGGACCTCCCCAGGCCTCTTAGTCCTGGTTCTAGGACCTCCCCATGCCTCTTAGTCCTGGCTCTAGGAACCATTAAAAACTCAGTGCCAGAGGACCTGAGGGACCTGCTAGGTGTATACTTTAACAGCATGTCTAGCATGTATTTAGGTGCATGGTTATGTAGGCTAGGCTATGGATTCATAGACTAATAAAATAATCTTAAAATATAGGCATACTAAAACTAACAGGTAACCAGTGTCGTGATTTTAAAACGGGTGTGATGTGAATCCTTCTGTTCTTTTGTGAGAACACGTACTGCAGCATTTTGAATCAGTTGGAGTTGACTAATCACTTTCTAGGTAGGCCAGACCGTAAATACATTGAAAGTTCACTGAATCGAATTCCATTAAGTAGCAGCACAGATTGAGTGGTCAACGTCCATTAGAGAGAGTGATTCTAAAGAACAGTTGGTGTCTCAATATTATGCTTGTCGCATCCAAAGGTAGTCGGCCAGTCCCTTTCCCTCTACGAATCAGGCCTTATGAAAAACCTAATGTTATGCCTAAATAAATACATTGCAGTACTGAGCCATTTTGTTATTATTTGCTACATAATTTCCTATGGCCTTGCCTTGAAATGCTCTGCTCCTTAGGGTGCGTTCGTTTCTAACTGGGAGGTGGCAAATTGCGACTTGCTACTAGGAATGATTAAATAAAACACCGCATGAACTCGCACTTCCTCGTCGCAAATTCGGATATGTTTCTCAGCCCCCAGTTGCTCGAATGCACTAGATATAACTAGGTAACTGTGATATAATGGTATATAGATATAACTAGGTAACTGTGATATAATGGTATATAGATATAACTAGGTAACTGTGATATAATGGTATATAGCTGAATGCACACAGGTCGGAGGTGGGTATTTTGCTACTTGCGACTTGCCACCTCCGACCACAAACGAACGCACCATTAGTGCGTTCTAGCCGTGTTTTTTTTTTTCCACCGCTGAGGCAGTTACCAAGGCGCTCGGGCTGGATTCCTGCCACGCGATTGGCCCCCAGGTCGAGGCGCGTGCACGGGCGAGTTGTGAGAGTGCCCGCGCGCCCCTTCATCTCGCAGTAGCTCCAGACCAGAGCAGAGGACGCGTCAGCGGGTCCGCATCGAGAGGCAGATTCTCATTGTTTCCGATGGTTTATCAGTGCATCCCTTCGACTGACAGCTGATTTTCATTGTTTCCGATGGTTCATCAGTGCATTCCTTCGACTGACAGCTGACAACCTGCGCCGAGCGTCCTTTCAAAGAAAACTGGGATTCGCTGGCGGGCTGTGGCTAGGGAGAAAGGTAAATATTCGGTTTACTAATGTCTCGATAATGAGGAATAGGATAATGAGTGGAGGAGTGGTGGAGCTGTCCCAGGTGCTGAAATCGGGCTCAGCCTTTCTGTTTACTGGATAGGCTACAGATCTGTGTGTCCCTTCCGTGTGTGTGAGAAAGCATTACCTCCCGAATAGCCTACATTCATATGGGTGGTCCGCTTGCCTTGTCACACTGCTGTAGGCTATGCTGATATGGTTAGGATACAGTTTGATATCTGTGTGTGTGTGTGTGTGTGTGTGTGTGTGTGTGTGTGTGTGTTCGCGTAAACCTCCATAACGTCTTGTTTACAAAATAATGTGCTGACCTAGCCAGCCTAACAGTGAGGCTACCTTCGCGATGGTTATGGTCCTTTTCTGCTTATTTTAAGAAAATATATTAAATGTTTTTTGGCTGTCGATATGGTTGAGTGGACTAATGGCTTTCCCAGGCTAAATCATGGCTGTTATTTGACCCGATCTTGAAATCAATATATTCGTGATGTAGCCTAGAAATAGCTGGTACATTGGTGAAAGACATAAAATGTAGGCTATCCCCATTATGTGTAGCCTACCTTACCTATACAGTGAACTGATTCGTCCATAATGTTCCGTTGTCGGCATGACCCTAACGTTACCACCCACTGAGCAAAGACACGTCTAAAAGACGTCTTTTAGATGTCTTTTTCGTCTTTTTCAGACGTCCAAAGACATCCAATTAGGAGCCAGAATGAAAGTTTTTTTAGACGTTCAGATATTGGACCCGTTCTGCACGTCCACAGACGTCTTAGAGGGGTCCAAGCCAGACGTTTGAATATTGAGGGGTCCAGCAGACGAACAAACGGGGTTCTGGACCGACGGACGTTATTAAGACATGATCTGAACGTCTCCCTGACGTTGTGTGTTTGCTGGGCAATGTAGAAAAAAGGACCGTTCACCCAGCATCCTTACACGTACAAGGTGAGACCATAAGCCAACCTTTGCTGGTCTCTTTCAGGAGCAGGCTACTTAGCCTACGTTTGGCGGCTGAACACACCGAGCCATGGCGCAGACCAACAGCTACGGACAGAGCAGCAACGGAGTGGCGGACGAGTCTCCCAACATGCTGGTGTATAGAAAGGTAAGACACGAGAACTTGTGCAGGCTCGATATGTGGCGGTCTAGTCTTAACAGTAGGCTAAAAATGTCCTTCGTTATGATAGCTAAGGAATGTTTCTGGACCATTGGCCTATTGTAGCCTACTTGCATTATTGGTTTTGGCTGGTGTTGAATTACTCAGGAGGTAAGGACCTCTTGGTCATGACTGAGAGCTGCTTTCTCTGCTGGAGGGATCAATGAGCCATAATGGAAATCACCAGGGAGCCATCCCTGGTCCCTCAGCTCTGATTCCTGGGGAATGTGTGCGCCCTACTGGGGTTTGGACCACAGGCTCCAGCTGGGGTGGTGAGGATGTACCATTATTTGACTATGGTCCACACGGAATATAATGTTTCATCCAACTCTGTGTGCCTCTGTCTCTCTCTCTCTCTCTCTCTCTCTCTCTCTCTCTCTCTCTCTCTCCCTCTCTCTTTCACACTCTCTCTCTCTCTCTCTCTCACTCTCTCTCTCTCTCTCACTCTCTCTCTATTTCTCCTCTATCTCTGTCTAGACGCCTTGCTCTACAGACCTCTACCAGATGTAATGGTTTGTGTCTTTACAAGGCGGTATCTTACAGGCGTCTACCCTGTGGGCTCGAGGCTTTGCTCCCTTGCGGCACTGTGACAGTGAAGCACCGTCCTCTGAATATTAAATATGTCCTCTAATGTTCAGATCTGTACATAATGGTACATGGAGGATATTAAAGGCCTTCTTCTAACAGTTGATCTCAGTCAATGAGATGTCCGACTTATGTGGTGTATATTGTGCGCTATTAGTTTATAGTGTGCTATTAGTTACCCTACTCCTCTGTATCCTGCGTGGCTTGTTTTGTTTGGACATTATATAGCCGGAGAGCTTTTGTTCTTTAAGGAGAACAGTGAAAACTAGGACTCCAATGGTGTTTTCATACACAGCCCAGCGTTGTGGTTCTCGGTTCCATCTGTGGAAACACTGCCTGCTCATAAATGCTGCTGTGTGAAATGTGTTCCTCTTCAAGCCAGCCAGCCGCGGCATTTCAGAACCACATCTGTGCAGGGTAGACACACGTGTAACACGCAGCTGGTGCTCTGATTGGCTCTGGCCGTGTCCTGTGCGGTGCTGAGGGGTCAGACAGCCTAGCCAATCAGCCAATCAGGTGCAAAGATGATGATGAGGATGATGATGATGATGACGATGATGATGATGATGATGATGATGATGATGATGATGATGATGATGATGATGATGATGATGATGATGATGATGATAATGATGGCAAGACCGGATGATAGCTATGATCCTTCTTCGGAGCATGACGCATGCAGTGACAGAGTGATGACATTATCAAAGTGCCACAGTGATTGATATTCCCCATTGTGCTTTGTTCATCCTGCTGCCCCAGGGGATGTTGGGCCTTCCAAAACTGCTGGCTTTGGTCATCGATCTAAAAAAAGCCCCAAAGAATGAAATACTGACAAGATGTTCTAGTACTACCTATCCTTACATACTGTGTTTATGAGAAAATATTCCTTCAGTAAGAGAGCCTATCCTGTATTGTACAGTACCTTAGGAGTCACTGTCTAAATTATGTATGTTTGTTCTTTTGACGTTTATATGGAAGAGACATGGTTTAATGTATGTGTATCAGACAGTGGAAGGCCCAGCCTGAGCGGAGTCAGACAAAGCAAAGCTAGCAGCCTGTGAGCTATGAACAAGAGGAATATGTTTCAGGTTAATAAGTCCCAGAGGAGTCTTTCCCTCCCTGGCGAAAGGCGAGCTGTCCTCTACTGTCGACGTCAGACTAATTAAAACACCCGTGTTGCGGCCTTTGTGTTTCCTGTGCTGTTACCCGGCTCACACGCGCACACATACACACACACACACACACACACACACACACACACACACACACACACACACACACACACACACACACACACATCACTTGTCCCACTGATCATGTTTATATGCATAACCGTTACTCTTGCTGGACTGTGTGAGTGTGTGTGTGCGCGTGGATGTGTACGAGAGTGAATGAGTGTGTGAGAAAGAAATAAGAGTGTTTGTGTGTGTGTCTGGTTGGGGGAGATGGGTAGCATCATAAGACTCCCCCCACCAAATCAAAACCACTACAGTGGCCAAAGCCTTTCTGCTGATTATGCATGGAGAGGAGTGATTGCATATGAAGTCATTTCCAGCAGGGTTGAGAGTGGAAAAAAGGAAAATAATATGTATGCCATCCAGTCACTATTAATAACACAGTCCGAAATAAAAATTTGAACAAGCAATTTAGTTTGACGTCAGCGTAGGAAGCACAATAGTCACACTCCATCTCCTTTGAAAAGAGGGTTGTGTTTTTGTGTTTGCTATTTGTTTTGTCAGTGGGCGCGGATTCAGCAGAGGGTGAAATTATTCTGCAGGATCTAGAGCAGCTTTATGAACACGTCTCTTTGTGCTGTGAAGACTTGGTATGCCGCAGTTTAGCGTTCTGGCTCACTCACTCAGCCTGGACTCTCCGTGTGTGGATTCATCACTAGAACGAGCAAAAAACGGTCAAGGACAAAAAACTAATCCGATGGAAGGGTCCCAAAAGTATGAACCGTGATAAATCAAACGCCACGTTGCGTTGGACGGTACTTGACCCACCACGTCTGGTATGTCGGGGAGAACAGTCGTAATAGAAGAGGCCGGTGGGGTTCTTGGGGTTCTTCAGTTCCAGGCTCCCTCCTGGCTCGTTTATCCAGCCTTCACGTCTGGCTCCGCCAGTCACACACCGCGCTCCTCTCCTCCCTAATCCGCTCTTTGAAGTCTCCTCTCTGCCACAATGCTGACTCCAATCACCTCTTTGTCAGCCTAAACAGAATTAGATGGTTCCGCAGAGCAAAAAAAAAGGCCTCCCAGGAAAGGCTTTATGTAAACCATTACTGCCTCTTTGAGGATGTGAGATGAATGAATGAACAGTTGAGTATAAATAGAAAATATGCTTATAAACAGATGGCCTAAATTCTCTCTGTTGTCTCACATTCACAGTCTAATCTTCTAAAGGGTGTCTGTTGTGTTGGGACCGTATTCTCCCCAAGTGCCTGATTGTACTGTACTTCCAGTGACAGAAGACTAACATATTTTCGACCTAGTCTCTGGATTAGAATGTCCCAGAGAGCACCTGGAGGTTTTTGTGCAGATCTAAAGATCTGTTTGTTTGAAAAAAAAAACACGAAAACCCTTTGATCATTGCTTTCATTCAACACCACACTGAGGGTTTGAGGTTGTATGTTTTTATTACCGGATCTGATTGAATCTTTCAGGACAAAACGTCAAACGTTCACGAATAAAACGCCGTACAAGCATCCCCTCAACCGGAACCTTCCACTGAGCTGTAACAGCGATCAGATAATCGTTTCTGCGGAGGAACGTCTCTGTCCGCCCATCCCGGAGCGTAGCTGTGCCGGCACGTGAGGAGAGAGTGTGCGTGCGGTGAGGAGGAGGTGCGTGCGTGCGGGGAGGAGGAGGTGCGTGCGTGCGTGCGGGGAGGAGGAGGTGCGTGCGTGCGTGCGGGGAGGAGGTGCGTGCGTGCGGGGGGAGGAGGTGCGTGTGTGCGGGAGGAGGTGGGAGGTGCGTGCGTGTGGGGAGGAGGAGGTGCGTGTGTGCGGGGAGAAGGAGGTGCGTGTGTGCGTGCTGGGGGAGGAGGTGCGTGCGTGCGGGGAGGAGGAGGTGCGTGCGTGCGTGCGGGGATGAGGTGCGTGTGTGCGGGAGGAGGTGCGTGCGTGCATGCGGGGAGGAGGAGGTGCGTGTGCGGGGAGAAGGAGGTGCGTGTGTGTGGGGAGGAGGAGGTGCGTGCGTGCGTGCGGGAGGAGGAGGTGCGTGCGTGCGGGGGGAGGAGGTTCGTCTGTGCGGGAGGAGGTGCGTGCGTGTGGGGAGGAGGAGGTGCGTGTGTGCGGGGAGGAGGAGGAGGTGCGTGCGTGTGGGGAGGAGGAGGTGCGTGTGTGCGGGGAGGAGGAGGAGGTGCGTGTGTGCGGGGAGGAGGAGGAGGTGCGTTTCCCGAGGAGCAGAGCGTTCACAGCTCAGTTGTTAATTCTCTCATGGAGCCTCTGCCTCCAGTCACCTGCTGCTCTACTCTCAGACGCACCACACCCAGACAGTACTGTAACATCAAAGGAATAGCTCTGCCACACACACACACACACACACGCACACACACACACACACACACATGCACACACACACACACACACACATCCATTATCATGAGCCAGCATCACTCCTTTTGTAGCTGGTTTATCACACATATCTGTTACGGCATCATGAATCTCTCCCTGTGGATGGTGGAGAGAACTCACTATCATACACGCACACACACGCACACACACACACACGCACGCACGCACGCACGCACACACGCACACACACACACGCATGCACGCACACACACACACACACACACGCACACACACGCACACACAGGGGGAGGTGCATATCTTGGGTCAGGGATGAGCATTGATTGGAGAGCTCACATTTTCCCCTGATCCCTTTGAAAGCCACCTAATCAATAGCCAGCTTCTAGGAATAAAAACATCAAAGTTGGTAAATAACTATCCCATCTTTTTCCCCTTCAATAATTGAACAGGAAAGGGCTCAGAGTGCATCTGGGTCGAACTGCGTATTTGTTTCAGGCAGGCCGACATTAATCACCCCGTGGGACCTCCAGGCCCCCGGGGCTGAACTCTCTCTCTCAGCTGGCAGTGGGAAGAGAGGGGAACAGACCCAGTTACCCAGCAGACCTGGGTCCACGGCAGGCTCTGCATGGATGGGGGGCGGGCCAGGTACTGGGGGTACTGCAGATACTGTCTGGACAGGTCCGAGGGAGCAGATTCTGGGGTGTATGGGCACGTTTATATCCGTTGATGATCTGATACGTGAATAAAGAAATGAAATAACGGATGGCATTTGTTAATGAATGAACAACTGAATTTACAAATGAATTTGTTGGACCATTTCCCCTCACTTCATGTTTAAGTCTTCTGCCAGGTTTACTGTGTGTGTGTGTGTGTGTGTGTGTGTGTGTGTGTGTGTGTGTGTGTGTGTGTGTGTGTGAAATACTAATTACCAGTGTTAAAGTCCCAATGATTGTCACACACCCGACCTGAGGGTGGTCAAATTAGTTCTCCGCATTTGACCCATCCCCTTGGGGAGTGGTGAGCATCATGGGAATCATTTGGTGATTTAGCCCCCCAATTCCAGCCCTTGATGCCGAGTGCCAAGCAGGCTTTTTTTTTTTTTATAGTCTTTGACTCCGCCGGGGATCGAACTCACGACCTCCCAGTCTCAGGGCGGACACTAACCACAAGGCCACTGAGCTGGTGGTTAAGCTGTTGCAGTAGTAATTTGTACACCATGGATGGAATCCTGACCAATATTTTTTTCCAACTTAATTTATTTACTAGCCTGGATCCTGTGGTAAGCTAACATATAAACGGAGGTGTGACTTAAACCATTTCAACGGAGTTACACTTCCTGTGCGGAGGCCTGTGCTCTCTGAACACCTCCTCTAGTGTGTTATAAGACAGCGGCTGACAGAACACACACAGAATTTGAATAATGGACCATATGCACGCTAGACAGCAGTATGTGTTATTGGTAATTAGTATTTCAGACATCCTCTCACACACACACACACATACACACACACACACACACACACACACACACACACACACACACACACACACACACACACACACACACACATCCAGACACGCACATGCCTGTATTGTACAAACCCATACACAAACGCACAATCTCTCAGTCCCTCCCTCTCTCTCTACCCCCTCTCCACTCTCCCCTCTCTCCCTCTGGCTCTCCCCCCCCCCTCTCTCTCTCTCTCTCTTAGGTCATTCTAAACTGCAGCATTGATGCTATGATCACGTCTGTTCTCTGGCTGCAGACATTCGTCTTGTCAATATTTCCTCCCAGCTCTGCCTTGGGCCCTGTGTGAAAAGACCAGGATGATAATGTATTCATGCACGGCCTCACCCTGACTGGAATACACACACACACACTCTAGACCTATGTTATGTTACACATAACACACACCATAACCTATGTACTTCAACCTGTAACTGTTTTTATTGTACGTTTCATTTGTTTTGTTGATTTGATTTGTGTGTGTAAACTCGACATCACTGTAAATGAGGGAAAAAGAGTACTCCACGCGTATAAATAAAGGTTTGAAATTAAATTAAATGAACACACACACACAGCACAGCACACACACACACACACACACACACACACATATACTGTACACACACACACACACTCACACATACACACAAACACACACTTCATTGTTTTCCACCCGATGAAATGTAGGGGGTATTATATCACCTCATGCGCATTAGTGCATGTGTGCGTGTGTGCCTGCATGTGTGTGTACGTGCGCACCTGCGTGCGTTCGTTCGCCCGCTCGTCTGAGACACGTGCCGGGGCCCACCGCCTGGGGGCCCCCACCACTGCTCAAATCCAGGCTAGCTAGACTCTGTAGGCCGGGAGGAATCCAACTATGTCCACCTCTTGACATTTGGATAATTGTAAGTGAATCAGCCATAGTGAGCACTGACTTCTGTGTATTTCCAAACGCAAAAACAGCGAAAAACGATCGGAGTCTGCTAATGATGAGTATGTAATTCCAATAGTGTATTCTGCCTGTTATTTTGAATATTTCGGTTCTTGAAACATTATTTTTATAGCGATCTTTTAACATTGGAGTCAACAAACGCGTCTGCATTCCACCAGCCGACTACGTCAGACTTCCCCCATGACAGCTGGGTGATTAACGAGGAAGGGTGGAGGGAAACATGCTTACTGTGGCATCTTGTCTGTTGATTGGAATTAGAGGAGTGCTTACTGGCTTTGCATGGTAATTACTACACGGCGTCTTCGTTTGAGAACCGTTTCTTCCAGCGAGAACTGTGTCCTGTTATTATGTCCTTCATCTCAAGATTCTGGCAGGTGGAAAATAGCTAGTTCACTGCCAGCACAGCTGGTCCCAGCGCCCTCTGTCTCTCTCAAACTCACACACATTCAAATCAAATACTATTTATAAAGCACATGTAAAATGGTAAATGGTAAATGGACTGCACTTATATAGCGCTTTTTTATCCAAAGCGCTTTACAATGGCCTCTCATTCACTGCCATGCAAGGTGCTAGCCTGCTCATTGGGAGCAATTTGGGGTTCAGTGTCTTGCCCAAGGACACTTCGACATGTGGACAGGAGGAGGCGGGATTCGAACCACCGACCCTACGATCATTGGACGACCCGCTCTACCACTGAGCCCCAGCCGCCCCGTAAAACAACCGAGGTTGACCAAACACAGCACAGCACGCAACAGAACGCTACAATACACCAATACACAATAAGCAATATAAAATACAGTACAATACAGAGGCCATCGGGTCCAGCTCAACCTGAGTTGAAGGCCTAGGAGAACAGGTGAGTCTTTAAAGAAGACTAAATCTCTACGGTCTGGGCAGACCTAATGTGCCAGGGCAGACTGTTCCTGTGTGTTGCCTAGTTGCCCCCCAGCCTGAAAAGCCCCAGCTGAGGGTATGACGGAGACGAGTGTGTGTGGAGTGGAGTGGGTGCTGATTGAGACACTGTGCCAGCAGGGACAGACACATTCCGCCTCTGTTGCGCTCTGTAGGGCTGAGCCGACGCCCACTAGCTCTCCTGTGTGTGACGTGTCGATCTAAAAAAAAAAAGCTCAATATTTACCATTATCCAAAGGTCAAATCTCAGATGCTAACATTTACAAAGCCAAAAGAGGATCAAAGGCTTTGACAGCACCTCCAAAGGTTGGCTGGCCCACATCTGTGCTCTACTGCCAGGGTCAATACTGGGCCAGGGAAGAGAGAGAGAGAGAGAGAAGGAGAGAGGAGGAGAAAGGAGGAGAGAGGGACGGGTTTAATAGACAGAGAGATGATAGACAGATGGGAAAGAGTCCCGGGTGAAATCTAAATTTTTGTCCTATTACAAAAAGTTGGCCCTTAAACTGTTATCAGTTTGTCTGTCTCTGTTAGAGTTTAGTGGAAGTGAAATGGCTTAGACAGTGAGTGAGTAATTAGGTGTGTAGGTGTGTGTGTGTGTGTGTGTGTGTGTGTGTGTGTGTGTGTGTGTGTGTGTGTGAGAACTCCTGTGGAGGGATAAATGTTCTGACTCAGATGCCGCTCTCCTGGACAAGCTCCAGACGAATATCAATTCTGGTTTCCCTCAGCTCTTATTACTGTCAGAAAGCTCTCATACAAACCTCAACCCCTCATTCTCTCTCCCTCTCTCTCTCTCTCTCTCCCTCTCTCTCTCCCTCCCTCTCTCTCTCTCCCTTTCTCTCTCTCTCTCTCTCTCTCCCTCTCTCTCTCTCTCTCTCTCTCTGTCTCTCCCTCTCTCTCTCTCCCTCTCTCCCTCTCTCTCTCTCCCTCTCTCTCTCTCTGTCTCTCTCTCTCTCTCTCTCGCACACAGGTACACACGCGCACACACACACACACTCTCGTTCTCTCTCGCCCCCCCCCCCCCCTCTCTCTCCTTCTCTCTCTCTCTCAACCCCTCTGTCTCTGCCTCTCTGTGTGTTCTTCTCAAACACATGGAGGGCCAGGAGAGGAGAGGACCTTTTTATCAGGGCTCTTTAGGATGTCAGCCGTGAGTAAACACACCTCCAGCCCCGGTGATCCAGCGGTGATAAGGGCTGTCTGCTCACCTCATGCTTGAGGTGGAAGGGCCGCTTGATTCGAATCAGGGCTAGTCGTGCAGCCAGCAGACGGTTTGGGGATTCTGGTCGTCATGCGGGCTGTGAACCGATGCTAACGCACCCCTATCGGTCTGTTAGCGTCATATGCTAGCCATCAGTCCCAGAGTGGTGGGGGGTTGGGGGTTGATGGCTAGCATATGACGAGCATCGGTTGTGATGTATACAAGGACTGAAACACGACAAGGTCACTTTGATTCCACACACTAAATACCCCATTCCACTCCTCGCGGCCACTGGTCACAAGGCGGACTGCAGAACCTTCATCCGGGTCATCCTGGGGTAACTGGGACACCCCCCCCCCCCATATCCCCCCCGTCCCCCCAAACGTGGACATTGAAGCTCTCTGAATCATCAAATCCGAGGAGGGTTGAGGAGATTATGCGAGATTACCAGCGTCAAGGTGGATTTTAAACTGACAGATTAGTCAGATGCACAAAAAACTGCTCGTTTTTTTTGGGGGGGGGGGGGGGGGGGGGCCCGCAGGGCGGACGTCTAAAACGGCGAGGCAGTCGACATGCGGCGACGGGCGGACGCGGTTACTGTGCTGTTGCGCAACCCCCTCCTCTGCGTGAGCCGTGGCCGGCATAAATCAGGATAACTCACCGAGACGAAAGCCCTCTCACTCTCCCCGGTAATATCATTCATATCGCTCCCCGCCAGCAGAGAACTCTACTCTGTGCGGAGGCGTACACTATATTGGGTACTGGAATTCATTCAAAAACAATTTCACTTGTAGATTTAATCACCGGATTCAATCTTGACTGCATTGGACTAAATGTGGAAAATATATCTCATCACATATGATACAGCCCAAGTCCTCCCTCCTTAGATTTTAGGAGTAACAGCTGTGGTCCAGTCCAATTCACATTTCTCCCCTCTCTCTGTCTCCCTCTCTCTCTGTCTCTGTCTCTCTCTGTCCCCCATCTCTCTCAGTCCCCCTCATCTCTCTGTCTCCCTCATCTCTCTCTCCTCTCTGTCTCCCTCATCTCTCTGTCTCCCTGCCCTCCTCCTCTCTCTGTCTCTCTCTCCTCTTCCCTCTCTCTTTCCTACTCCTCTCTCTAGCTCCCTCCTCTCTCTCTCCTACTCCTCTCTCTAGCTCCCTCCTCTCTCTCTCCTGCTCCTCTCTCTAGCTCCCTCCTCTCTCTCTCCTGCTCCTCTCTCTAGCTCCCTCCTCTCTCTAGCTCCCTCCTCTCTCTCTCCTGCTCCTCTCTCTAGCTCCCTCCTCTCTCTCTCCTGCTCCTCTCTCTAGCTCCCTCCTCTCTCTCTCCTACTCCTCTCTCTAGCTCCCTCCTCTCTCTCTCCTACTCCTCTCTCTAGCTCCCTCCTCTCTCTCTCCTACTCCTCTCTCTAGCTCCCTCCTCTCTCTCTCCTGCTCCTCTCTCTAGCTCTCTCCTCTCTCTCTCCTGCTCCTCTCTCTAGCTCCCTCCTCTCTCTCTCCTGCTCCTCTCTCTCTCCTACTCCTCTCTCTAGCTCCCTCCTCTCTCTCTCCTGCTCCTCTCTCTAGCTCCCTCCTCTCTCTCTCCTGCTCCTCTCTCTCTCTCCTGCTCCTCTCTCTCTCCTGCTCCTCTCTCTAGCTCTCTCCTCTCTCTCTCCTACTCCTCTCTCTCTCCTGCTCCTCTCTCTAGCTCCCTCCTCTCTCTCTCCTACTCCTCTCTCTAGCTCCCTCCTCTCTCTCTCCTACTCCTCTCTCTCTCCTGCTCCTCTCTCTAGCTCCCTCCTCTCTCTCTCCTACTCCTCTCTCTAGCTCCCTTCTCTCTCTAGCTCCCTCCTCTCTCTCTCTCCTACTCCTCTCTCTAGCTCCCTCCTCTCTCTCTCCTACTCCTCTCTCTAGCTCCCTCCTCTCTCTCTCTCCTACTCCTCTCTCTAGCTCCCTCCTCTCTCTCTCTCTCCTACTCCTCTCTCTAGCTCCCTCCTCTCTCTCTCCTGCTCCTCTCTCTCTAGCTCCCTCCTCTCTCTCTCTCCTACTCCTCTCTCTAGCTCCCTCCTCTCTCTCTCCTACTCCTCTCTCTAGCTCCCTCCTCTCTCTCTCTCCTACTCCTCTCTCTAGCTCCCTCCTCTCTCTCTCTCTCCTACTCCTCTCTCTAGCTCCCTCCTCTCTCTCTCCTGCTCCTCTCTCTCTAGCTCCCTCCTCTCCCTCTCCTACTCCTCTCTCTAGCTCCCTCCTCTCTCTCTCCTACTCCTCTCTCTAGCTCCCTCCTCTCTCTCTCCTGCTCCTCTCTCTAGCTCTCTCCTCTCTCTCTCCTACTCCTCTCTCTAGCTCCCTCCTCTCTCTCTCCTGCTCCTCTCTCTCTCCTGCTCCTCTCTCTAGCTCCCTTCTCTCTCTCTCCTGCTCCCCTCTCTCTCCTACTCCTCTCTCTAGCTCCCTCCTCTCTCTCTCCTACTCCTCTCTCTAGCTCCCTCCTCTCTCTCTCCTACTCCTCTCTCTAGCTCCCTCCTCTCTCTCTCCTGCTCCTCTCTCTCTCCTGCTCCTCTCTCTAGCTCCCTTCTCTCTCTCTCCTGCTCCTCTCTCTCTCCTACTCCTCTCTCTCTCCTACTCCTCTCTTTAGCTCCCTCCTCTCTCTCTCTCCTACTCCTCTCTCTAGCTCCCTCCTCTCTCTCTCTCCTACTCCTCTCTCTAGCTCCCTCCTCTCTCTCTCCTACTCCTCTCTCTAGCTCCCTCCTCTCTCTCTCCTGCTCCTCTCTCTAGCTCTCTCCTCTCTCTCTCCTACTCCTCTCTCTAGCTCCCTCCTCTCTCTCTCCTGCTCCTCTCTCTCTCCTGCTCCTCTCTCTAGCTCCCTTCTCTCTCTCTCCTGCTCCCCTCTCTCTCCTACTCCTCTCTCTAGCTCCCTCCTCTCTCTCTCCTACTCCTCTCTCTAGCTCCCTCCTCTCTCTCTCTCCTACTCCTCTCTCTAGCTCCCTCCTCTCTCTCTCCTACTCCTCTCTCTAGCTCCCTCCTCTCTCTCTCCTACTCCTCTCTCTAGCTCCCTCCTCTCTCTCTCCTACTCCTCTCTCTAGCTCCCTCCTCTCTCTCTCCTGCTCCTCTCTCTCTCCTACTCCTCTCTCTAGCTCCCTCCTCTCTCTCTCCTGCTCCTCTCTCTAGCTCCCTCCTCTCTCTCTCCTGCTCCTCTCTCTAGCTCCCTCCTCTCTCTCTCCTACTCCTCTCTCTAGCTCCCTTCTCTCTCTCTCCTGCTCCCCTCTCTCTCCTACTCCTCTCTCTAGCTCCCTCCTCTCTCTCTCCTACTCCTCTCTCTAGCTCCCTCCTCTCTCTCTCTCCTACTCCTCTCTCTAGCTCCCTCCTCTCTCTCTCCTACTCCTCTCTCTAGCTCCCTCCTCTCTCTCTCCTACTCCTCTCTCTAGCTCCCTCCTCTCTCTCTCCTACTCCTCTCTCTAGCTCCCTCCTCTCTCTCTCCTGCTCCTCTCTCTCTCCTACTCCTCTCTCTAGCTCCCTCCTCTCTCTCTCCTGCTCCTCTCTCTAGCTCCCTCCTCTCTCTCTCCTGCTCCTCTCTCTCTAGCTCCCTCCTCTCTCTCTCTCCTACTCCTCTCTCTAGCTCCCTCCTCTCTCTCTCCTACTCCTCTCTCTAGCTCCCTCCTCTCTCTCTCTCCTACTCCTCTCTCTAGCTCCCTCCTCTCTCTCTCTCTCCTACTCCTCTCTCTAGCTCCCTCCTCTCTCTCTCCTGCTCCTCTCTCTCTAGCTCCCTCCTCTCCCTCTCCTACTCCTCTCTCTAGCTCCCTCCTCTCTCTCTCCTACTCCTCTCTCTAGCTCCCTCCTCTCTCTCTCCTGCTCCTCTCTCTAGCTCTCTCCTCTCTCTCTCCTACTCCTCTCTCTAGCTCCCTCCTCTCTCTCTCCTGCTCCTCTCTCTCTCCTGCTCCTCTCTCTAGCTCCCTTCTCTCTCTCTCCTGCTCCCCTCTCTCTCCTACTCCTCTCTCTAGCTCCCTCCTCTCTCTCTCCTACTCCTCTCTCTAGCTCCCTCCTCTCTCTCTCCTACTCCTCTCTCTAGCTCCCTCCTCTCTCTCTCCTGCTCCTCTCTCTCTCCTGCTCCTCTCTCTAGCTCCCTTCTCTCTCTCTCCTGCTCCTCTCTCTCTCCTACTCCTCTCTCTCTCCTACTCCTCTCTTTAGCTCCCTCCTCTCTCTCTCTCCTACTCCTCTCTCTAGCTCCCTCCTCTCTCTCTCTCCTACTCCTCTCTCTAGCTCCCTCCTCTCTCTCTCCTACTCCTCTCTCTAGCTCCCTCCTCTCTCTCTCCTGCTCCTCTCTCTAGCTCTCTCCTCTCTCTCTCCTACTCCTCTCTCTAGCTCCCTCCTCTCTCTCTCCTGCTCCTCTCTCTCTCCTGCTCCTCTCTCTAGCTCCCTTCTCTCTCTCTCCTGCTCCCCTCTCTCTCCTACTCCTCTCTCTAGCTCCCTCCTCTCTCTCTCCTACTCCTCTCTCTAGCTCCCTCCTCTCTCTCTCTCCTACTCCTCTCTCTAGCTCCCTCCTCTCTCTCTCCTACTCCTCTCTCTAGCTCCCTCCTCTCTCTCTCCTACTCCTCTCTCTAGCTCCCTCCTCTCTCTCTCCTACTCCTCTCTCTAGCTCCCTCCTCTCTCTCTCCTACTCCTCTCTGGTCTTGACAGGTCGCTGCTGCAAGATTGACAATCGATGGATTCTCTCCAGTGTTAGTATTGTATCAGTACCTTTCTGCCTGGCCGTCTTGATTGTCTCTCTCTCTCTCTCCCCCCCCCCACTCTACCCCCCACCCCCCCTCTCTACCCCCCTCCCCCCTCTCTACCCCCCACCCCCCCTCTCTACCCCCCTCCCCCCTCTCTACCCCCCACCCCCCCTCTCTCCGATCATTGTTTTAATCCTGAACTGGCCATGCATGTTTTACTAATGACTGTGATTACTCACTACAGTGTAACTGTTTGACATTTTGCTGGTGAGGACCGTCATTGAATATTAGTTGGCGTTTGGAGCGAACCACACACTAACTCACAATTTAGCCCAGAGCCCAAACCGCCAGCGTCAATGAATAATACATACGTTGAATAGACCTCCACTCTCTCAGTTATTTATACTGTTCTCCCTTCCTTTCTGGCTTTTTATTTACCTCTCTCTCTCTCTCTCTCTCTCTCTCTCTGTCTCTCTCTCTCTGTCTTTCTTATTTACCTCTCTCTCTCTCTCTCTCTCTCTCTCTCTCTCTATCTTTCTTATTACCTCTCTCTCTCTCTCTCTCTCTCTCTCTCTCTCTCTCATAATGATGAATTCATTCTCTTTGTTCAGGCGAGAACCCCCTCTACTTTTTTATAGACAATTGACATATATCATAAATAATAACTAATACGCTACATGAATAAGAAAGACTCTCAAGGTTCTATTTCTTGTCCTCTGTGGACAGGCGGGTGGGATGAGAGAGTAAAATATAGTAATTTGTTTATTCAGCTGTATTATAATACAGCCAGATTATCAGGATTAGCATATGTCGGCCTCTAATGATGCATTGGTGCTGCCGGTGTTGTCTCTACGCAGGCCTCAGTGGGAGCAGTAGGCCAGTAGCAGAGGAGAAACGCTATGCTGGATTATATAACTGTTCTCTTCCAGACACCACTGTGTGGTGGAGGGTACGGTAGGTGGTTGAGGGGGGTGTGTGTGTGTGTGTGTGTGTGTGTGTGTGTGTGTGTGTGGACACTCTTTAGAGGGACTACTGGACTGAAGCCTTCCAATCCAGAGAGAGTTCACTGACGAATGCATGTCTCTCCTAGTCCACCTCTGTCAGTAGTACATACAACCCACGGTCTCGTACGAATTGAAGTCATTTACAATGATTGATAGTTAACGGCTTTGTATTTACATAGATGTTGTAGTTTGACCTACATTCTATTGAATTAACAGTGAAATTACATAGTTATTACCTAAGCTACAGTCACAGTGAAATGTGGCTGCCGGCTCCAAGATTACGCTCGATACAGTATTAGAGTTTATCTGTATCGAGCATAATCTTGGAGCCGGCAGAAACATTTCACTGTGACTGTACACCATGTGACAAATTAAAGGAATCTTGAATCTACAGTATTACAGTCATGTGTCATTTGCTTTAGAGAATCAATTGTGAGGAATCTTCAGAGAGATTGATAATGTAGCCTAATGGTCCTTTAACCGCGCTGCCTACGCAGCTCACCAGCGTCAGGAACGTTGCTCACGCACACCGGGGAGCAATGACGCGCAAAGAACACTATTATGTCATTATTATCTGTATTTTCAGAGCCCACTCACATTCTGGCACTTCCCCGTCACACCGGGACCTTCCGATGCCTCACGGAGACCTTTCTAGAGGGTTCCGCGAAGGTACAGTAATTGTGACGCATGCAGACTAACTGTTCCTTGAACCCACCTCCCAGGTGGGACTGTCTGGACCGGGCCGGACCTTTTGGGAGCTAACTTGATTTATGAACCACTCCCTCCGAATATCCTTTGATGCCCCTTATTGTTGGAAAACAATGCACTTTGCCAGTGTGCGCCCACGGGCTGAGATGGCACTGTGACTGGCCCGGCTCGCCCATTATATCCTAATAGGCCCCATTCTGTTCGATTAACCTAGCAGAGGATCGCTCAAAGACAACAATATGAAGCTCTCTCTCTGACTGTGCTATTGCAGTTTTACCACCTCTGTTTGCTGCAGGCGGCCATGTTTTTCTTTCTCTCGCGACGGCGAATGAGATCTCATTACGTTCTTAATGATCGTCCAGGCGAGGTCATAGCGCACCCCTCCCCCTGTCCGCGTCGGCCCTCTACTTAGTTGAACTCGGTGCCGAATCGGTCGTCGCGATTCCTCGGACGAATGACCCCGACCGCTCTGTTAGCCGTTGCTCCGAGAGCCTGTGGTTTGGCGTCATCCATCCCAGCCCTGCTGCAGCAGATGCTGCTGCTTTTTTTAGGAGGCCCTCAGGGCCTGTGAAACAGCCTGGTCCTCCAGACAGGGACCAGGCACACTGGGAACTATACGACTCGAGGACGGGCTCTGGGGAAAACAAGCGAACGGCGTTATGGTCTTTGTTTTGTGTCTTTTATGTCTTTTCTTTCAGACTGGGTAGAGGTGTCTTTGCGCTGAGGTGAAGCCGACACGACGCAGTATTGATTTAAAAGTGTGATAATAAAGTGTCCCGACGCCGACTGTCACGGTGACCCAACGTCATCTGTGAACCTATCAAGATGTGACACCTCACATCTGACTTATAGCTGCTATAACTGTGGTAACATTACATCTACACGCGCGCGCGCACAAGCACACACACACACTTACACACACACACACACACACACACACACACACACACACACACACACACACACACACACACACACACACAGAGACCCTTGCTCACATGGTGACTCTTAAGTCACCCTCCTAGCAGAGTGGTTGTCAGTAAAGGCTAGTGACTAAGTGTGTTTTAGTGTGGACGTTCGTACAGAGTGTTCTAGTGTGGATATTAGAACACCTGGCTTATTCACGCATCTCAGCTAATGTGCATTCAACAACGAAGCTGACGCACTCTCTACGTTTCTGTATACAAGATTGTGTTACCTTCCATGTTACCTCGCATTATCTGTTCCTATTAGCTAGCTAGGTACAGCCATTGTACTGTACTGTAATCCTAAAACGACAATGCGTACACCTTCTATTCTTCTCAGAATGTTCCTCTTTGCGCTTACGTGGAAAGGGACCAGCGTTTTCCTTTTTCCACCCTGCAGCCATCGAATTTCGGAAGATAAGAACGCCACCTCTTAGCTTCCACAGGCCTCTCTCCCTGCCAATGTGTGATTGAGAGAGAGAAGTGCTGATGATTCACCCGTGATCATATTTGCTCTGGTTGTTTGCCAGGAGAAGATGGATATGTTGTTGACAATGAGGGGGAGGAACACACGCTCACACACGAGCGCTCGCACGCACACACACACACACACACACACACACACACACACACACACACACAAACACACACTTCACGCTGCTTGAATGTCTGCTGATGAGTTTATGCATGAATATGCAATAGCCTCATCTCCATCTGCACGCATTTAGATCTCTTATGAGTCTCATTGGACAGGGAGTGTCCATAGACCGTAGACTGGAACAACACTGACCTCCTTTCCAAACCTCACGTTTCTCAAACGGTTCCCAACCTTCCACTCGCTATCAATACTTTAAAGGGATGGTGTTCAAACCGCTGTAAAAATAGATGCACTCATTGTGGTGTACTGCCAAGTGCTTGGGATGAAAGCCTTTAAAGTGGCATACATTTGGAACAGAATAGAACTGTAAGCAGAGTCCACACAAACGTTCAAATATCGACTAAATTAGGGCTAGTTTCCGACCAGTGATGTGAAATGGAGGCAGGTTTCTTTATGCCTAGGACCGCCTGTCCATCACTTCCGTCTCCTTGATGCACGCACGCACACACACACACACACACACACACACACACACACACACACACACACACACACACACACACTCTTCCCGAGCGCCCCTAACAAGCTCAGGGCCTAACTTTAGGTGAGCCAAAGAGCTGAGGAGGATGGAAATGTTCAAAAGCTACAGAGGCGGTCCACAAACAGCCTCGTTTAGCGAGAGAAGACGTTGTATAATGTTCTAATTAGGGGGGAGACGGGGCAGGTCGGGCTCACACACACAAACATCAAAGAGAAGCAGGAGGAGCGGAAATACACAGCAAGGGGGAAAGAGAGGAGGGAGTGGAAGACGTGTGTGTGTGTGTGTGTGTGTGTGTGTGTGTGTGTGAGCATGCATGTGTGCATACTGTACGTGCACTCATGCGGTTGTTTGTGTGTATATGATTGTGTGTGTGTGTAGGAGCGTGTGTGCATGCGTGCACACCTGCACTCATGCGGTTGTTTGTGTGTTTGTGTGTGTATGTAGGTGTGTGCGTCCGTGCGTGCGAGCGTGTTGTATTATCGGGACAGAAGAGCCGTGGCTCCAGCTGGCGTTGAGAGCGGAGGTGGGACCGGCTGTATCGCCACGGCCACCGTGGCCGCGTGCGTACTGTACATGCGTCATCGCCCTCGCCGGGCGGAACAGATGTCTAAGGTGGCCGGCAGCAGCGCGAGGAGAAATGCAAATTCCAATCATAGGGGGGCCTTCTCCTCTTCCCGACCTGCGGCCTCTCTCTCTCGCGCGCCTCTCCGAGAGGGGTGTTTGGCCGGGAAAGGGGGGCTAACTGTTTCAGATGAGATTATGCGAGCGAGCAGCGCGTACGGGCGTCACGTCAGCCAGACTCGAAGAGTGTAACCTTTTCCTGCTATTTGGACCATGATGTGAGGGACACAGCTAGCTGAAGCTACCGGAGGTGTGGGCCGGCCCCATTTCATTTCATTTCAAACCTTTATTTATACTCATAATAAAGCACTGAGGTCTCCCTCATTTACAGTGATGATGAGTTCACACAAATACATAAATAACAACAGAACAAATACATTACACAATAATAATAATAATAATAATAATAATAATAATAATAACAATAACAATAATAACAATACTACTAATAATAATTGAAAACAGTTACAGATCAAAGTACAAATGTCAAGAGCCATGGATTTAAACTCTGCGATTGAAGGAAGTACCTCAAGCTTTAGAGTCTGTTGTAAAGTAGTCCAGGTATGAGGAGCATCACGGAAAAAAAAGCAGCTCTACCAAGTTCAGAATGCACTCGAGGAACCCTGAAAACAAGCCGATCGTTTGATCGGGTCTGGTAGGTACCAAGGCTCCAGTCCAACAGAGACGAGATGTAGAACCTAGAACTCGCTGGTCTTTTTGAACAGTTCGACCCCCTGAGGAACGTAGCTTTGTATAGATGCCGGAGAGTCAACTTTTACTAGAATGTTCCTCTGTTTGAAGCTGGTCAGATTCTAGTGATGGGGCCCGAGGCTGGAAGCGAGGCCGGTCAGATTCTAGTGATGGGGCCTGAGGCTGGAAGCGAGGCCGGTCAGACTCTAGTGATGGGGCCCGAGGCTGGAAGCGAGGCCGGTCAGACTCTAGTGATGGGGCCCGAGGCTGGAAGCGAGGCCGGTCAGACTCTAGTGATGGGGCCCGAGGCTGGAAGCGAGGCCGGTCAGACTCTAGTGATGGGGCCCGAGGCTGGAAGCGAGGCCGGTCAGACCTCCACGTCTGCCTTCAATCAGTTCTCTCCTTCCCTCCATCCCTCCTCTGTTACCTGTTACTGCCGGCAACTATCAGGTGTGTGGGATGGGGGGGGGGGCGGGGGGGGGGGGGGTGGCCATGGTCACGGTCCTATCGGGATTGATCCTCGTCTCTGTCCTCTGTGTGTTTTTCATTGTTTCCTGTTGACTCTCTTCCCCTCTCTCCTTTCCGTTCTGTTACGTGAGCGGAGTTCAATGAGGGGGCTTGAAGTCAGCGGCGACATATGAGGTTGAATGAGGAGAGGCCTGCTTTAAGGAGATAAGCCGATAATGGCGGAATCAGACGCCAGCTAATGCTGTTGAACTGGAAAAGCTGCTCTGGCTGGCGGGGTGGGGCATAAGGGGAGGGGGGGGGGGAGGAGGAGGAGGAAGAGTGTTTAGTGTGGCGCATTGTTTTAAAGTACTGACCACTGCAAGTGCTTTGTTGAAGAGCACAGCGGCGGCGCGTCTCGCATACCGCAACTGCTTAATGCAGTCCAGGACGTCAGTATTGACCCCTGCCTACCACTGGCTCCAGCTGCAGCTCCTTCCTGAATCCCCCATGATCCTCTGGGGGGTCCATCCCCCACATCCTCCCAATCGCAAATGTCAGCCTCCTTCATCAGACCTGGCTCCCCGCCATTGGCTGTTTACCCTTCCCCCCCATGGGATTATCATCCGGAATTAGGACGATAACCCGGGATTATCATCCCGCGTGAGGTGATGTTTTGGCTGTTTGAGTCTGAGTCACACTCATGTCATATCACTGACTATAAAAGCCTCCCCCGAAATCAGGACTTGCTCCGAGTCTGTTGAGCTGAGGTATCAAACGCTGTTTCTCTCACACAGAGAATGGGAATAGGTTGCTATATTATTAATCATAATCTCTGCTTTCTCTCCTCTCTCCTTCTGTCCAGATGGAGGACATTATAGCCCGTATGCAAGATGAGAAGAATGGAATCCCCATCCGGACGGTCAAGAGCTTTCTATCCAAGATCCCAAGTGTCTTTTCAGGTAAAACCAGCCATCAATCAATCAATCAAAGCTTTATTTGTATAGCGCATTTCATACACATACAGGTAACACAATGCGCTTTACAGAGAATAAGGGAGGTGGGCATAGGTCCCACCCCTACATATTCCAGCAGAAGCAAAAAAACAGTATCACCCAGGGACCAGAAAAGTGAGCTGTAAAAATTCTTCCCTGACCCCTCGACAACAAACTTTTTCTGTGCCATTGAAGTCAATTGCAACAGTTTTACTGTGTTGTTAAAAAGTAGGTGGTCTGACTTTGAGGTGGCAGTGTACTCCAGATATAATTACTGCAACACCATTTTGTTGCTATATGCATTCTACCGTGTGATTCTTTTCAAACTGCGATGATTGCGATCATTACTTCAATCAAGACGTCGTGTGAGGAAAAACACCACTTAATAATCAGAAGGCCATTGTTTGGTTGATTCAGATGCCCTGAGGGATGTGTGGGCCAACAGGTGGCAAAGCTGAGTAATAGAGTCAATATTCAGTGTGGGAGGGAGGGAGGGAGGGAGGGAGGGAGGGAGGGAGGGAGGGAGGGAGGGAGGAAGGAAGGAAGAAGGGAGGGAGAGAGAGATGGAGGGAGGGAGGGAGGGAGGGAGAGAGGGAGGAAGGAAGAAGGGAAGGAGAGAGAGATGGAGAGATGGAGGGAGGGAGGGAGGGAGGGAGGGAGAGAAGGAGGAAGGAAGAAGGGAGGGAGAGAGAGATGGAGAGATGGAGGGAGGGAGGGAGGGAGGGAGGGAGGGAGGGAGGGAGGGAGGGAGGGAGGGAGGGAGGGAGGGAGAGAGGGAGGGAGGAAGGAAGAAGGGAGGGAGAGAGAAATGGAGGGTGGAGAGAGATGAAGGGAGAGAGGGAGGGAGAGAGGGAGGAAAGGAGAGAGAGAAGTAGGAAGGGAGAGAGAGAAATGGAGGGAGGAAGGGAGGGAGAAAGAGAAAGAGGGCGATGCTGACGGTAATGCTACAGGAACGGCTACACGTAAAACAACATAATCGCATGTAATCATGTGTAATCACATATCCATGATCCTGTTGCCGACGGTGATTGTTCACACACAGATCCCCGGTGAGCACTGAGCCTGTGGACGCACTAGACCAAACAGTACCCGTTAACGCAAAACACGCTACTGCCACATGCAAGCTTTAACCATTAAAGTCGCGGTGGGGGATTCATACCGTACTTACATACCAGTACAGGGGAAAATGTCTGCCGGGGTCTCGGGGGGGGGGGGGGGGGGGCTACCTGAAGGCACTCTTGACGTGTGAGTCAGGTGTACACAGAAACCGCGCCTCTGATGATCGAGCCTCACAGAAGGGTTAAATCAGGACTAGCGCTCATCGCGGAGCACAGATGGCCGCTGTATGGGTGTGGTGACGGCTCGGAGTCCATCTGAAACGGACATTTGAGATCATCTAACTTCCGTAGTTTGACGTATTTCCCACTCAAACTGACTATAGGGGCGGGACATTACGTTTAGAGGAATTTGACTGGATAAGTTGGCGGGTTCTAACAACTTTAGAGAGATTCGATAGACAGATAGTGTTGATTGATGGGTGGATGGCGTGAGATTATCGGTTGACCTTGGTCTTGCATTGCTGACGTAAGAAAGAAATCACAGGATTTGATATGAGACTACAGCGAAATGGACATTTAAAAAAATATTTGGCATATATTGTTAAATAGGTACACACTATGACCAAGGATATGATCACAAATCGAAAAAAGTACATTTTTGATTTCATCTGGTTGAAGGGGCTTCTGGGAGTTTAATGCCTCCTGGCTCAGACAGGGCTCCTCCTAGCTTAGCCAGGGCTCCTCCTAACTCAGCCAGGGCTCCTCCTAGCTTAGCCAGGGCTCCTCCTAGCTCCTCCTAGCTCAGCCAGGGCTCCTCCTAACTCAGCCAGGGCTCCTCCTAGCTTAGCCAGGGCTCCTCCTAGCTTAGCCAGGGCTCCTCCTAGCTTAGCCTGGGCTCCTGGCAGGGAAAGCCAGTGGATCTCTGCTGAGGGGAAAACACAGATGTTGCAGCGCACACTAGTAGATGACTGGCGTGAAGCCAGACGGCCTTCGACTGGGAGACTACAGACAGAGCACCCCAGCACACCACGGACATTGAAGACGGACATGAAATCGTTTCAACATAAACCACAAACATAATCATGGATTATTAATACAGTCTAGGGCTACATATACCGTATAACCAGCTAGCTGGAGGGCTTGGCTACCTCTCCCATTGCCCCTGCAGCCTAGCTCCTACCTAAAGGCGGTTAGCTAAGTAACAGCTAATGAAGCACGCGTACAGGCTAGATCTGCCACTGTCTCCCTCCGCCTGCCTTATGTAATTGTGTCTTATGTAACTGTGTTTAATACAGAGGACATTCAAAAGGTACAGGTCTCTTCAAAGCAGCTCTCTTTTCACATCTCTCTCGCTCCGACTCTTTCCATCTCTCTCTCTCTCCATCTCTCGCTCTCTTGCTCCCTCTCTTCCGCTCTTTCTCACACACATGCACACATGTGCTCGCTCTCTCTGTCACACACACACACACACATACCCACGCACTTGAAGATTAAACACTTCCTTTTCGATGTGAATAGAATGATATTTCAAAGTTGTTTTCAGACACAGACATTTGGATGAGTTCTGAAGTGTAGCTCTAGAATGGTTTTGTACTTGGCCTTGTGGCAGTTATGCAAGTGTGCAGTTATGCAAGTGTGCACTGGAGCAGGCTTAGAACACTTTGAGATCACTACACTGGAACAAACACAACGCTACTCACTGACATGTTCTGCAACCCTCTGCTTTTAGTTTGTAAATGAGGTTCCAAGTCATGATGGAGCTGTCCATGATACTGGATATAAATCATTGCTGTAGCTACAGGCAGCCTTATCCCAGTCTAGATTTGAGGTTTATTTAGCAGCGGGTGTGGGACGAGTTTGGAGACACCATGGAGAAAGACTTTCGGTCGGCACCAAGGTGTTTCTGGAAGACCATAAGCGGGGGACCATCCAAGCTGTGTACAGCAAGGAAGGGACACTGCTGACCTCAACTGAGGAGGTTGTTGAGCGTTGGAAGGAGCACTTTGAGGAACTCCTTAACCCGATTAACCCACCCTCTACGATCGAGGCAGAGCCGGAAGATGATGGGGGGTCATCTTTAATTTCCCTGAAGGAGGTCACTGAGGTAGTCAAACAACTCCACAGTGGCAAAGCCCCAGGGACTGATGAGATCCGTCCAGAAATGCTGAAGGTGCTGGGTGTTGAGGGGCTGTCTTGGTTGACACGCCTCTTTAACATTGCGTGGAAGTCCGGGTCAGTGCTAAAGGAGTGGCAGACTGGGGTGGTGGTCCCAATATTAAAATAGGGGACCAGAGGGTGTGTGCCAATTACAGAAGCATCACATTACTCAGCCTCCCAGAGAAAGTGTACTCCAAGGTGCTGGAAAGGAGGGTCCGGTCGATAGTCGAACCTCAGATCGAAGAGGAACAATGCGGATTTCATCCTGGTCGTGGAACCACCGACCAGCTCTTCACTCTCGTAAGGATCTTGGAGGGGGGCTTGGGAGTTTGCCCAACCTGTCTACATGTGTTTTGTGGATTTAGAGAAGGCTTACGACTGGGTCCCTCGAAAGGTCTTGTGGAGGGTTATGCAGGAGTATGGGGTGAGGGTTCCTTACTTAGGGCATCCAATCCCTGTACACCCAGAGCGAGAGCTGTGTCCGTGTCCTCGGCAGTAAGTCGTCTTCCTTTCCGGTGGGGGTTGGCCTCCGCCAGGGCTGCACTCTCTGGATGGGTTCGCAACTGAGTGTGAAGCGGCTGGGATTACGATCAGCACGTCTCAATCTGAGGCCATGGTTCTCAGCAGGAAACCGGTGGTCTGTCCGCTCCGAGTAGGAAATGAGTCCTTACCCCAAGTAAAGGAGTTCAAGTATCTGGGGGTCTTGTTCACGAGTGAGGTAACCATGGAGAGGGAGCTTAGCCGGAGAATCGGAGCAGCTTGTGCGGTTCTGCAGTCGCTTTACCGCACTGTTGTGACGAAAAGAGAGCTGAGCCAAAAGGCAAAGCTCTCAATCTACCGGTCTGTCTTCGTCCCCACCCTCATCTATGGTCATGAAGGATGGGTCATGACCGAAAGAACGAGATCACGGATACAAACGGCCGAAATGAGTTTGGCTGGGGTCTCCCTGAGAGATCGGGTGAGAAGTTCAGTCATCCGGGAGAGACTCGGAGTAGAGCAGCTGCTCCTTTGCATCGAAAGGAGCAAGTTGAGGTGGTTCGGGCATCTAGTGAGGATGCCTCCTGGGCGCCTCCCTAGGGAGGTGTTCCAGGCGTGTCCAGCTGGGAGGAGGCCGTGGGGTACACCCAGGACCAGGTGGCGGGACTACATCTCCATACTTGCCTGTGAGTGGCTAAAGATTCCCCAGGCAGAGCTGGTTGATGCTGCTAGGGAAAGGGATGTCTGGGGCCCCCTGCTGGAGCTGCTGCCTCCACGACCCGACCCCGGATAAGCGGGTGAAGATGGATGGATGGATGGATGGATGGATGGATAATAATAATAATAATAATAATAATAATAATAATAATAATAATAATAATAATAATAACCTTTGCTGCAACAGCTATCTCCGTAGGTTCCGTAGGCTTTTACACCTTTTCCCCCTGTAGACCAGATCCGAGAGGAATAAGCAAGGATAGATAATTGATAGTTGTCTTAATGTTGTTATTGTTGTTGTTGTTGACAATGACGATGTGTGTATCTGCCCTCTCCTGCCCTGCTGTTTCTCATCCTCCTTCCCTTCCTCACACCCGTGGAAGGTCCTGCTGCTGAGTTAACCTTTACATCCTGTCCTCCTCACACACACACACACACACACACGCACACACACACACACGCACACATACGCACACGCACACATGCACACACGCACGCACACACACACATACACACACACATCTATTATTCATCCTGATTGATGCCTTCTATAAACAGACACCAGAGACCCTCATTACTGTGTCCTGAGAAGGAGGAGGAGAACGTAGGGAATGCTGTTACACTTCTTAGAAACGTGCAGGAGTTAACTATGCGCCGGTCTAGAACAGTACCATACAATGTTGGAATATTCTAGTAAATGACTATTAGGCAAGGCAAGGCAAGGCAAGTTTATTTGTATAGCACATTTCAGAAACAAGGCAATTCAAAGCGGTAGTTTTCTTGTTATGAAATACATAGGAGCGCATTAGTCATCAGCTCATCCCGTCCATGTATTTCATAACGTGAAAACTACCGCGGTGAAAAACAATCAGAGTCCGGTAATCATGAGTTTGTAATTCCAGTAGTGTATTCTGAATGTTATTTCTGACTATTTCGAATCTTGAAGTGTTATTTTTTATAACAAACTTGTACTGTTGGTCTATGGATACTTCCGCATTCTCCCACCCTGAGCGTGACGTAAGAGAGACATGGCCGCCGTGTGAATAAGGTCAATCAGCCACTCCGCTGTTGATATCAGTCCACTGCTGCTTTGATGCGATAAACGTTTTAATGCATTATATCAACTCTGATATGTCTGTGAACTCGTCTCGCCAAGAACATCCTGGCCAGTGAAACAGGTTTGGAGTGAGCATGTAACATGACAACCCTCCTGGTGGAAGTGGTTCTGGCACGGGCACCGCGCTACTGCGATAAAGCTTTAATTGATGTTAAATCCCCGATCGTTTTGTTTTCCAACTCCACCCACACCCACACACACGCTCCCGCGGTGGAGTCCGCCTCAATTAAGCCCGTCTCTTGGCAGGACCTTCCCAGAAAGCCATGGGATGAAAAGGCAAGTCTTCAAAAGAGAGGGAGAACAGGAAGACGTGATGGGGCGAGGAAAAGAGCGCCGGTGCAGCTTATTTACCTCCGCATGGACGCCCCTGCTCTCTCTCTCTCTCTCTCT